>NC_060161.1:22725438-22887544 GCF_021292245.1 Micropterus dolomieu | reverse complement strand
TTCTCTTACCACTGCTACACAGACGATACGCAACTCTACCTATCCTTCCCGCCAGGCGATCCCACCGTCTCGGCGCGGATCACGGACTGTCTATCGGACATATCTGCATGGATGAAGGCTTGCCACCTTCAACTAAACCTCTCTAAGACTGAACTCTTGGTCATTCTAGCCAAGCAATCTATCCACCATAACATCAAACTACAAATTGACTCCGCAACCATCACTCCAACCAAGGTGGTGAGAAACTTGGTTGTCATGATTGATGACCAGCTGTCCTTTTCAGACCATGTTGCTGCTGTCTCTCGGTCATGCCGCTTTGCTCTATACAACATAAGGAGAATCAGGCCCTACCTCACTCAGTACGCCACCCAGCTTCTGTTACAGGCCATGGTTATCTCTCGCATCGACTATTGCAATGCCCTCCTAGCAGATCTTCCAGTTTGTGCGGTGAAACCCTTACAAATGGTTCAGAACGCAGCAGCGTGTCTGGTTTTTGATCAGCCCAAAAGGACTCATGTCACTCCATTACTCAGTGACCTCCACTGGCTCCAGAACCAAATTCAACTCACTAATGCTTGCATACAGAGTGACTACTGGGTCTGCACCCATCTACCTAAACTCTATAATACAAACTTACGTTCCTTCTCGGCCGCTACGCTCCTCCAACGAACGCCACCTGGCTCTGCCATCCCTTCACACAAAGCAATCCCAGTCCCGGCTATTCTCATCTGTGACACCACAATGGTGGAACGAGCTACCACACGCCATCAGAGCAGGGGCGTCCCTCTCTAACTTCAAGAAGCTCTTGAAAACTCATCTCTTCCGAGAACACTTCCTCTTATAACACCTCTAACTCCTAACCTCTAACATGCACATCCTGTGCTCTTCTTCTTCTATCCCCTACAATTATCTTGTATTGATTGCACTTTTTTGTTTTGATTGCACTTTTTGTTAACTCTTACTTCCTTGCCTAGGTATTTACCCCATTGATGTGATATGTACTATGAGCTCTTACTAGTATTTACTTCTGCTCTTACTAGTATGTATTGTCAGTTGTAGATCTGTATTTGATGCTCTGTTGATGCTTGTATGTTGTTCCTCACATGTAAGTCGCTCTGGATAAAAGCGTCTGCCAAATGAGTAAATGTAAATGTAAATGTAGTCGTAAAATCAGAGTATATACAGGAATGCTGCAGTAAAATTCAATACCTTTTTAAGACTTTGTCAAAATATTTTAAGACTGCCGTGCCACTTTGAGCTATAACCGATTAAATCAGCCACACACCTTTAAAAGGGACATTTTTGAAATATAGAAATATATTTATAGCCTATATATCATCAGGTTGTAATGCCACCTAGAAATTGAGGCATTCACCAACTTTCTCAGTTGCCTATAGTAGCCTGTATGAACCAACTGTTTTTTTTTTTGTTTTTTTGTTGCAGCACATCAAACTTTTTTTTAAATCCCGCTCCATCCAGGCTGTGATTGATCTGTTCACAAAAACTGACATTGACGAGAGCATCGGCTTTATGAAAAGTTGAATGTGTTTCAATAAAAGGCACCGATTTTGCTAAATAGCCAGCTAATGTTAATGCAAAGTTTATTTATTACCTATTAAGACTTTTTAAGACCCCGTGGACACACTGATAATGTATGTTTAATCTTGTGACATTTGTGGCTGCAGTGACACAATTCCCCAAAAAGTTGCATAGAGAGCATACATTTAATTTATAGACTTTGTCAGTGATAGCCTATTGATGAATTCCTTGATATTCCTTAACAATTTAAGGCACTGACCCGAACAGTATATTGCGGCCTGCTTTTCCACTCGGACTCACTTCTTGAATGC
Organism: Micropterus dolomieu; assembly: GCF_021292245.1. Taxonomy (NCBI): domain Eukaryota; kingdom Metazoa; phylum Chordata; class Actinopteri; order Centrarchiformes; family Centrarchidae; genus Micropterus; species Micropterus dolomieu. Next base: position 22,885,694 of record NC_060161.1, on the reverse strand, counting down.
TATGCTAATGAACTACAAACCACCATATCTATTGCATTAGCTCTCAAACTTTTTCTGTCACACCCCTCCCTCCCTTTAGAAGCTGAAAAACAGTTCAAGCCCCCTGACTGAAAAAGTGGATTTGTTTTTTATCAATCATTAACAACATGCGTGATTGAAATAAAAGATTCAGATTAGCAAAAGTATTGCTTGCATTCAGAAATTCCCCAACAGATATGACCAGCAGAAACCCTGCATAGCTGTTTATGTGGCAGTGGCTGCTTTGCTTGGCTGAGACAAAGAAAAACAGAAAGCTATCCTGAGAACCAGGCAGCACTACAGATCTTTCAAGTATTCAGACACACATCTTAAAATAGGCTCCTGGCCCATCCTGCATCGACCCACTGGGTAATCTAAAACGTTGCTGATACAGACACACGCACACACACACGCATACAAAATTACACTCATGCACTTTTTTCTCTGCCTGGAGGAGGAAAAACAGGAACAGTGATCAGGCACACCAGCAAGCACACACACACAGTTTGATGAAGGGAAGAAAGCTGTTTCAGACTCAGCAGTTCCAGTTTAATCCCAGTTAATCCCACTGTATCCACCCTTTTAAACACACACGCACACTCAAACTCAAGGTGTGTAAGCGTGTGTGTATATATAAGGAGGATGTTAACGGTTATATTCAAGGACATGCAGGCCACATTAATCAATTTGTACACTGAAACACACACAGATACACGCACAACACTGGTTTTCATGGAGAAGGACAAACAATAACATTTTTTTTAAAAAGTGTCTCCCATCATGGTCGGAATCTAAACCCGCATGTGGTTGGTTTGACCCTACAGTGAGTGTGCATGGTTGTGTGTGTGAACCAGAGAGAGACAACAGCTCTCTGCTTTCACCACTCATTCATTATTCACTAGAGGAAGAGAGAGGGGAGGATAAAAAGACAGGACTGCAGTGGCAGGGTGTGGACAGTGGAAAGAATACATCAGGGACCAAAAACACACACACACACACACACACACACACACACACACACACACACACACTGGTCCTACAGCGTGCATTCACGGGCTGAGTGAATGAGAAAAAGTGCAAGTAATTTAAATGTATGTGTGTTGGCCTGTGATGTGACAGGTGATTCAGTGTGTCAGATGTGAGTGCTCAGCTTTCCCATCATGCAGTGTTGCAGTGACGGCGGCATAAATCAGCACAAACACACACACACCACACACACATCACATACAGGATACAGAGTACAGTGAAATGCCTGACAGTCTGTCAGCATACTAGATGTTAATTTGTTGTGTAACACTGATTATAACTCAGACCTTTTGTCCTGAATATTGATTTGTTAAGAGGACACATCAACACACAAAGCTTTATCAGGACTAAAGATAACAAATGTAGGAGCCAATTCGAACAACTCGTTCTCACTCCCAACTCGTCACATGGGTCATACTTGAACACAGTGTGGGAACCTCTGTAGCGTCAGTTTTGGACAGTAAAAGTAGGTGTACAATATTTAACAGAAAGACAGTCATAGTACGGAGTTGGTTGGGGTGGACAGAGGGCCAGAACCCGGACTTTCAACCAGGAGACCGGTGTTCGTTTCCCATGTGAAACAAAAAGTTAAAATTATTTTTTTTTTTTTTAAGTTACGTAGGTTACGTAAATTGCGTAAGTTACACAAGTAAAGTTAACTTACTTAACGTTAACATTTTACAACTGTAATTTTGCAAAGTTAAGGTTTTACTTTGAAAGTCTAACCGGGAGTTGAATATTTATTGTTGCTTGCCATTGCTAACTTGACTGCGGAGCCCTACACGTCGAAAACGACACTAAATGGGTACTCAGGGCGTTAAAAAGCGACGCCAAGGGGTCTTGACCAAGCGTCCATTTGTAAAGCGTCGACATTGAGAATGTGTTGATTCGATAGTGAGTGGTGCCCTGTGTTTTGATATACAATTAAGAAATGTCCAGATGCTTTTAAAGAGAAAGCAAGCTGTGAGCATGTGAAAGGACAGGTGGGGAGGAGGGAGAAGACAAAGACAATCAAAGAGATGGAAAGGAAAGGAAAGGAAAGGAAAAAGAGAGGGACAGAGGTAAAAGAGAAGAAGAGCAGAAAGATAATCAAAGAGCTAAAGAGCAGCTGTAGACTCCTGTACATGCATCACTGGGTGAATGAGAAATTGTAAAATATAAAATAGCCTAGGTCAGCTTGCTCTGCTCTCTGCTGACTGTACAGTTTCAAACACACACACTAACACACAAGCGTACTGTATATAGACACAATCACTGTCCAGCACTGGTCAATATAAAATAAAATAAAAACTCCATGTGCACAGACGCTAAAGCAGAGGACGGATGAAATTAAATGAAACTAATAAATAGATTCATCATGCGCCATACAGCGAACGTCAGATACATAAAGACACAACTATATTTCCACTGACGACAAGCACCAACAAAAAGGTAGCACCTCCAATTATTCCAACAACCAGCTCTCAACAGATCTCTAGCCGATGTTCATGTTTGAATCAGGGCAAGCAAAGACGAACGACTGTGCAGCGCCGGAAGGTGTTCAATACCTGTCACATAAACAGCATCAACATGGCTAATAATCAATAAGGAACTTGTTAATACACACACACACACACGCACACACGTGCACACACACACACGGCAATTACAATACAACTTTTACACCTTTTGTATGTGCCCAAAAACCACAAACAAGAAATATGACTACAGACTTGAAATGCTGCTCAATTATCAATTTATTATCACAGCACTTCCGGTAACAGCATCATTTACTGGACAAAAACTGCCCTCCTGCACTTCCACACACACACACGCACACACACACACACACTGTGTGTAGTCTAAGTCATTATCACCTTTAATCTGTCATGAGGAATGGAGGTCAGATCATTAGTGAACACTGTGTGAGTCAGAATGAGAGAGCACGGTATGAGTCCAAACGCACATACGCAAACACACGCTAATTTCCTTGTGTTTCATTTATTCTGTCCTCTAAATGTTTAAAACTCAAACTGGATCTTACAAACACAAGTCCAGGAGCACAAACACTGCAGGTACGCAAAGGTATCAAACACAGACAGCAAGCAAGCAAGCAGTCACACAGCGTGTATTAAAATGCAGACACACACACACACATACAAACAGATACACGTGAGCACTGGCACAGGACGGGCTCCATTAAATGGCGGCTGGTGTTGTTGTTCCTCCCTTAATTACATCAACGTGTGTGAATTATACAGAGCTGACACAAATAAATTGTGTTGCACACATACAGAAACACACACACACAACATAAATATTCCTAGGCTGTCAAACACAAACATATACACACACACACACACACACACACACACACACACACACTACTTGAAAATATGCCCGAGCCATCGACTGCCAAACACACCAACACACATGCATGTGTACTTCCCTCCTGGGCTCATTGACTCTGAATAGGTCACTTAATCATGCAGATGTGCTTGTTTTCTGTGTTGTCTTTCTGCTACAGACGCTGTAAGCAGAATCATTCCTTATTCTCCTCAACACCACGCTGTTTGTACTCTTTCATTGCCCCCCTCATGTCCTAATACAGGATCACAATAGCCGGATAATGTCCTGCAATTGGCCCCTGTTTGGTTTGCACAGACCCCACAAGAGCGTGACAATGACACTTGTTGCCTAAGCACCTGTTAGCACAGCTGACCCGGGAATTAAAGTTTTTAGATTAACATTGGATGAAATATTCTTGATTGCTCGCTTACGGCTACTTCATTTGCAGGTAAGATGCAAATAACCACTTAAAGTACTTATTGTGAAAGGGCAGGATTATGCCAGTGTGCTCAAATGAGTCACGATGAGTGGCTGATGTTTCATTACCGTATATTCAATATGCATTTGCACAGTAGACAGTATGCTTGCCATGCTAGCGTTGCTTGCAAATTCTGATGATTTTGTTTCCCCTCCTTTAAACTGCTTCATTAAAAAAAAAAAAACTAATGTGGTTGAGGAATCAAACAGGCTTATTGGATTCTGAACATCTAGACCGCCTGTGTTGATGGACCAGAAAGTTAGTTCAGAAAAATATTTTCACACCACAGTGAACATTTTAATACACTCCATAGAAATATTTGATCACTGTGCTTCCTGTTGGGTGTCATATACCAGCTCCATAACAGCTCTCCTACCTTGTTGGCAGCAGGGCGGTACAGTGAATGTTTAGACCCTCATTTAAATGGAGAGACCTGGTTCAAGCCCTGTGCAAGCACCTACTCTGCTAATGAGCCCCTGAACAAGCCGCTCCTCTTGAAAGAGATGAGGATTATGTTCTTCTAAATAATAAAATATTACTTCCACCATGCACTTGATTTATTTCCTGAGTATTACCACACAGCATGACTTTGCTGTTATTTCTGTCCTGAGCTCAGATAAATCCCATCACCGCGCTGCACCTTCTGAGCTCTCTTGCACAAGCATAATGCACCCAGAGGGTAGTCCCAGGTGCAGGCTTTGTAATGAGCTGTTGCCTTAGTGTGGTAGGATGGCACCAGGAGCCAGCTCCATAAGAAGGTCTGCTGTACAGAACACCGGTATGGGTTGCTGGTATTGTCCTGACTTGCATTATAATCCTGCATGCGCACTGAACACGTGGTACACCACAAAGCTTTTTGTATACTTTTAATATATATCTATTTTATTAAGGAGAGACCAATTATATTTTCCACACCGCTACATTAGTGCATCTGGCACTAATTACACACAGATTGTGAGTGCAAATTGAATGAAAAGGCGCACTGCAAATTTCATGAACGCAAATCAGGCCCACAGAGAGAGACAGAGAGAGCAGGAGTCTCCGAGGAGCACTGCCTTGTTAAACAGATGGGAACGAGTGAATCACTGTGCTGGTGTGGGGTAATTTAATCACACTGACTGCACTAATTTAACGACTCACCACAGAACACATGCACAAATAAATATACGTGCACGTCTGTGTGCACACTCAGACGCACAGTCTGATAAATTATCTCCACTCACACTGCAAACCACAAACAAACACACCAGCTAGAAACCATCTGCTCAGCATGAAGAGAAAGACATCGGCACGTGGCCGCAAAACCCACAGCCGGGTTATCCATTGGTTAGGGTAAGGTGACTGACAAGAGGGCAGAAGCAGCTCCCTGCCATCAGCTGCTGTCCCTCTGAACTCTGGGACTGCTCCTGGTAGCAGAGTTGAACAAAGCCAGTTTATGTTGCCAGTATGCGTCTGTGATTATATTTAAATGTCAGCGTCATTATAAACCCAGTTTACTGTCAAAATGTATTGGAACAGCATTATGCAAAATGTGTGTCTGTCTGTGTGTGTGTGCACCAGAGTGTGTTCGACACTGCCAGCAAGCCAGCGGAGAACATGATGTACACTTCAGTGAAGTGCTCAGATCAGACTTTCTGTGAGTGCAAAACATTTAATGCAGAGCAGTCTTAAACGAACACTGAACTGCTTGAAAAGCCCTGAAGGAAACTCAGTTGGCAGTTTGGGAACAGACACAGCTTCCACAATAATGTGACAAAACACACAACTTAACATCAATAATGCAATAAAGCAGCATTGTTATATAGGGCTGTATCAAATATACGTTAGAAACCACTTTAGAAAAGATTCTAGAGTAAAACTTGTTCCATATGGTTGTAACATGAGTAAATCATGATAAGAAGGGTGCACTAGCTATAGGTAAAATCCCTCAGTTGAATTATAGAGATAGGAGGCTTGCAACAAACCATAATTTCAAATTTGCATTCATGTGAGGGAACATGAGGCACTTGTGCGTGGCATGAGTGTATAAATCTTTAAACGCCATAAAGACACTAACTGAACAGTGCAGAGGGAAAGAGAGAGAGAGAGAGAGAGAGAGAGAGAGAGAGAGAGAGAGAGAGAGAGAGAGAGAGAGAGCAGATGATATTGGGGGTGAGTACTGCATCAAGGACCCGGCAATCTGAATGTTGTTTCATCTTTATGGTGATCCAAACAGTCAGAGAGAAGGCAGGGGAGAGGGAAGGGCAAAGAGAGAAGGGGAGGTTCAACCTTATTTGTCCTCTTTGGTGTCACTGCTACACTAGAGAAAATAAGAAAGGACAGTACAAGATTCGTACACAGAGTAGACAGAAGAGATGGGTTGAGAATAGAGTGAGAAGGGAGAACAGCGCCAGAGATGGAAACACTGTAGATGGAGACGCTGGGACTCGCAGACTCACATCTTTTTGCTTTTAGCAGATAAAATAAAATGAGGCAGAGCAGAACCCCCCCCCCCCCCCCCCCCCCCCCCCCCCCCCAGCGAGACTCACTTCTTGCAGCGCTTTAAACACAGCACCGGTTTATGGCTGTCCTGCTTTAATTCCAGCAGCCCTTTGTTACTGCAGTCTGGCTTCACCTCCATTGAACCAACAACAGATGAAAGCTAAACCCCTCTGCAACACTCCTCATTTGAATATGTGTGTGTATATGTGTGTATGATGCACCACCCTGCACACACACATACAGCTCCAAACTATAAACCGCAGCTTTTTCCCTTCAAAGCAGCGGGATGTGACATGTTAGTGATCAGTGAGTGAGTATTCAATTAACTACCGGCACATACCACTGCAAGTTATGATGAGAATAATTATGCGGGAACTTCATTTAAATGCTAGAATAATAATAAGGGAAAAAGACTGGAGGGATTTGACTGTTTTCCCTCCTGGCTTTAAAATGATCTTCTCATTCCAATCAATCAAGCAGCACAGTTTCTCTCCACGCTCTGTCACAGACTAAACTCCACATTTTAAGAAACATGTCTCACACACATCTGTGGATCACTGTGTTCATTATATTCACACACACACTGTATTTGCACTGGTTTCATGGTAGGCCTGAATGATATGAGGAAAATCTGTGATGTGCAGATGTTAATGCAACTGTAGCCAGCAGGCTGTGCAGTGAGTAAACCTCTCTCCCCGACGCTTTAAGAGACGCACTAGCGACCGATGGTAGGGCCTGTGGGTTTTAGCCTCCTCGTTTGCGCATCCGTATCCCGTACCCAAGGTCGCTGGTTCGGGTCAGGACCGTGCAGTACCACTCAGGGGCCGGTTGCACTGATTAATATTGCGATGACGATATGACTTGCGATAAATAAACAAATATTGAAGTGTGAATATTAGCTATATAGTTTCAGTGTCAGCGCGACGGTCTTTATATTTTAAATGTAACAAAATGTCGTTTCTACAGCAGCAACAGCAAAGTCACTATATAAACTCAATAATATCTGAGTGGAAACAAATCTAAAATGTCAATAAAATAAAACATACATTATAGTGTTATGTCACACTATAAACGGATATCTCTTTTTGTCTTTTTGATAATTGTTTGGTCTCCAAAATGTAAAAGAAAATGTGTGAGAGAAAAACCCATTTTGACATCTTCAGATGTGTTGTTTCATCCGACCACAGTCCAAAAGTCAAAGACTGTCAATTTCTAATGATATAAAACAGAGAAGCAGCAAATTGTCACATTTGAGAAGTAACGATTATATGTATTGCAACGAATACAAACACAACCACATTTGACATAAGCCAAAATTCATTTTGAACATGAAAGAAGCAGCTGGCTTATTTGGCATAAAAGAAGTGGTAAATAGCTGGTGTACTTTAGAGAACATCAAGCAGTGAAGTGGTTCCACCTGCTACACAGAAACATACTGTAGATTTTAACAGCATCAATAGTATCTTTATGTATTCAGGTTACTCACTTATTCAGCAATCGAAAGTAAGAAAGGAATTTTTAGCAGAGTGACATGACAAACACCAAGCATGAAGATGAAATTAGCAAGTGTTCCTATTGACTGTTTTGTGTCATTTATCATGTGTTGGAAACAAATTACAATAATAGCAAAATCTACAACAGAACAGAAACCAAACTGGCAAACACACACCTACACACAATTAACCAGATACAGGCATCCACACACTTAATGGGATGCTCAACCAAATCACAGAACAGAGGTGTGTTAAACTGCAGCTGCCCAGCAGTCACATATATCTTTCAGTAGCAGAAAGATCAATTCAATGCGTAGCTCACACTGGTTGCAAATTGCTAAGTGATATATATGTGTGTGTGTGTGTGTGTGTGTGTGTGTGTGTGTGTGTGTGTGTGTGTGCAGCACAGAACCATTGGACCCTGACAGCTGGGTAATGTCGAAATGAACTATCGACCGCCTGTGCCATACAGGGGGGGGGGGGGGGAAGAGAAGGAGATAACCAAGCTCGCAAGACGAAAGAGACAAATCATTTGTAAGTGAAATTGCATAAATGAGAAGAATTACTTTAATTATTTAGTTATTCTTTATGCAAACAAGTTCTTCGCAATTTATCTGCCACAATGCCGGGTGGCGCGGTGGTGCAGCAGTTAGCACTGTCGCCTCACAGCAAGAAGCTTATGGGTTCAAACCCTGGTTGTCCTGGCCTTTCTATGTGGAGTTTGCATGTTCTGCCCGTGTCTGCGTGGGTTCTCTCCAGGTGCTCTGGCTTCCTCCCAAAGACATGCAGACTAGGTTAAAATTGTCCTTAGGTGTGAGTGGTTGTTGTTTCGTAGGGCTGTGCGATATGATGATATCTGTCGTTTGACTATAGAAAAAATACCTATCGTTTACAATTATGCTATATCGTTGTGTCGCAAAGTCCACACTTTACCGTAATATTTCTGCAAGAGGACGGCACTTTACACCGCAAAGTTACTTTTACGTTGGAATTCGGCATCTACTGAATGTCCAACGTAAAATGAATATCCTAAATATATACTATAACAGATACTAAAATCTGATTTTTTGTCATTACAAGCTAAATAAGATCGATGACTTCACAGTAATACCATGGAGTAGACTGCTTATCCTTATGTTTTACTTCAGTGATGAAATTCAGCACATTGACTGATGACACTGAAGTACAAACACACAAGTGCAAAGAAATACACCCCAGTGACAAAACAAAAACACTGTCAAAGCCACCCACATCCCCTAAATCTCACTTATTGTAATTCTGAACTGCTTTTTTAAATCTCTCTCTCTCCCTACGCCTATTTCTAACCTTCAAACAATCCTTTGAAGAAGTGAAGACCAGACCAAAATGTCCTTGAAATTGGTCCTCACAAAGATAACAATACAAGCCCACACACACACATACACAGACACTCCTGGCCCCCCTCCCTCCAGGAGATCCCCAAGAAACCCCAGCATGTTGTTACATAACACTTCAAAATCTCCACATCTATATTTATAAGCCAGAACAGAGTATTATGTGTGTGTGCGTGTTCTGTAATTACTATGCAGTCAGCATCATCAAAACATCTCTTTGATTAGAGAGAAAGAAAGAGAAAGGAAGAAAGCAAAAAAAGATACATAGGCGGGCAAAGAAACAGGGATTATAAGGGAAGTGGAGAGCATAAAAGAACATGTTTTTTACAGGTTATATAAAAGGACCTGCTTTTTTGTACTGTGCTGATAACTCAGACGGCCTCTTTCTGCTTTATTATGATCTTACACACCAACTGACAGAACGTAAGTGTGTGTGTGGTAAACACAACCAAAGGACCAACTAAAGGATTTTTGTGGCAGAAATTATAAGAAAATGTCAGTACTGATAGTTTGCACCTTGAGTCTTGTTTACTTATTCTTTTATGAGATGTTTTCAATAGTAAATGTGCTTTTTGTTAGTGTTAACACATCAGGTGTGCAGCACAGCACCCACTTTCCACACGGCCTGCAGTTCAGCACCATGGATAGCTCCAGGGACGGCCTCACTGCAGCTCCAGTCTATCGCAGCCACTTAACAAGCCGAAAAACTCATTTCAAGATCAAAGAAATGAAGACAGAGGGAGACGTGTAATGAGGGCAGGCAGGTCATACTTACTGGGTGTTTGGCTGAGATTCTCCCCGTCACCACGCTGGTCTGGTACCACGTAGAGCAAATGTAGTTCTGATGTGTTGTTGAGAATGACAGAGATACAAAGAGTGTCAAGAGTCAGAGGGAAACTTACAAATCCAACATGTTGGAACATCAACATTTAGAGGATAAGCTTTACATCTGAATATAAATACTTTCATCGAACTATATAAATGTTTCAAGGAGTCAGCTAGGGGATCAGTAATGTTTCCATATAGCTGAGTCCTCTTTCCAGTTCAGCTTGAAAACAACAGCTGCGATTCCTCATTGCCATCACCGCTCTGATTCTACTTTTGGACCGAAGTGCATCAACAGTGCCATACGACAACTTGAACAGGCTGTTTGTAGACTGTGCTACCAGAAGATGAGTTGGTGCAATAAGTAGGACATGCAATAATGTGCAAGGGTTTCTCGAGTGGAGTTGAGTTGGAGTTGTAAACACCCAATTATACTATAATGGCTTCAGAATCTGGTGTGCTGTCTTGACTAGTAACTATAATGACATGTGACAAATCACTCTATTGGTAAATACACACAAGGCAAGTAGAGCTGGGGAGGTATGATAAGTAGTGTGATATTGGCATGGTAGAAATACCTAATTGATGGAGAGACAGTGAATATATTTGCCATCTTGGCATAATATTCAATTGCCTACCTGTTATTTGCTTTAATTTTATATGAAACCACCAATAACACCGCAAGCTTGACATCTGGGTTATGAGTAAAATAATACGGTATTTGTTTTTGTCGACAGCACCCTCCTCTAGCAGGGATTGTTGCCTGCTCTGGCCAAAAGACCACCAAATGAATCACCACCATCAGACGCCAAAGAGCTCAAGAGACAGCCAGACAGACTGATTTGCAAAGTTGAGTAAGCACAGATTGACAAACACAAGCTGCTGCCTCCCGTACAGAGGCGAACCAAGTCCATGTGGAGAGACAGTCAGACAGAAATGCATCTTTTCTTCTGCCAAATCAGTAAACAGGACCAACAGCTTAAAGAGCCCAGCTCAGGCGAGATATTCTACTATTACTTTACAACAGCAGAAGCATCCGGGCCTGTGAGCGCTCTCTGCTGCAGGGGTAGAGCTATGCTGAACGAGTATGAACAGCCTACAGCATCATCACCCCGTTGTTTTCAATTGTAGTACTGAGCACAGCGGTATTATAGTGGTGGCATTCACACCAGCAGCAGCTTTGAAGGTGAAGAGGGTTTGTCTAGTAGCATACAAGCAAGGTTCTAACGCAGAACCAAACTGTGAGTAGAAAAACAAAAGCTGTGGGATGTGTTTGAGTCATTCTACCCTGCAGCTTTCTCACATCTTTTTGTTTAGCTGTTGCAGTCTCAGGGAGAAAGGTCTAGAAAAATCCATCTCTCAGAGTGAGCAAAAAGGCAGTTGAACAGTTATGAAGATCCTGTTTGTGAGATGTCCTTTTTAGTGAATGTTTACATTTGAGGTATTTCATTGACAGTTTTGCTTTGTGGCCTTAAACCAGCTCTATGCTCACCTTGCTCATCATGCATGAAAGAATCCCATCAACAAATGTCGACTTGATTTTGTGCACCTGGGGGTGACAATGCAGACAGTCGTTACTGAAGAAAAATGCTCTGCTACTGCCTACTTTATCCATATATTTTACTCGAAACATAGTTTTCTCTAAACAGACTGTTTATAATACACACTAGCTACCTAACTCTTAGTGTAATTTTGATGACAAGGGACTTTGATAACAAAAGCAAACCCTTTGCTAAACAATGTTTCTGACAATTATGGCACGCGAGTAAAGAGCAGCTGAGAAGATGGCTGACCTGTCTATACTCTAGAATGATCTTTGGCAGAGGGTGCAGGTCCTGAAGCTGCAACAACTGCAACAGAACAAGACAGAGAAGAGTAAGGGTGACAGCAAACTGTTAATTAAAACAGCTAACGCAATCCTGTAACTGCTTTCTTTGTTTGCAGCAAATCTGTTTTACTTTTTGTCTTTTCACTATAGGCCAAGTGTTGCCGTGCTTTTGTAATGTTCCCTTTAAACTGCATCTGCAGAATAAGTTGGCAACATGCCTGTCTGCCTATTGTCTGTGAAGATTCTCAGTCATCCAGGTTATAGTTATTCAAGGAAGGTTAAAATCAAGGGCAACTGGACTTGTTGAAGATACTTGAAGACATTCCACCTCTCTTCCAAAAGGCTTCTTCAGTTCTGTCTATTTATTGTTTATGTAAACGGGCATGTTGTTTATCAAATACTAAGTGGTAATGATGTTCCAGGATATGAAGTGTGCATGTGTGTTTGTGTGCGTGCCTCTGGATTCCTCGGTATGATTATGTCAGAGCACATATTGAAACTCAAATAAGATTGAGATGGCTTTCTTAGATTAAGGAGATCTGAGGATCAGACTGAGTCTGTGTGTGTGTGTGTGTGTGTGTGTATTTGTGTGTGTTTATGCGTCTGTGTGTGTTTGTGCGCCGTACTGCAGCTTCTGATGTTGACTGATGTTGTTTGTTGATGGTCTTGGGAAGTTTCTTGTTGCAGCGCTCATGGAGGCACAACTTCTCAAACAGAACCTTCAAACATTGTAAAGCCACAAATCCATAACATTGGAAGATACACACACACACACACACAAACACACACACACACACACACACACACACACACACACACACACAGAAACTACTGTGCATACATACAGAATATACATTTACACACAAACACAACGTAGAAGGAGGGAAAGGTCATACACATTGTAGGAATTTCACACTTCACATAACAACATAATTATTATCAGAGGGGCATAGAACACACACAGTTACAGGTATAGATAGCAAAAGTATACACGCAAATGCATACAACACACAGGTGTACAAGAGGGTACACACAGTTCGAAGTTGGGTGTTGCTGGTGACCAGGAATTGTTGTCCAGCTGCTTGATGGGCCTCCTGCTCCAGCTGCTTCATCTTAGTCTGAACGAGAGACACAGAGTCAGAGTGAGAGGCAAGAGGAAGGAGAGAGACAGAGAGAGGAGGGAAAGAGAAGATCAAGGTAAGACATAATCTAAAATATTTCTAAATACTACATACATGACTCAAGGTTTGTTTTAGCCAATTTACCCGTCCTTAGTTACTTTTTAGAGGTTAGACACTAATGATACTAAGTTAATGAACTAATGTGTTATTCAGAGCAGCAACAAATACTAATTGTAATAGAAGCACTGACTGACCCATAAATCAAAAAGAGCGTTGTTGTTCTGCAACATCAGCGGCTGATTTCCTGCAAGATTATCAAACTAATTAACCTGGACTAGATGTCAAAGCTTATGCGGCGTTGAGAACATAACACAGTCCAACACATTTGTTGCTGTGAATATGTACTAGGTAGTCGTTACTGCAAAGTCAGTGTGTAGATTCAAGGCGTTTAATAGCAAAGTGCTATATGAAGGTTTTGACTTTTTACATTATAGTAATTGCTTCATTTAAAATTAAAAATGAATTATTGCCCTAAATAATGTCAAAACATTAACTTTAATGCAAGGTACTATTTCTCAAGAGTAAGGTACATTTCATTCCATTACAATATTTCATATCTTTGTCAGACTTTTTCCACATAAGCCACTCTATCAGTCAGTGGATTTAAAGCCAATTAAAATATTGGGAGACAGCAATTTATTTATGCCAATATGATGGGGCACCTCATGTCTGTAGCCTGGTGACTGTTAGCTTGCACAATAAGTTTCAAGATAAGGTGATTATCAAACACATTTTCCAGACCTGGGTATAAACCCTGAGGGTAAAGAGGGGAGGTTATTCAAGGAGAGAACTGTTTGTGAGACACAACGCGTCTTCTCCTTCCTTTCAAAGGCCAAAGGCAAAGCACTCTGTTAATCTGTCTAACGCACACATCAGAGTCACATTAGGATCACACACAGGGAAACTGAAGATAAACAGCATAAGCTAAAACTTTCACACACACAAATTATAAAGAACTTAAAAATTGAAAAATACAACAACATACAGATACGTTCAACTACAGAAACACGCACACACACACACTTTCTCTAACACACACACTAAATCCTAAACACAGAGAGAGCCAGAGAGGGTTTAATGACTGCTGTGCTAATCCAGTCAAACACAGAATGAACTTTGCTTCCCGGGATGGTTGACAGGCATCATGATAAACTCAGTTAGAGAGACAGGAAGTGAAGGGACACAAAATGCTGGGGGGGGGGGGGGGGGGGGGGGGGACTACAACGGAGAATAACAACTAAAGAGAGGAGGGAATAAAAAGGCACCTGCAATGGAAAACGGATATTGAAGCCACGAAAAGTAAAAGAGACTGATAGATGAGAGAGAAATCTGGAGGCACTTGATAAAAACATGATAAAAGAGGAAGGCCAAGAGGCTGAGTCCCAGAGAGACAGAGATAATGATGAAAACTAATGGAAGAAGACAAAGAAGAGCAAAAAAGGGAGTTTGGTGGGCAGACAATTAAAAGAATGCCTGCTCTTACAATACTGAGCACATGATTTTTTTTTTTTTTTACAACTGGGTTGAAACCCACACACCAGCTGCTCATTACGAGTCTGACTGAAGTAGAAAACACTTCTGTAACGACCTGACAGGCAAAGAAGAGAGTGAGGGAAGAATAGAAAAACAAATGGGAGGGGAGACGGAGAGGTAGGGTGACGTAATGAGAGACAACAGACAGAAAGATTTGGGAATGTGGGAGGGAGAGAGGACATTTGAGAGTTAATGGGTTGAAAACAAGTGTTAAAAATGTGATGCAAATGCCTCACTGGGTAGTCGGGAAAGTGATGGAACAGATGAGGACTCGGCTATGGCTGGACCTTGACAGAAAATGGCATTTGAAACAAACAGACATCAGTCAGAGGAGTGAAACAGACACAACTTGACAGCATGATGAGCAGAGGCGGGAGAAACGACAATAACAGAAAGAGCAATAAAGGAGAGGAGGGTGGAAAGAAAAGAGACAGAGGGATAAAACAGGAAGGCTGGCAGACATGTACCAAAACTCCAAAATATGTACTTTTCCCTCTCTCTCTCTCGCTCTTAGCCCAGAGCAGACTCCAGACTGCATCATCAATAATACATGCAAGCCCCTTAGTACTGGTAAGATAGAAATCCAATATGCTAGATTAATCATAGCAATGTGTTAAAATGTAGACAGTCTGATCTGGACTTGATCGGTGTTTACAGATGGATGTCCATCTAATCTGAGAAACACAGACAGAGCGTCCTGCTGAATGTGAACAATGATAAAAAGAGCATGTGCGCATGTTTGTAAGGTGCAGGCTGTCAGACAGGAGGGATCTTCTGTTCAGTGTTCAGACAGGTGAACTTGACAGCTCAGACAAAAACAAATCCAACAAGATTGGGGGGGGGGGGCATCCGTGATTGCACTCACAGGCACGTGTTATAAAAACACAAGCCCACATACGCACACAAATCCGCAGCAGTCTGCAAAAGCTACAGCGCCTCAGCATGTGTGTGTGCTGGCAGAGACAGTGATGCTCCTTCCTGCAGCACAGCCTCTTAAAGGAGAAAGACAGACTCTCCATCCTATTAATAGCAACACAGCAAGATACCAAAAGACTCGCTCTCTCTCCACAACAACTCCCCTCGCTGGCGCCTGCAAGAGTTATAAGTAGGTTTAAGAGTGTGTGTTGTTCTGTGGCTCTATTAGAAATGTGTGTGTGTGGGGGGGGGGCTCATCATGCATTTGTCCACAACATCTGCACGTCTGTCTTTGTGTGTCCGCGATCACTCGCACCGGAGGACGTCCACCCACCACCTCGCTAATCTTACCCAGAAGAAGTAAAGGAGACATTTTATTTTTCATTCCCTCTCAGGTTCTTGTTTTTCTTCTTCTTCCGTTTCTCATATCCACCCACTGTTTTTCTCCAATTTGTCTTAATACAGCAGCTGTCTACAGCACTTTACTACACTGTCAGCTAAGAGTGATGCAGCACAAATCTTAGCTGATCCTGAACATCATACCTACATGCAGACTGGCCAAAACTAAGTTTCCATTGATCAACACATGAAGGCTGTTACAAAGCACTCCAACACATTTTCCTCTTCAAAACAATGACTCACGTAAAGATTCTCATTTCATAACTGCCTTTTAGGATTCTGGTGAGGGTCCAGTTTGCTATGACGACTGCTCCAAAATGCCTAAGGGTTATTTCCATTCACTTTCTTTTAAATAAATTATGCATCTCTGGAAGAAAAACTAACTGAAATGGAAAGAAATAACTAGAATTGTATGGAAACACCTAGACCGGTCAGTTTTAAAAACCTTACTTTCTGGATTGTCTCAAAATCAGATCATGATCGTCTGTGTGCTTCAAAAAGAAACATACATACAATACTGTTAAGAATACTAATTGGAAATACATTATAGTTATAAGTTATATTAAGTGTGCTGGTGAAAGCCCTGTGCTGCTGCGGAGGCAGTATAATAGAAAATTTATTTTTGTGTATACTGCTCCCGTTCCATTGTTGTGTTCTGGTGGGAAATTAACATCAGCCACGAGGAAAATGTTGATAACTCCTGGCTATGAGAGAAAAGTTTGCCTACTCTGCCAGCAGCGATATGAAATACTGCTCTGTTATATATTTATGACACTAATAGGGAAACTTTAAACTACACTAGCCGTAACATTCAGTGTCTGATGTTCGGCCTTACCCCCAGCATGTCTGACGTTCTCTGAAGAGCTTCTTTGTCCACATGGATGTGATGGATCTCCATAACTGAAACAACATAAGTATTTACTGATCCACAGGATCTAACACAGTAAATCTGTCTACCACTAGGAAGATGTAAAACTGAATATGGGCAGCTCTAATCAAGTTTCTAATTGATTGAATTAGAGCACTAACAATATTTTTAGTAACGTAATATTGTCTCCAAATACCAGCCAATAAGGCTTCTAATGCAGCCTAATACACGTGTTGCTGTTTGCACTTAATTGTGGTTATGCTCGATATTTTCACAAAACATGCACTGCATTAGGGTGAAAAAGTCATGTTTTTAAATATGTGTTCAATGTCTACTGAAGAAAAACTGGTCTTCACCTGCCAGAACAGTGATCATGTTCAGCTCCATGTCCGAGTACAGCTCCCACAGCCCCTGGCTCTAGACACACAAATAGTCAGATGATGTGTTGTGTGTCTATATTGTATGTACAAGCTTGTGTGTGCGCGCACATATAAACTAACCTGTAGTTTAGAGCACAGCTCCATGTGAAGCCAGTAGAGCGAATACAGACCTGAGATGACCTGAGAGACCTGAGAGACCTGAGAGTGAGTGAGACAGGCAGACAGACAGACAGACAGACAGACAGAGAGAAACATGCTCAGCTTGCTTTCTGAAGAAAGAGAGTGCAGGGACCAGGGAATCTGTGCTTACATGGAGTAACTGTCTTAGAGGCCGCTCTATCCTTTCACAGACAGATTTCAGAATGTAAATGCCAGCCGCTGTCTATTTAGAGATAATTGGGTTAAGTATTGACTTGTTAAAGTGTCCCTCGCCATGGATTTGTTCTGTAGGTGACACATCTCAACACAGAAATCCACATTTGAACTAACCTTCTTGGTACCCAGGGCAGGTGTTGTAGGAGGTCTTTTGCTGTGTTTATTGAGAAGGTCCTGGTAGCAAGAGGAGGAATTTGCAGGATCCAGTAGCCACCCTGACACCTGCGGGTCCTGGATATGACAGCCTGCCACTGGAGAGAGAGGGCGGTTCTTTATGATATTGAGCAGTATTCAACGTGATGTACTGTGTACTGATGAGAGACTAGCAACAAAACTTTGGAGATTACTGCACATCTTGTCATTACTGAAGTCCACTGTAAACAACAATAATTCAAGCTGTCTATAGCTGCTGTTGATTGTGAAGAACGAAACTAAACACTTTCCTACAAAACTGCAAAGAAGTGTTATTTTTTCACATTAAATTGCTTGTGCCTTGGCTGGTTTTGTTGATCACACTGAATGGAATAAGTAAATATTGAGAAGAAACTACAAACTTTTAAACAGCCACCTTTCAAGACTAAATGTTTGATACTCAAAGATACATTTTGGGCGCAGTACCAAGATGTGCTTGTATTTGTTTTTCCACATATGTATGTGCATCTATGTATGTGTGCTCTGCCTTGTTTCCAGCTGAGGTCTCGTCTGTAAAACTGCAGAGCTGTGCGAAGTAAATCCTTGGCTTTATAGCACACCACCAGTTGAGTTCTTGATAGCACCTGTAGCAGCATATCTCTGAGGAACGCGCACGCACACGCACACGCACACACACACGCACGCACATATAAGTACATGCATAAACCTTTTTTTAGATGGATTCAAAAACGCATAAATGGACGCACTGTAAACTCACACTTCAAATTCACATTCATTATCAAATTCACTCTCACATCTCTCTCATACAAACACACACAGACCTTGTAAAGAGCTCCTGACTCTGGTGTGTGTGTTGCTGGGCCCATGCAGGTGTGTGCTCTAATTTTAAGTAGATCAGACTGTCGTTTGGCCCGAGCGAGTCCTCTGGCAAGCTGCAGTCGAGGTTGTTCTTCATCAGTATGAGGAGGCCACACACCGGCGGACTGAGCTTCTATATCAAGGTTCAGAGGGGGAAAATTAACATGAGCAAACAGTTAACGAAGCGGTGAGCCACAAGAGTAAATGGTTCACACTAATCTTTTAACAACTGGGACAGATACTAGGCACGGGGCAAATTCTTTTTTAGTCTTTCTTCCTTTACAGCTGAAACTGAAAAGCCCTTCAGAAATAAGTACCTGACCTGCTGCTATATGTTACCTATGGACAATAAGTCTCCCGACTTCATCAGCCACAAAAAGTTTTTGTTCAGTGGTCACTTTATAAAATCCATCGTTGTTTTTTCATCTTATTTAAAAGCTCCACACTTGTGGCCCTGCTCACCTGTTCTGAGTCTAACTGGGTTGTTCCATCTCGGTGCACCAACGTTAGCACCAGCGCCTTGGCCTTCCCAGCCTTCTCAAGCATTTGCATCTTCTCGTCTTGGTTCAGCCTCCCAGAATCTTCTACTCTGGGGTCAGATGTCAAGGCTGCAGTCAGACAGCTAGCTTTGGATTGGTTCTGTAGCTCACCACCATTAGCCCCCTCACGGGATATGTTTGGCCCATTTGTTCCCTGGTCAGGGCCACATTTGGCCCACTTGTGCTTGAATGGTTTGCAGGTCAAGGTCACAGAAGATGAGGCCTGTTTGGAAACATTCATATCTGATTCACGAGACCTTTTTTTCACCTTACTCTGCTGAATTTGTGGAGTTTGCTTTGCAGCATACATGTCTCTGTGTACCACTGTTTCTGTTTCATGAGAAGGACTAACTTTGGTCTGTGGTTCTGGGGGTACAGCTGGGAGTTCAAGGATAGAGGTTTTGGGTCTGGATCTCTTCGGCTCGTTGACTCTCCCTCCCCCTCCTGCTTTTTCTTGTGAGGAGTGAGTTGGCTGCCATTTTGGAGGACGTCTGGTTAGATAGATTTTAGGAGGAGGGTGAGCATTTTGGTGCTGAAGTACTTCATTTTTCCTCTTTAATGGGAGGGAGGGGATCAGAGGAGGAAGATGTGAATGAGTTTGGGAAGTAGGTAGGTTGCTGTTTTCCAGCTTTGTGCTTGCTTTTCTAGCAGTGGAGGCCAAGTCCTGCACAGAGGAGGGGTTTTGTCCAGCAGCAGAGGTGCTTGCTGGGGCCAGTAAAACGCTTGAACTGCTCCCTTTGATACTTCCATTAGCAGTCTACACGACAGAAAAGGTGAACAGTGTGCGGTCAAATGGGGGGAACAGGAAACAGAGAGAACGGGGAGGCAAGAATATTTTTAGACAGACTCATTCTGCAACATCAGAAGGCACTTGAAAACAGTCTCTCATGGTCTGTGTTTGTTTTGTTACAAAATCAATACTTAAGAGCCAACAGTTAGAAAAGTCATCAGAATGAAGTTACAGTTTCTAGTGTGCATATTTAGCTTTAACACAGAGACAATTGCTTGCCTTATTAGGGTACTCTCATTCATGTTCTGCGTCTAGTTGGATAATACTAAATTTGCGAAAGAGACAGAAAGTACAGACAAGCAGCAGGAAAGAGAAAAAAGAGGAAGTGAAGGGAGGACTGTGGCACACATTCAGCCCTCAGCGCTGTGTCCCAGACAAAAACACAGACAGTGAAGACGCTGTTTGTCTGACAGCCTGTCTGAAGTAGTCACTCAGTCGTACTTATTTATTTTTCATGAAGAAAAAAAAGCCAGCTTGTTTTGCCCTGATAACAATGACACTATCCAATGTGTTCAATGAACTAATCTGACAGATTACATGTGTAGAACATACTGTGTATAATATATGTGGTCTGTGCTGTATATGTATGTACTCTAACTGATAATATGTCACACAGTGAGTATGGTACTTTATGTTAGGCTCTGTAAGAGGTGCAGGTGGTCACCCACAGAATAATCCCATAGAGGCCAGTGGAGAAGTGGGAGGATGGAAAAAAAAGGTGAGACAGAAATATGAGTGCCATCTCCTAAAAGTACAGCCTCACCTTCCTGTAACCTTCCCAGCATCTAATAAACATCTCCATTATTCATACTCGCAGCTCGCATCTGTATTTATGCAAAAGCGTGTGCATGAGCAGTTGTGTTCTTTGAAATCTAGGTATGAAATGTGAAGTTGGGTATTCTGAGGAATTTTTTTCAGACCGTGTGTGGGTTTGTGTATGCACACAATTCTGTATGGTTGTCAGCGGTTCAGCATGTAGGGATTCCAGTGATTCAGCTCCCCAAGGAGAGTCTTCCTCATTTCCCTGTAAACACAACCCGTTTTCCTGCTGACAAAGTCACGAACCCCCCCAGGGTGCTGTGCTACAGGATATAGATAGAAAACTGAGGCAGGCCGTGGCCCGTAGCCCAGTACTGGAATGAATAAGGGGAAGGAGAGAGAGAGTGGACTGATGTGTTTACTGCTGATTGTAGTTATACAGTGAAGTCCTGCACCTCTTTCTATCTTTTCTCCTCCTCTGTCTTTCACCCTCTCCCACTTCTCTCCCCTACGTCCTTTCTCTATCGCTCTCCCACACCATCCTCCCATCTCCACGCCTCCCTTCCCCCCTTTATAGTTCTTTCTCTTTGCTGCTCCCTCCCCCTATCTGCAATATGCATAGTGAACTACCTCGTCAGGGCTTTTTTCTTTTTTCTTTTACTTTACGTCTCATTGGAGAGCTATCACTTGTCAGCAAGCTGCAATATACTGCCGACGGCACCCAGTTTCACACAACCCTGATTGATTTTTATGCGCATCGGGGAAACAGAAGCCTAATCCTTTTGAAAGCAGCTATTCAAATTTTAGGACTTTTTGGTGTGTTGCTGCTGTACACACTGTTTCCTTGGCCTACAGGGATTACAGAGGTAGAGTGGGACACAGACAATAACAGGAAAAAAAAAAGATATCAGCATTTCCGTATAAAAAGACAAGTAAACAAATCTTAGCAAGTGAGACACTTTTTCTTCAAAGTAGACTTTCTTAAAGGACAAAATTATAAAACTGATTTTTACATCTTGCTGACTCTGTGGGCTGTATCAAATAGGGCATAAACATTTTAAAATAGTATTAAAAATAAATTATTGCTTTATGTGAGTTAAGTATAGCTGTTGTGTAACTTGTGAGTCTTGTTCCACGGAGACTCACATGTACATTTTCATGGTTCTGGTGGTTCCCACGGAGACAAGGAGCTCTGAAGCGTGAACTTTTTTCCGTGCACTCCTGCGACAATGTTGCCGTGGAATAACTTTCTCTAGCCGAGTCCTCTAGAAGGGAGATGGTGAGAGGATTTCTATTAGATCATCACTTTTCTGACACATTCTCAATCAATGAACCCATGTGTGTTTGGTTTGAATAAGCATGTATGGGCACTTTTACAGTGTGTGTGTGTGCGTGTGTGTGTGTGCGTGTGTGTGTGTGTCAGCACAAGGTCACTAACGCTAGAAATCCTGGCTAAGATCAAACTGACATTTTGCAACAACACAACTTGCAACTTGTTTGTGTGTGTTCTTGTAGATGTGTATGCTTGTACGTGAGTTGACTCAGCATTGTCTCAGCAGCTGAGACTCAAGCTCCTTTCCTGCGGCTGTAATGTGAGCAGGAACACAACATCCCTCATCAGTGCTGAGGCTCTGTCATCAACTCCACTCCGATAAAAGAAAGACAGCAGAAAGCCATATGCAAGAGTTTGACATAACTTGAAATGCTTTAGCACCCCCTAACTGTTTTTTCAAGAATAAATTAATAACAAGCATGTCCTGGGAAGAAAAAGAGCACTTCATTTTTAAGTATCTCTTTATAAACTTAGTAGTAGTACACTTTCTGGTTCCGTATTCAGAATATGAACCTCCACACACCCCTCCTCATTAATGTAATACAGCCCCAGCACTCTGGCTTTAACAATACGAATATCATTTTAGTAATTATTTGAGTCTCTCTCCCTTTTAAACACATAGCATAATATTGCTTGAGTCATTTAAAGAGACCCAATGGCGTGGTGAATTCTTCATTGATCCTGTTATGTATTGTTGGAGTGCATTTACTCTTTCAGTAGCAAAGTATTCGAGCACTCTCTACTGGTAAATGCTGTAAACTGCAATTTGTTGATGTGGGCGAGACTAGATCAGTCACCACTAAATTTAAACTGAGCATATAGTTCCTGGATCGCCTGTGATTCACTCAAATAAGAACAAATGCTACATGTACAAGTTAAAGATGGCCACCATAAAGAAACCAAGACGATGTGACAGTGTTATTAGAAAAGAGGCCCATCGAGCACTTACCTTCAGATGCACTCTCATCCTCACTGTCCACAGGTGGCATCACGGACTCATGTCTGTCTTTGCCCCTCCCTCCAAGCTCAATGTCTATTTCAGGTAATTCACCGACTTCTCTAGAATCAGTCTCACACGTTCTCTCTCTTTGTTGGACGTCAGAACGACAGTGCTGCTCTGTCTCCATCTTATCTTCAGTGCTTGCCTTTGTCCTGTTCTCTGCTTCCACTTCCAACCTGACCTCCATCACATCTATTCTTTCCTCAGCGGTTCCTTTCAGATTATCAGCAGTGTTGTTGCCCGGGACTAATTTGGTCTCACACTGCACCAATGGGTTTTCTGTGTGGAGCTTCTCTCCTGTTTCAGTCACAGCCTGGCCCTTGTCCTGAGGGGTTGCAGTCTGGCAGAGGCTCACCTCGTGGTCGGCCCTTTTTAATGCTGCTGAGACCTTTTTTGGACTGCCAGTGTGACCTCCCACTAATATCTCTTTAGACTTAAAGCCAGGTGGATGTTCAGCTTCTTTGACTTCAGGTGTATCAACTCTGCACTCGAAGTCATTCTCTTCTTTCTCCCCAAGCTTTTCTCCTTCACTATCACAGTGAAAGATTTTGTCCATGATGGTTGCTGTAGATAACAAGTTAAAATTCCTCTCTAAACTAGTGTTCTTATTGGTTCCCAAGAGCCGAATTCCCCCCATTTCACTGGCTGATCCTTTCTCATTTCGCAGGGTTGCATCCATATGTCCTCTCTCATTCCACGTAACTCCATCCTGCACTTCATGTTCTGTGTTTAACATTTGTCCAAAACCAGCCTCAGTCACATCTTCTGTATCCACTATCATCTCCAAACTTTCCTCTATAACTAGATTTCTCATCGCCTTGCCTGAATGTGCATCACAGCCTGTCTCCTCTCTTGTTGCACAGCCACTGGGATGTACATGTATCCTTCCAGTTTTGAATGTTTCAGACTCTGGATGCTGATATAGTATGCCTCCATCAGTGGTCTCTTCAGTAGAGTTGGATAGACCTAGATTCCGCTTTGCTTGACTGTCTTCTAGTTCATTTCTGGAGGTTTTCCAGCTCTCTGTAACTTTGTTTTCTTTCTGTGCACCTGATGTGAAATGTGTCTCTTCACTTATTTTAAGGCTGGATAAAACTGGGCGGCAAGCCAAACGCTCCTCTTCATATGTATTAGGGTGTTCCATTGACAATACATCGCCAGGGCCGTCGTCTGGAGGAAGATTGTGGACGAAATACGGAGTGATTTCTTCAGTGAAGCTATGAGTGAAAAGACAGAGTATGCTAAGTTTATAACCCATGCTTTCACTCACAGAACAATAAACAGAAGATCATCAATACTTGCTTAACATTCAGACTGCTTTTCTTTTTACAATGATATATAAATATCTTAAAAGTATAAAAGTAAATCCAGCAAAATAGTCTCTAAAACCCTGAAATTTATGTTATGTTTAACTATGAAATAGTAAGACATAAAATACTATCCCCATTTCCTTTGCCACTTACTTTCTCCACAGTGTAGTTGGATGTTCACAAAGACTCTCGGGTATTTGGAGGGACGGCGTGTATCGGTCTCTATGGGAGAAAGAGGCTGCTGCCTCAGAGATCTCATGCTGAGTGAATGACCGAGTCTGGCTGATCTGGTTAGCAGGGGGTTCAGAGTACTTTCTATGGGAATAAATCTGTGAGCTCTGATAATAGGCTTCAGTGTGAGTCGCCTGCCTTTGGAGTGAGGATATGTCCCAGCAGGAGGAAGAACAGGAGGAGGCCTGGGATGACAGAGAGCAGACTGGTGTCTGCGAGGACTGATAGTAGGCCGAAGTCTGATTGCTCTGCAGCTGGTTGGAGGAGTGGTGGTAGGAAGTGGAAGAGGACACCTGGGGTCTAAACCATCACATTGGCAAAGGGACTTTTACTTCTTCTGTCTAACACTTGCATTAAGGATTAGAATGCAAGAGCACATAAAATCACGTCAGTAATAAACAGTCCAACCCACACAATTACATCTACTGTGGTTCAAATACTAATACTCCTATTAAATATATACTAATAAATTGTATTAAACTACTGTTGTGTCACTGTGTAGGCCAAGATGCTTCTGCAGCAATCTGCTCAGGTAAGTAATATTCTGACCGCAGTAGAAATAAGATATTGATAAAATAGAAACTCTCATTAAACATAAGTACATGTTCTCATATCTGTGTGTAGCCTCGGTGTGACCTATCTTACCGGTCTGTGTCTCCATCTTTGCTCTGCTCCTGACTCATGCTGCAGCTGCTCTGAACCAAAGGCTCCCTCTGGCTGCCATAATCTCTCTCCACTACTACATTCACAACAAAAAGGAAAAACAACAAACTCTCTGGGAACAACCGAGAAACTAAATATGTTAAGCATTATATTACCTGTATAAAATGCCTAGTTGACCTGTCAAATCTACATCGCATCTCCCTGTTTTACACTTTTTACATATAGTACGTGCCAACAAAGTGATGCAGGGAAATTTTCAAATACACAACATTTACTGCTAAAGAAAACCAGGCTTGATAATTATTGATTTATCAAGTAGGCATGTTCTGTCAAAGGTTTTTTGTTTAATTACTTAACACTCACAAGGATAAAAATAACATACAGTATCCTTAGCAACATTCACCTTCTTACTTCACAATCATCTCAAAAGTTACTTAACTAAAAATTCTGTTCTCAACAAAAAAAAACCAAAACCAAAAACTGAGTAGAAAATATTAATTACAAACGGGCTAAATTGGTTAGGAGCAGTTTGGGGGATAAATTATGAGCAAGAAGATTTTCTGTGCTTGTGCCCTGACTGTTAATGTAGGAGTAGTTGTGGTGGCGTCTGGCTGCATGTGGACTGCCGGCCCGCAGAACAGCCAGGATCTTCTGGGCCGCCTGGGAAAGAGGTCCTGAGTACAACCTGCTGCTAGACCGCTCCATCTCCTCCCTGTCAGAATGCCCTCTACTCTCTCTCTACCTGAAGCTCTTTGACTCTGCAACTGTCAATGGCCTAAACAGGACAAAGGGGAGAGTTTGGTCAGTTACACAGACCTGCTTTACATTGGCATCCACAAAGCCCATCCAATAATGTGCATCTGCACAGCAGACTATACCAGGTATGCTGATAACCCTCCATAGATGTCAATAATGTAAAATAAAAACAAAGACATTTTACTTTATTTATTGGATGATTTAAGACAAGAATGAAACATTGATTTCTTAAAACATCAAAATACAGAACAAAACATTAAATTCAAAAATTCTTATCTGATATGTTTATGTACAAATATTTTGAAAAACAATCCAATGAATCCCAATCATCATATAAGCAGCACTGCTCTAGACTTTTTCCCCAAGTTGAGTGTTGAGTCATTGAAGACTCAAGGGACTGATCTCCGTCTCCTGCACAAAGCAAGTGACGGTCCAGATTTTGAGAAGGGTCACAGTTTCTGCCAGGGCTTGCAAACCTTCTCCACTGAAAGCACAGACTGTACTTATTAGATCTCTTCAAACTATATAACACAAGTCGACTCCCTTAGCCTACAGACTGCACAGTGGGGTTGAGCTAGTTGTAAGCGCTCCTCATTCATCCTGGCTGGTTTTACTGCTGCCCTCTCTTCGCAGCCATTTTGCCTTCCAGATCCTCCACTATTTTCTTCAGTAGCCGTGCATCCAAGTTAAAGTAGATGTATAACTCCCTCTCCTGCCTGAGGAGGGCATTGCGCTCCAGCTGAGAA
The DNA here is from genome assembly GCF_021292245.1 of Micropterus dolomieu. Classification (NCBI taxonomy): domain Eukaryota; kingdom Metazoa; phylum Chordata; class Actinopteri; order Centrarchiformes; family Centrarchidae; genus Micropterus; species Micropterus dolomieu. The sequence goes on along the minus strand of NC_060161.1, from coordinate 22,859,055 downwards.
CGCTTGGATTTAACCTCCCTCGTAATTTCTTGCGTTACACGCTGCAAACTCTGCAGCTGAGACTCTATTTCCACGAGTTTAGCTGTCAGCTCCTGTAGAGACAAGGGGACGGGGATGAGAAAGGAATAAATAAAAAGCAACAGGCTATGGAAATACATATGAGACTCTGAGGTACCTGAACTGCTTGATGGTCAGCTTTAATTATCATAAAAATAAACCACGCCAGGATCAGACAGAAAGCATTTTTTGCAGTGAAAGGCGCTTTTTTTTTTTAAAAGGGTGCATAATCAGCGCAGAACGCTCACTGTTTAGACACCCTAGGCGCCTTGCATTTTGGGCCCCTGCTGCGCCTTGCGTCTTTGAAGGAGCGCTCTGAGCGCACGGAGTTTAAAAAAATAAATAAAATTAGAATAAAATTCTATTCTGGGCAGAAAAGCGCCCGACGTAATTCGCTTTTTTTTCTCCACCCATTGTCCAATCGAATGAATGGAGACAGGCCCACAGTTGTGTTGACGGAAGTTTACAGTTGCTTGGATTGTCCGGAAACTGCAACAAACTGTCCCCTTGAACCGCCCATTTTTAAGACGAAGCTACTGCACCAGCTGGTGGTACACCTGCTACCAGCGGTGTCTCCCCTTTCTGAGGGTCTCATGTACCCACGTTTCCCTGTCTCCTTCATGTTTGTACACCTCTCGCCCTCAAACAATGTCAGAGAAAGCGCTCTCCGTTTGTCTGTTTTATTAAAGCGGACTGTTTTTAGCAACAAAAGACACAGACATGTGAGTTGTGTTGAAGTTTCTGCTAATTTGGCAGTTATTACGTAGCGGCAAAACAAAGATTACAGATCGCTGGCACTATAATGTTTGATTAGAATGACAGGACAGCTGATTCGGTGGTTCCCTAGCAACATGAAAAAAAAAAAAAAAAAAAAAAAATGCAGAGCACTGCTCTTTTCCAAATTCAACCAAAAAAGGCAGTGCTGTGCGCCTTGTGTTTTCAAACCTGCAAAGCACTTTCTGTCTGACCGAGGCCTAACTGGTTCTCCAAATAAGGTAATAAAATTTATAGATTTCCTTTATAGTGACACATGTTGTCCATAAGTTAAATAAGTTATTAAGGAGGCACAGCTGCATTAAAAAATGCTCAGGAAATGTTAATTTCCCATGTAAATGCAAGTTTATCCTTTGAGGCGTTCCCCATGTTTCAAAATCTCATTTGATCCACGAATCCATAGATCACACCCAGTATAAGCATAGTGTTCTTCAGGTACTAAACATAAATATGCCACAACACAGAGTGGCAGCATATTGTCAAATATTCATGACTTAATGATCAACTAAATGTTACAGCTCTGATTAAAATATCTGTTCCTATTGACGAAAGAGATGCAGCTGTGCGTGAGATAGTATCCACTCAAAACTGTTGAGATGTTGAGTAAGAAAATATGAATATTCTTAAGCAAGCAGACAAATACACATTGTTCCTGATCCTAGTCTTTGTCATGCAGCAAAGCAGTTCCCCGTGAGAGCAATTTATCATGCAGTGCTTTTATACCCAACATGAGTGTCCTTTTATTAAATATTTGTGATTTATGGGAAAAATGTGCTAAAACATATGGTGCTACCAGCTTCCCTCACCAAAGTGACGAGTAATTTTAAGATCAACTGACTCACATTAAGGACTGCTTCTGAAATGCACTCTGTATGATGACTGTATAAAACAAAAGGAAACAAACCCACCTGTGCATTGGGACAGAGCGGCACCTGGTCAGTGATGGCCGTTGGACGTACCTGCGGCCCTAAAACCAGCTGCTGGAGCTCTGTGTACATTGCTCTGTGGAGCGCCTCACAGTCGCCAGTGAGACGAGCAGCTGTGTAGTACTGCTCGCGGCCAGCACCGGAGAGAGCATCCCGGGTCACCTGGAGGTTGCCTGCGAGGTCCCGAGCAGCCTGGTCCAATGCTTTATATGTCCGGAAAGGCTCGGATCGACCGTGGTCTGAATCATTGTCAAGGATCTGGAGCAGTCTGAGAAAAGAGTTGCATACAACTATGAATTAATTACATTTTAAAGAGAGACAGCCTGTGCCTGCATTTAAAGAAAGACAAAGAGGGCCATTCGGGCCGTTTTCCTTTTCTTATCTCTTATCCATGAAGATGAGAATTATATAAAGGTAAACTGGAATAATAAGGATTGACATTTGTAACAAACATGCTTATAAAATGCTGAGAGTTTCAGTTCTAAAAGATCTATACGAGTCTTCTCACCTGCTGAAAGCTGCATCCTTGCAGGTGATGATAGGGTTGGGCCTGGGGTTAAGAGCCAGGTCAGGGTGTGCCAGGGACTCCATTCTCAGGGTTGCCGCTTTCCCTTCCTTTACCAGTCTGCTATTTAGTTCTCCCAGCTGCTTAAGACACGTCCTCCACCTCCTTATCTCCATCTCCTGAGCCAGAAGCACCAGGTCAAATGACGCCTTCTGGCGGAGTAGGTAGTCACGTACCTAAGAGAGGAAGATTCACATTTCATTTCCACTTAGTCTCGCAGTAAGGTTGATGGTCAGTCCATGTCTTAAGCATGATTCTGACAGTGCAGATGGCTGATAATCGACACAGGGATCAAAACCCTGACTTTTATCTGTGATTAATTCTTGATTTGTTAGATCTACTAAGAAAGAAGGGCACTATTAAAACAAAAGGACAAAAGTGTAACATTTAGAGCCGCAACAAACAAGTATTTCTTATTATCGATTAATCTGTGGATCGTTTCCTCAGTTAAGTGATCAGTTGTCTGGTACACAAAATGTCAGGAAATTGTGAAAAGGGTGAATTGAAGTTTTCCAGAGCCAAAGATGACCCGTTGAAATGTCTTGTTTTGCCCAAAACCCAAAGATATTCAGTTTACTGTCATAGAGGAGTAAAGAAACATAAACAAATTCACATTTGAGAAGCTGGAATATTGGCACACTGGCATCCTGGATCTAAATCTACATCTATGTTAACTGGCCAGCCAAAACCTTCTTTATGTTATCCCCGTTTTCTTCGGTCTTACCGCTTTAGGGGCACATGCGAGAGCCGGGTGTGGGCAGAGATAATGAGCAGACTGCAGTGCAAACTGAGAGGAGATTCTCACACACAGCACACTTTTTGCGTTTATGTAATCGCACATAACATCGCGATTGCAAATAGATTAATCGTGCAGCCCTGGTAAGAGATGATAAGAAATGTCGCTGACCTCCTACCTGCCTGCAAAAGACACTTTTTGACAGAGAAACGCAGGGTGAATTGGGCACAGGGATGGAAATTAACACCCACCACCTGCCAAATACGGGTGGATTTTCCGTTTGGTGGCCAAATGTTGGAAGGCTACCCGCCACATTGGCATGTAAATATGCAGCATATACACTGAACAAAACTATAAACCCAACACCTTTTTTTTTTTTTTGCTTTCTCTTTGAACACAAAAGGCCTATTCCTCTCAAACATTGTTCACAAATATGTCAAAATCTGTGTTAGTGAGCACTTCTCCTTTGCCAAGATAATCCATCCACCTCACAGGTGTGGCATATCAAGATGCTGATCAGACAGCATTGGTATTGCACAGGTGTGCCTTAGGCTGGCCACAATAAAAGGCCATGTTGTGTAGATTTATAAGGGGTGGGCTTCAGGGACAGACGACAGGAGTCGGGAGGGAAAGAGGAGAGAGTGAGAGTGAATAGCCGCTTTCATACGGAGAACGGCGCGAAAAGACTATCCGCAATTAAATATTATCTCAATTAAAAGGACAGAAACAAATGTATATGTGACACAAAAGGCAATTTATTATTTTGGCTGGTAAAAAATATGTTTGGCTGGTGGAATTTTTCCATTTACCTGCCACCTTGGCAGGTGAGCTAAAAAGTTAATTTCCACCCCTGACTGGGCGATATCACCAACTAACCTGATCCTGTCTGGAAGTGTAGTAGTCCTGCCTGGCTAGTTGCAGATCCAGGTCTCCCCTCACTACTGGCACATTAAGCAGCCTGGCTGACTCCCTAAGGGCAGCAGGTACTTGTCCATGAAGGAGAGCCTCCAGCTCAGCTTCCACCTCCTGCAGCTCCTTCCTTGACACAACTTCCCGGACATGCAGTGAGGAGGAGGTGGAAATGCTCTGGTACAGTGAAGAGATAGATGTGAAGGAGAGCTTGCAAGAAAAAGCTGAAACAGAGGTGATATTGTTTGCTAACAAAACACACAAAAAAACAAACACCTTATGTGTCTGCTTTACCTTGGTATGAGAGGACTTCTCCGAGAGCCAGTCCAGCCCAGCCATGACACTCTTCTCTTCTGCCACGGCCTGCATCAGTTGGTGCTGGGCCACAATATGAGACCACTGAAGTCTGGCCATCTCTGTCCTCCTGCGGTCCACCACCCGCTCCTCCCTCTCTCGCCACTCATGCTCATTCTCTTCCTCCTCTATATCTTCGCAACAACTGAGGTCAAGTACCTGGAAGCGCTCAGAGCAAGAAGTCTGAACAATGTCGGAGATGCCCTGGAAGAAATGCCTCTGGGTGAAGGCAGTAAGTGTTTTAGTGTTGAGCTCCTCCTGGCGTAGGTAGGGATCCAGGGACAGTTGAGAGAGGAGGACAGTTGGGCTTTTGGAGATGGGAGGGTTTGATAGGGCCACAGGTTCTCCTTTTCCTTTTTGCTTGGCTTCTGGCTGAACTGGGAGATATGAAGCAAGCTTGCTCACCTCATCTGTTAGGTTTTGTAAAAGAGCGTTGGTGTCAGCATTCTCAGCTCCGATGAAAGTGCTGGCCTCCTTCAGCTTGCATGTGGCGCTCTCCAGTTCTGCATTAAGTCGTAGATCAACATCTGCACGCGTGGTGGCCACAACCTGTAACCTGTTGTAGCGTCGTTGCTTCAGCTCTTTCTCTTTATGCAGTGCCTGGAGCTCTGCCTCCAAGTCCTCTATGGCCACATCCCCCTCTGCCTCAAAAAACACAGATGATGAAGAAGAGGGGCCTAAGATGTTTGCACTGCTCCCATCTGAAGGTCCAATGGTTTTTAGGACCTTGCCCAAGGCTGCTTCATCCAGAAATGGCTTGCCGGACTTCCGTAGCTCCTGAAAAGCACGCACCTCCTCCATGGTGAGAACATTGCTCTGGTTGAGGGTCCGACAGACAAAGCGCAAGAAGTGAAGGTTCTCCGGGGCACAGTCAAACAGCCAGTCGAACTCAGTGGCCTTCAGTGATGATGCACCAGGATAGCCTAGACGGCCGAGGGCCTCCACAAACTGACCACCGCCTAACATGGTGCTTCAGCACTCTTGGGGCCACGTTGTTATTGTGCTAGTCCGTCAAACAGCAGCACAATGTGGATTATGGAGGATTAGGTGAAGACCAATATAAAGAGTGAGAGCAGATAAAGCAAAGCATATTCATGATCTCTTAAGACTAGAGAGTTCCTGGGTTGATTTGCATGATTTGGATCAGGGATAATCGGACAGACATTCAAAATTCATATCAGCTAGGTTGCGTAGAGCCTGATCCACATCTGCTCTTTATTTATTTGTTTCAGGTAATCCAGCACTATATTGCACTCTAGAAATTGGAAACATTTTCTAACACGCAACATTGAACAGTGGATCACAAAGCACACAAAATAAACAGTAGAAGTTTTTAGTTAATGAAGTAGTTAATGATATGTTAGAGAACATTAGTACTTATTTTGTGCAAGGGTATACATGCTCCATTTTGTAGACAGTTTTAAAGAGAAACTTCAATTTCAATTTGGAAATTGTTGAATTGTACTGTATTATACTGAGATGTGTTTTCTAATATATTTTCCAACCCATATATATCAGTGAAGCTAGACTAAATATTAGAAATCACCACTCTGGATAAAGAAAAGCTATTCAACAGCACCAAAATAAAAAGAGCTTCCAAAATGCTAAGCGAACACCTCCCTGGAACAGTTTCACAAACTGAATAGGAATACTATATCCTTCATCAGGGTCAGATATATTGCAGGGTTGCTGAATTAGACTCTATTGGTTTTATTCCAAATCTTCCTGCCACAACAGATCAAATAATTTTCTCCATATCATACAAACATATCACCCTACAAGACATGTGAACCAATAAAGGAAACTATGAAAAAAGCTGTGTGGTAGGTTAAGTTATACTTGTGTAATGCAGAGCTAATTACCGAACTAATTTGAATGTGAGTGTGAGAATATGTGTACCCTTTGCAGTCACATAATGTATAGAAACACCACATCAGGACACGCTTTCTTAAGAATAAACAAAGGAGGCCCAATATATTCTCATTTAAAAAAAAATAATGTATCTGATAAACATGGCTAGGCTGAATACTGGGTCTCCGTGAGAATGCTACCTATGACACATCTTACTGAGTTTTGATGACTGTTCATTGCATTAATCAGCATGAACAACCTGTCAGCGTTACGTTGATTGTATTAATTAACACCCGTTAAGGTTAAGAATAAACCTTTTATAGCTAACTAACGTGATTTTACAGTTAAACCAAAACCCCAACGATATCTCACTTAAGTATCTTCTGACTATAGCACTATCATAGAGGTATATCTTTCAACTCCAACTTAAAAACACTTAACGTTAACTTATGTTTCGTTGAATCTTTCTCACAAGCAAAGTTAACGTTTCAGTAACATTAACTTACAGACGCATCTGAACATTTATCACAACATCTCCATCTTAGTTTCTAACAATAAGTTATTAATCAGTTGTCGGAGTGTTCGTAAATGCATTCTGATGGAACAATAATAATAATAATAATAACTGTGATACATAGACAAAAAATGTGCGCATATTAGCTTCCGTCATCTGATGAAGGTATCTGTCCCCTCTTGTATTTAGCATGCAGCTAACAGCTAACGCTAACTTAGCTAAACAGTTAGCCAGTTAACAGCTAAAAAGTATAGCTAGCCTGCACACTAACTACCGGACTCTTGTCAGTTTTGTCGAAAACAATGTGTTTTGATGTGCCATCTTACCAACAAAAGTGTAATTTGTAAACAAACTGTCACTGTGTAACTTACAATTGTATTCAGGAGCTCCGTTTTGTTAGCATCCCGTCCTAGCTAGCGTAGGTGTATCTGCCCGCGCCAAACATCCAAACTTCTTCTTCTTCTTCTGATTGTTTGTTGGTGGATCAGCATACCGCCACCTGCCGTATCGGAGTGTGTAGATTCATGGCATTGATTTAACTGAATTCTGCTTAATCTATTGTACAATAAATACATTTACACATTATTTCTATATTTCATAACCTATCAATCCCTTCTGAGTCCTGTCTTGAGCTCAAAAGGGATTTTAAACCCTCCATCCCTGTTCTGTCTCATGCACTATATTCCTTAATGCCTCCCTCTGTCACAATCCTGTCCTGAGTTTCTCTTCTTGATTCTCTGTTTCTAGGTTTTGGTTTTGTATCTACAGTTTAGTCTTGTCATCTGTTCTTTAGTTTAGTAATCTGAGAGTTTAATCTATTGGTCTGTTCGGTATCTGATGACACTGTGACATACTGCTCTGCATCTACACCAAACCAGGCTCTTTGTGAGCTACAACTTGCTTTTGATACTGTACAATGCACCTTGCTTGATTTAAAACTTGTTTTAAATGATGACAAAACAAAACTTGTGTTGTTCTCCAGTGCAAAATCAAAGTCACAGACACTTCCACCCATCACTACTTCTCAGGGCTCCGAGATTGAGTCTGTATCAAGTATCTCGGTATACTAATTGATGATTCTCTCTCTTCTAAACCTCACATTCAGCAGTTGGCGAAAAAACTGAAGCTGAAACTGGATTTTTATTTTAGAAACAAGTCGTGTTTTTCCTTTGAGGCCAATTCCGGACTGAATTGGGAAAAGGGGCGTTTAAGTATGCCCCCTGCGCTTGGAATCAGCAACAAAATGTCCTGAATCTTCAGGAGCCGGTTTCACTAGTTGCTTTTAAAGTACTTTTAAATGACATGGAGGCTGTACACACTGGCTGTAGATTTTATGAATGATTACTCGGACGATCCTTGTAGTTTATTACTTGTGGTAAATATGAAATTTTAGATATTTTATGACCTTGTAACTCACTAAGTATTCCCATCATAAATTGTTGTATGTTTTATGTTTATGTTATATGTTATATGTTATATGTTTTAATGTCTGCAACCTTGTTAATTGTGCTGCTGCCTGTCTTGGCCAGGACGCTCTTGGAAAAGAGATTTTTAATATCAATGAGTTTTCTTTCTGGTTAAATAAAGGTGAAAAAAAAATCTGTTATTTAGTCTGTGCTTTGGTTCCATTTTTTCTACTGTTTCGCCTTGTTAATTCTTGTGAGGACTGTTGTGTTGGTTCTCATTTTGTTTTCTTGTCTTACTACTTAGTCCTGCGTTTTAGTTCTGTGTCTTAGTTCATGTCTTAGTGTTTACTCCTGGTCTGTGTATTTCGGTGTTTGTTGTTATTTTGCCCATGTCTGCTCTGTGTTCTGTTCTTAGTTCAGTCTGTCTTCACTGCTATGCACTGCTACTATCTGTATGATTAGTTTTTAGTCTGTTCTGTGTTCCAGTTCATTTCTCTTTGTGTTCAGTGTTCGGTCTGCTTGTTTCATGCTCGGTTTAGTTTTCATCCAGTGAGTGTTCAGTTTGTATTCTGCATTTTGGTTTGGTCCTGGTCTGTTGTCGCATGCTTTACTTCCTTGGTTATTTTGTAGTAGTCAGTGTCTGGTGTTTGTGTCTAGCTTTTTCCTATTTCTGATTAGTCCCTCATGTCTTTCACCTGTTGACTCCCTCCCTGCTCGTTAGCCCTATTACTTAATGCCTGTGTTCTGTTCAGTTTTTGTCCGGTCCATGTAGTTTGCCATACTCTGTCTCCTGTGTAGTTTGTGTCAGCCCTGGCTATCTGCCTGTAACCTTGCCTGACTGCGCCTTGGATCTGTGTTTCCCCCATCCCTTATTTTGGCTTTGGACTCAACCACTGCCTGTAAGTGTGCTCGCTTTTCGTTTATTGGAATAAACCCTCTGAACTGAACCTTCTCCGCTCTGTGTCCTTCATTTGGGTCCTCAACCTTGCTCAACTCTACACCCATTTGTGACACCCTCTCTGAATTATATTTACTACACTGAATGATAATGTGATCTACATCTTCCAAAGTGTTACACCACTGACACACCTGACTGTTCTCCATTACATATAAGATGGCGTGAAACCTTAATCTTGCAACAATGACTTCCTCTAAACTGTATATTAATTTTTAATATTATTTAAATATTGTCTCACTTTATTGTCTGGAACCCACTCCATCTGCCAAGATTGAAGTATGGCTGTTCTACCTAATAATTTTGCCTCTCTTCCACCATAAGATACTTTTATTAGGCTACGTTGCTCATGGCTGTCATCTCCTTTAAGAGTCTTCTTTGGCCATAAAGGTGCTTGTTCATTTCCTTTTACACAGTTATGAGCAGGGTCACAACAAAACTCACCTCTATACTACATTTCTATCATTAGATCTTCTCTGACTGTTTGCCTTGATGAGAAACCTCTGAGAGCTGCTGCTGAATCTGTTTTTAATGCTGTATCCATCTGCTCCTCTGAAGGCCAAAATGACTGCAATGAACTCAGAAAACATGGACAACTTATCAGTCAATCTGTCACATGTGACGTTAAATTCTGGATTATATATAGGCTGCCAATTCCCACATGTCTGTCGTCGGGATTCTTTCAACCATCTGTATTGTCAAAAATCCTATAGAATTGTTTTTGAACCTGATATTTAACATTACAATGAATGTTATCTGTTGCTGAGCAGTTCTTTTCTTCTAGCAGCTGTAAGTCAACATGAATCTAGGAGAGTCCATGGAGGAGCATAATTTAAAACAGATGGGCTGTAGTTTAACTTAAAACCTCAGTGATGGGGTGTTTCTTTCCACATCCTTTTTAATCGAACCCAATATGCTACTAACAGAGCATTTTTTTGGAGTTTTTCTTAAAGCTCTACATCAAATTGTTCTGAACCCTGTCCAATCTTTTGCGTGCTTTTCCATATACTACACCAACCATAATCAATAGTGGATCCAATTATTATTTTCTATTTTAAACTCACTAGACATATCTGATCCCACTAAATCTAATATCCAGTTATACACCATTCCCCCAATAACTGACTAATTTTAATTAGTATCCCTTCTTTCCACATATGGCTTTTCAATATCTAAGTATCCAGCTGCCATTACTTCTTTCTACCTCAGAATCCACTTTGACGTGGGCTTAACAATCTTTTATGCTCTAAAAAGTAATCTAGTCTTTTCACAATAATTTGTACCATTCATTTACATAGATGTGATGTTAAAACTACAGGTCTATAGTGTTGAAGAAATATTGTGAGCCAGGTTCAGGTGGGAAGTTTCGGAGACTGATGTAGACTTAACATAGCATGGTTTATTGAGCCCGAGGAGATACAGAGCCAGCAACATGTGAACACCAAATGCCAACACCAAATCTGAAGGATAACATCGGAATTTTCCTTCGTTACAGATCTTGTTTAACAAATCTAAAAGACAAAATTAACAGCTCAACGTTTAAGTGTTGCTTAAGACACTTTATCTTGTCCAGGATCAGTATCACCACACCCAGCCATGCCCCCTTTTTTTGGCTCAGACTGTAAATTCTAAATCCAGATTCATCTAGGCCTACCTCTGATCCTGTTCAATTTTCTCTTAATAGCTCTCTTTTCCTCTGTCCAAGCTTATCCACAAGATTGGTTCCATTGTGCACACTAGCAAACATGTTTACAAGTAAATTCGCCTTTTCTTTGGTAGTTTTTGCTGATTGTTTACCATCAGTTAGAATAGGAGTTTGAACAGATGTTTTTTGCCCACTAACATTGCCCATACCTATTTTAATTAGATTTCCCCTCTTTTGCTTTATCAAAATGTGTTTCTCTTTGATTTACAGATTTTTACAATTGTTAACAAGCATTTTTCAGTACTGAGTTTACTTTTTCAAAGCTCTTCACACGGTCTGTACCAACACACAGCTTGCACAACAGTCAATTTCACACCTAAATTGCACCAAAACTTCCAAAACACTGCTTACTTGTTTCAATATCAAATAATTTTACAAAAACACCAGCAGTTGTTCTCTCCAACAGCAACCCTTTATCACTCATAAACACAATTACCTAAAACACTAACGGGTAGCATTACAGTAGATGCATCATTTTATGGGAATCTTTGAAGTAGTACATTTTTGTGTGGTTCCTATTATGAAATACAGAAAGAATGGTAAGTCTTCATAGAATCTACAACAGAAAGTTATCAAAATGCAAGAGGAAAACAGGAAAAGCTTCACTGTGCTTTATCTTTGCCATCAAGTAATTCAAAAATAAACTACAGTAAATGAAGATTTCAAGGAAAACAAAAGTCAGCACTTTAAATGTTTGCTCAAAAAACAAAACACAGTTCACCAGTTTCTTGCATCTGTGTAGCAGCACTCCAGAGGATATCACTGCACACATGGTAACATTGGCATCCACTTTAGCTCTTTTGCCAATCAAATTATGTCCTTGCTGGCATGATTTGGCCAAGTCCACGTGGGGGTTAGTCGTTGGGTCGTAAAAAAAAAATACAAGAATTACACGCAAGCAATAGACTTTAATTTTGGTAATATGAGTGAGAAAAGAACTCTTGAATTTTGAAAGCTGTGGTCATTGGATGTCTTGTGTTCAATCAATGCATTTTGTATTACAGCAAGGCAAGAGTCGGTCTCAGTTTGGTCCACATAGACTTCTGTTGTGCTCACCATGTGAAGAGTTTTGAAAAAAAAAAACTCGGTACTGAAAAATGCTTGTTAGCAATTGCAAAAAAATTCTGTCACCATTTTACAGTTCTTTTCAGTTGGTAACAAGCATTGGTCAAAACTGAAGCCACTTTTTAAAAACACTTCACACAGTCTGCATTACCAACATGCATCCTGGCCGAAGACTGCATATAATAATTTACTTGTGAAAAATAAAAAACTGAAACCAAAAACAAATTCCTTAAAGTTGCAGTTCAGTTTCTCTCGGTTGTTTCCACACTAACACTGGTACATAATGCCCACAACCTGTAATTCATGTACCCACCCCCTGAACCAGTTGTGCTACAATACACGCACATTTCCTTGTTTTACAATCAGATTGCAGTTCTTAACCACACTTTGTTCAAAACCCTGCACATAGTTATTCATGCACATAGACATAAACATAAAATGCATGTACATATTCTTTTAAGATTTTCTATATATATATCAGCTGATTTCTAAAAATGCAGGACATTTATTATCATTCTCTATTAATGTGTTTTTAAAGTTGTGGGGTTTATTTTGTTTTTTTCAAATTGGTAACATGCATCGGTCAGAAGAGAGACACTATTTCAAAACTCTTCACACAGTCTGCATTACTTTGATTGATCTGCATTGGTCAAAACTGAAGTCAGTGTCAAAACTCTTCATACAGTCAGAGAATCAGAAGTGTGTGTGCACTAAGCTGTGAATCATTTTTCATAGCTTTCACACAAAATACATTCAATCACCACTTCCTCTGAAATCCCAGAACTCTTTCTCATTACTACTGCACCACCTGCAAAGCACTATATATCTGCAGCACATCTTTCAAATGCTAACACACTGTGTCAAACTGTTAAACACATTCAAAACCGAAAAATGTTTTGCATTTTGCAGCAACCAGACCGAAATATAGTGAAAATCTTGGCAGAATATTTACATTTTATGTTTACACCTAGAGAACTGTGTAGTATTTTGAAAAAAGTGTGATTAAAAACTGTAAAACCGGATCTAACTGTAAATTCTAATTTCATTACAGAATAACAATAACATATTTTCACTTCATTAACTGTACTAAAATATATTTAACATGAATTAATCAAAAATATAGAAATTTGCTTCAATATGCTAATTCTCGAAATTCCAGTTCTGCAATACAGTTTTTCTCATTTGTTTCTGCTGTACCACTGGTAGTGAGATACAATTACCACAATCTGTAATTCATGTAACCACTGAGCCAATTCTGCTAAAATACAAACCCATTTCCTGCTTACGCTCAGATTGCAGCTCTAAACCAGGATGTAAACTATGTAAACATCAAACTTACATAAATATTCTGCTAAGATGTTCTACATGTTTCAGTGTGGTTACTGGGAAATGCAGGATATTTGCCATCATTCTGTTTTTTGAAAGTGTTTTGGACACAGTGTGTTAGCATTTGAAAAGTGCTGCAGATAGGCCTGTTTTGCCGGTGGTGCAGTAGTAATGACAAAAGAGTTCAAGGATTTTAGAGAAAATTGTCATTGAATGCATTTTGTGTGAATGCAATGAAAAAGGATTCACAGTTTTGTATATGTTTCTGTTTGACTGTGTGAAGAGTTTTGACACTGTGACTTCAGTTTTGACCAATGCATGTTGGCAACTGAAGAAAACTTGAAGTGATTGTAAAGGCTTGATTTTGTTCATTTATGGTCTTGCTACACATTATTCCAGATAAAACGTTCCTTTTACCACTTATTTTACTTATTAGAACATAAGTTCTTGCTTATGGAGCCCCTAAGGAGAAAGCACGAGATCCTATCAGAAGGTAGTATCTGATGTGAGACGGTACAGTACAGATGTCAGAGACACTGTCAGAAAGTATCTGGTGTGCACGAGAAATGATTAGTCTTTGTTGCATTTTCCAGATTTTGAGAAAGGAGAGGCTTAGTCCAATGAAAATAACAAAAGATTTAATTACAAAATGGTGATAGAGTTACTGCCGCCCCCAGCAGTGGACTGAATTGCCTCTCCTTCAAGATTTACAGCTTATGGGTCCTGATTCTTACAAAATAGTATGCTTATATCCTCCAGGTATGTGGGCGGGTCCTTTTTCCCTCACATGGGTTAGGTCCATATAGTCACTGGTCGTTTGGTTGTTTTCTTCGTCACCCAATTAGGAAGGGTGTACCATTTTTGTATTAATTACTTTTGGTCAGACAAAAGTGCGCCGATCCCAGACGTAAAACACCTCTTCAGTCTACAGGATTAAACAGTCTTTGCTCTAAACTAATCATACAGAACAACAGAGGTTGTCTCCAAAACGGTCGACACCCAATCTTATGAAACAGTTAAAAAAAAAAGAATCCTTCTGGCACTAAACAAAGAGGTCAGTTTTCTTCACATTATAAAGCCGAGACAAACAATGGTTTACTTGACATTCTGATGCAATCGTCTGGCCTAAAACCCAACAGTTTACATTTTAAGAAGACAGAACACTGAAATACCTTTGGTAAGAAATATCAGCTTTGTTGTAACTTTTCAAACTCTACAGCTTGTTATTTAATTTTCCCTTAAGGGCCCCCGTAGTTGCATTTTCTATTATATCATATTTGTATCCAAACCATAATAAGATCCAAACTGACCAGACGTCAGCACGCACGGACCACGTTCCGTTCTCCGTCATACGTTGGAGGCTGTGTTGTATGGCGAGTGGATAGTGCCAAAGCAAGGATTACCAGTATGGCGGGTGGATAGTGTCAGAGCGAGGATTACTAGGAGAAAGAGAAGGAGCAGTGTACCCTGCCGTCGCCGATAGACCGTGCGGATTTTTGAAAGGGAGTGATTTGAACTGCAGACGGGAGACCGGTGGCGACTTGGCGGCGAGTGCATGGATGCGGCGTATGTTAGAATTCCTGTATGCCTACTAAATACATCTGAACTAGGTACTTCGCCTTAAAACCGTGTGACACACACATTGTCACTAGGTATGTTGCCACCAGTACCCATTGTCAGTGTAACTTTATTTTAACTTTATTGAGTGAATTCAAGTCATGTTTTGTACAGCCTGTGTTAAATGCTTTTATTCTTATGGCGACTGGGAACTCTGGAGTAGCCTACAGTGCACAGCCTGTGTTATGCTTTATTGTTTGGATTCACTGTTATTTTGTCCTATAAAATTCCACTGAAGAAGATAATGCTTTCACTTCCCCATAATGTGAAAATGGTTGTACTAGTCCTACAGTTTCTTATAAAATGAATCATTCAAGCAGTAGAGCTGTGTTTCATGCTTATTCACTTTAGTAAAGTTTGATGCTGTTCTGATGCTTTTGATTGGTTCTCATGTTTTAATTTGCAGCGCTGCCCCCCAGTGTCTCTCATTGTCTTTTTAAAATGGTTAACATTTGAAAACAAAACATTTATGGCAACATCAAATATGGGGAAAATATATATTATCCCAGTTAACAATTGAAGGATGGAAGGCTTGAACTTCAAGTTCAAGTTGTCTATGATATCTCTAATGCAGAAGTGTAGCATCATTTCATGGCCTATAGGCTAGTCAATTGAAATCCAAATATTACCAGTTATATTTTTGAAGTTTTAGCCATAGTCTATTAACAAATAAATGTAAAAACACACTCAGTGTAATATTTAAATAGGTAAACCCCACAATTAATTGAGTTTTTGCAGCCTAATAAAAGACGAGGTCCAATGCTAACAAAGTTTTGGAAGGAAAGGCTATTGCAGATTTTATCTTTATCTCTTTGTAAGGTCCTACAAATACACTAGAATATAAGCAAAAATCTTGAACTAACTTGAAGTGCTGCATGTAGTTAAATTGCACAAACTTTTAATTAGCAGATTATATACTATTAACTGAACAAAACGTAATACAACCTTGTTCATAAGATTTTGACATCGTATTAATTTTTTGTGTGAGTTTTACAGGCCCTTGTCTTGTCAGAATAGGCCTTGTGCTGAGTGTTTCACCATTTGATATTATATGTGGGCATGGCGGTGTGTTCGGTTTGTGAGACTGAGTGTGATGTAGTTTTAGTGTATAAACAAGTTCAAAGCAGACCAACAGAAACAGTGATATCTGCCATTAATTTGGCCAAGTTGTCACTGCACTTTCCTTGAAGCATCTAGTTTTGGAATCCTTGAACTTTGGCTGAACAATTGCTGCAACTGATGTTCATGAAAAGGTTTTGTATAAGCAAAAGTATACTTATTTGGGATAGTCTATGCTATTGCAAAGGTATTTGCAACATCTTTGAGGTTTTACATAATGATGTGCTCCTCCAGGGCATTTCTTTTGCCAGCAGCTCTCGCTTGCTTCCAACTTCCTCTGTAACAATGTGAAGGCCAATGTTCACTCTTTTTGTAGCCTGATGAGCCTTTTGTAGAAATTTGATGATTATTTTACTTTATAGGACAGACGTTAAAATTAGATCAAACTGTTTTGCCTCAAGGAGTTCATTGAACACTGGTCAAACTCGTTCAACGATCCTTTTTATTTCACAACTGTAAACGTTTTGTGATTTGAAGGTATTGAACAAATTTTTCACGCTTCCTTTTGGTTTGAATTACAAAGGACACCATACTAACAATGTTAAAGTACTGTTGTTGTTTTTTCAAGTACAAACGTCTCAGCTGAAAACTTACATTAAGTTGATTAATATCTTGGATAAATATTATATTCATATATTGCTTAAAAGATTACCTTCCTTTTAGATTTTTGCGTAAATTTGTTTTTGTACTTTCAAGTATTTTTATAGCAACACTTTTAATGACAAAAAGGCTGGAAATGTACTTCTTGTATTGAAAATAACCTCTGGTTCCACACTCCAGTCCAGTTGGTGGCGGTAATGCACCTCTCGGCTAGTTTGCCAACTGCCAATTAAAAAAAAGAAGAAGAAGTTTGAGTGAAAAAATTCAAGCCTGACAGCGACGAGCTTATCAACTACGTTGTGCACTGGCGACGGAGTAGCCTATCCACACGTGGCTGTCACACGACGGTCTCCTTTGGTAGGTTATCCGTGGCACTATCCACTCGCCATAGACTCCCGTGTTTTCTCCTCCCCACGTTCCAGCAGCGTTTCGCAGCCTGCTCCTCTGTATTGTGCCTTTTCTTTGCTGAGAACGACAACGGGTAAGTTTTGTGAATGAAGCTGAATGGGCTGTATGATGCTCAAACGAACTTAAAGGAATTTAAAGCGGTTGACTTTTTTAGTTAGTGTTTTATTTATAACATCACACAGTAAGTTACCAATGTGCTCACTGCCGTCTTCTTTCAATGTACAGTATAGACAGTATAGTTGCATTGGTTTGCAGAAAGAAATCACGCGAAGCAAATGCCAAGTCACTGATGTGGTTGAGTTTCATGAAACATTTTTGGAATTGCTTCTTCCTGTTGTTTTTCATGCGTCCGTGTGTGCGTGCGTGCGTGCGTTCAGACTTATTGAACAGGCATGTTTGTGTAAGGTGAATACATTCCTCTTTAATGACTGTAACACTGCAGAAAGCTTTTTTGATAAATAGTTTTGCTGCTAAGAAGAAATAAGATTTGAGCATTTGGCTTGACCCACAGTATATCCCCAAGCTTTTGTCTTCATTTTCTCTTCTCACCTTAATGACTCAAACGCGCTTTCCTGAATAAATGCATGCAGCTAATTCACTTATCAGCAACTGGGTCTGTTTAATATCGGACAACTGCTCTATCACTCACAGCTGCCCCAAACCAAGAATCATGGTCCAAGCTAAGAAGTGGATCCTGATCAAGCACTTTGATGGCTTCCCGAAGAACAGTGACTTTGAGCTCAAGGTGGAGGAGCTCCCTGAGCCCAAAGATGGGGGTGAGGTGATTTTTGTCTCTTTATTCTCTCTACTTAGGCTTGAAGAGGAGCGCACACTCTTGTGTCTTCATTTTGTCCCAAACACTGAGCACTTTGAATGAGTCATTATTTACTTGATTGAGTCACACAGAGAAGATGAAAACATCTGTTGTTTACATGTATACTGAAACACTCTTGTTTGCACTGATGTCTCTTTGTGGCAGAGGTGCTTTTGGAAGCAGTGTTTCTCAGTGTTGACCCATACATGAGGTAAGTGAACCAGAAAAAACACCCTGAAATATTATTAACAATGTCTTTGACACTACAAACTCACAAATTAGTCAAATGCAATTAAAATGTAACATAATGCACTTTTTATCTCTCCAGGCCGTTCAGCAGGGTTCGCATGAACGAAGGCGATGTGATGATCGGAAGTCAAGTGGCCAAGTAAGGAACACACACACACACACAGAGGAATGTCTTTCATCTGTCCTGATGCACCGTGCATGCACGTCAAGATGTTTACTGAAGCAGAACCTGCATCTGTTATTAATTATTCAAGTCTTTGGACAATTTGAATGTTCTTGGCTGAGCAGTCGGATCTGTTTCAGTGGGAACTTTTTGTGTTATACATGCAGAATAAATCACTTAGTGACCAAACTTTCCACAGAACATCACAACAAACCCACATGTTATGCATTTTCTTTGCTTTGTTGTGAACCAAAGTGCATAAAATTCATCGGCCATGTGGTTTGACATCATACAGTTGTCTGGGATACCACAACACACGTAAATACATTCTGGTTTAAATTTTTAAGGCACATTTTGTGTGTATGCCATCCATATGGCTTTAGCTAGCAGTGGCAGCAAACTCTAAATTAGGGGTGTGACACAACGGACTGAAGTGGGAACAGGTGAGACACGTTTGATTGACGGTTGACTTTTTTCTGTTTGTGTTTTGGTTTTTCTATAGAGTGATTCAGAGTAATAACCCTGCATTTCCCGTGGGAAACCATGTTGTTGGTCGTTGTGGCTGGAGAACTCACACAGTCTGCGATGGGACAGACCTGATTCCCATCATGGCCGACTGGCCACAAGACGTGTCCTTGTCCCTGGCTCTGGGTGCCCTCGGCATGCCAGGGTGAGACAGATGTTTGGTTGAACGTGTGGATAGGAGTTGTATCTGGCAGAAGTAAAAATACTATTCATTTTCTTATAGCCGGTTAACTGTGATTTATTTGATGGACATGGAGTTGCCTGAGCCTAATCATGAGGACAAAACAAATCCTGCTTCACTAAGTAAAAGTTAAAGATGTTAGACAAAATAGCTTTAAAAGACACAGAAAGTCAGCTGTAAGTGTAAATAGAGGTCCCATGTGTGATCTATTATTCAGAGGGAGAATACCTAACCTGCCCTGAGTAAATGTTAGATCAAATGCTAATCTGGAAAAAGTATTTCCATTCCTCTGCTTGTTTTTAAGGTCTGTAAAAGGAGAGAGTTGTTTGTCAGCTATTTTGAAGACGTTCCGCTTAGCAGAACATCTGAGTTTTGTCTTCCTTTGAGAAAATAAACGTATAAGGCTCCAGATGTTTTGTCCAGCTAATGAGTTAAAGTCACCTCATAAGCACTGATAACCTTGCTATGGAAACAATTACAGAGAGTTTACATAACGAAGGTCAAAGAGGCACCTCTGTGGGGGGAAAAAACCCTCATGCTTTTCAAGTTTTGGAAGTTGGAGTTTACCCTTTCTTGTCCTCTCCAGACTGACGGCTCTGTACGGGATAGAAGAAGTCCTGGGACTCCAGAAGGGTGAGACCCTGCTGGTGAATGCTGCAGCGGGGGCCGTTGGCTCCGTAGTGGGCCAGATCGCCAAGATCAAGGGCTGTAAGGTGGTGGGTTCAGCAGGGTCTGATGCCAAGGTGGCTTTCCTCAAAGAACTGGGCTTCGATGAGGCCTTCAACTACAAGACTGTTGGGTCCCTGGAGGAGGCACTGAAGAAGGCTTCTCCAGAGGGATACGACTGCTTCTTTGAAAACGTAAGCAATGGCAGTGTCCTTAAACGCTTCCTGTTTATGCTTTCCTATAAGAGAGTGAGTGAGTGAGACGCTCCCCAGGGGGGCTCCAAACAGTTTCAGGGGAGGCTCAGGGAATGAAAGTGAAACAATATAATATTATCAAAAGGAGGTCACATGGAATAAACTTGTGTGTGATTTTGTTTAAGAGAGTTCGGAGATTCAGTCATTTGAGAAACAGTTTTTCCCACTTTATCAAAGTCAGAAACTAATAAATGCCTGAGGACAGATTTAAAAATTTTTTTTTTAATGTGGTTGGTCTAGTCTGAAGGTATGTCAATCAGCATAATTTGGCAATCTTGGCTCAATTGTTGAGTGTCTACGGGATCAAATAACATAACCATGATCCCATAGGCATCCAGGAATTGAGCAAACTATGCAAGTACACTAAGAGTGTGACTTTGAAAACCTCTGCTCTATAAGATACTACTTCTTGGTTTTTAGGTAGGAGGCCCTTCTTCAAGTGTTGCCCTGCAACAGATGAAGAACTTTGGAAGAATAGCCGTGTGTGGAGCTATTTCCACCTACAATGACACCGCGCCGCAAACAGGTGTGTGTGTGCTTCCCTACTTTCCTTTTCTACATCAATAGTCCTGCCAATTATTCCACTTGAACTTGATACCTGTTTGTGAAAATAAAATGCAGTTTAAAAACATGTTCAGATGATTTCATGTCTTCTTCACTAGATGGCGACATTGTATTGCTGGAAATGTCAGAGGAGCCGTATAAACAGACCTGTATTGTGGCAGAGTTTGTTTCCTTGGACTACCACAGAATGACTTTCTTTTCCTCAACCATCTCTCTCTCTCTCTTACTCACTCTCTCAGGCCCATTCCCTCACCTGACCATGATCTTCAAGCAGCTTAAGATGGAGGGCTTCATGCAGTCCAGGTGGGAGCACAAGCATCCCGAGTCCCTCAAGAGGCTAATGAGATGGTTGCAAGAGGTTAGTGACTGAACAGTTTATTATGATGTGTGAGATTGAATCTCAGGTAGTAGGGTTGCCCATGTTTCTGCATCAGATTTATTTATCAATTCTGCATCTGCAGGGCAATCTGCAGTGTCGAGAGCACATCACAAAAGGCTTTGAAAACATTCCAGCTGCTTTCATGGGGATACTGCAGGGAGAAAACATCGGCAAGGCTGTCGTTGCAGTCTGATGTGGACTGCCGGATCAATAGACAAGCATCAATATTATTAATTACAAATTATTACAGATTTCATACATGAAGGACTGAGCAATATACACTTACAACTAACAAGCCATTTTCATGTTAACTTGTTCTTGTAGCTGTAGGTGAAAAGATCTTATTCTTAAGGAGGTGGTATTATGCTTTTTGGCTTTACCCCTCTCCTTTATTGAGTTATAGCTTTTTTTTTTTTTTTGTGAATGTAATAGGTTTGCAAAGTGAAAAAGCCCAAAGTCCAGCCCAAAGGGAGTTCCCATCTCCCACAGAAAACTGAACTGCTTGACAACGGCTCGTAGTCCAGCTGTTTCCTTATCATCCCTGTGTCGTCTCAGGGATGAAAGCTACATGCCCCTCATATATGTTCGCTAAGTGGCTAGTCCGACATGCCCTCAAAAACACCAGTGGAAAAACACTGAGATGTGTTTTTGAAAATTAAACCATGTAAACCTGTTCTGATACAACCCCTAAATAAGATTATGGACCTGAAAATGAGCATAATACCACCTCCTTTTAATTTTTAGGATTAGTTCAGGATTCATTGTTAGGAGTTGAGTCTGAAACTGTTCATTCTTTAGAAGTGAGATGGTTTTATGAAACTGCACCACTCTGCTAGGTTTGGTAGATTTTCAAATGCATTTAAAGGATAAAGACAAAATAAAAGAATGGGACTTTTTACTTAAAATGAAATCAGTATTGGAGACAAATCTGAACATTTCTCCCTCACATGCAGCTACATGTTTACATTGTCAAACTAGTAGCACTCACTAACTATCTTTAACTAACCAGTGTTTTGACCATCATCCAGACAATTGTCCCCTGAATGCACAGTACATCATTAGGGAGAGACCAGACTGCTGTGGGACATCAGCAGGGCTGCATGGGAAGGCTTTATATATTTACTGAGAAAGGAGAAGAGAAATGATAACAGTGCAAGACGACACATGACTGTTGGTCTGCTGTGCCAGCATGTACCTGGATGAGCTGTGCAGATCTGCTGCGGACACGTTAATACATTGTTCATATATTATTCATCATAAGACAACTAACCATGTGATTTTGTATTTAGTGAAAGTTTTTGTAAAGGTAATAAAATGTTTTGGCTTTTTGAAAATGGTCTGGTGATACATGTTTCACTTATTTTTTGGGCTTCATACTTCAATCCTTAAATTATTGAAGTCAAGATAATAGAGCAGACACTTCCTGATGCCAAGTGCAGCTTTTTGTTTGATCAGGAAATAGACTATTTTTAGACCCTAATTTGAATTTCATAAGGTTGTGGTAGTGTTGTGAGCCCCAGCTCCCTAGTAAGATATTACACGTACTGTTTGCAGACCCATGGCTCCATAGACCAATCCCTAAACTGCTCTTACCAGTAATGACACTCTGGGGCAAAGCTTAATGCACAAGTCACCAAACTGTCATTGTAATGCTGGATAAAATTGTTCATGTCCACCAAATTGGGAAAATTAACAAAAAATACAGACTTTTTCAAGAGTTAGGGAGTCAAAAACCATTTGATGGAAATAACAGCACTTAATCAGTCTCAAAGGGACATGCTATGATTCATCAAGCACATAACGGTTGAGGGATTGACTTGAAGAGCAGAGAAATCCATCTGGTCAAAAAAAGAGGCTATCAGGATATTGCCGAGCGTGATAAGCTATACAGATGTGAAAATGTGTTTATACCACTGTGAAGGAGAAACCCATGAAATCTAATTGCTGGATATTTGGATTCTGCAATCTCAAAGTATTATAAGATCGGGATCATTTTTATGAATTTAGTTAGTGTAAAGGCGACATAAAACTTAGCAAAAACATTTATTTTATTTGTTGCACAAAAAATATATTAAGGAACAGCCTACTAATACTAACATAGACTACATGTTTGGCTATAATTACACAACCTAACTGTGGAGGTTTAAAGGAGGAAAAAAGAAATCAAGCGGGCAAGTCTATTACTTCCGCGTTGGGTTCATTTTGCTCCAGAGGCAAAGGTCTTTGTGTTTATACTGGAATTGAGTCGCTCTGACTCAGTCATTTACGGTAAATCAAGAATTTGCCAAGTCATTGTGACTTGATTCAATGTTCAAACGCTTTCCCTCCAATTATTAAAATAACAACACTTATGAGATATATAAGATTATGCAATAACATTTTGATAGTTAAAACGCTATAATGAGTTATCATTCATATGGTGAATAGCCTATAGTTGCCTGTTTTGAATGTTTGAATAAGATCACCTTATCTTGATTGTTTACCCAAAGGATTTCAAAAACCCTTAGAGGCACATCGTAAACTGACCGGGAGACAACCTTTTTTTTTACTATATTTTGCATCATTTTGTTGGGTGGACTAAAAAGGCAACACCCGACAGTTTCAACCCACAGACTGTAAATCAATCGACCCGTTTTTGCGTGAAGCTGGGAAAATGAAAAAATATGACGTCGCTGACAGCCTTCAAAATAAACGTCTCTATTATACAAAGATTTCCACTGCATGCTACTAAATCAAAACAAAAAACATATTAATTGTGAAATCTGTACGGAATTGAAGTGCAGTTAAAGGCATTTCACAGGCACGTCCCACACACTTTGCCTCAACGCGGTGTGTAACTTCCAGTGTATTAATTTAATCGCCTAACAATTGAATACTTTTATTTTGTAAAGCGACGTACACTGGCTTCCGCCGCGGCGTGGCCTACGGATTAGTAGCTTGGTGCAGCTGCGATAAAAACGCGGCGTGCTGTGCAAAAAAGGCATTCCCCAACTTAGCGGCTCGTTGGTCACGTAGAGACACGTTCACTCAAGCTTCATCATGGTTCGCGAAGTGGAAAATTTGGTAAGTTTTATCTCGTTTACGTAGTGTAGTGTTAGAAGCCGCCATTGTTACACATTAGTAGATGTTTGTGGTGTTTCCACAAGCTCGGGCAGCCCCCTGTCCCCCCCGCGCCTGTTTCCTCCGCGTTGATTTTATAGGGTTTCCTAGCTTGTTTAGTTGGCGAAGACTAGCCTCAAGTTAATTAAATAAATCCCTCTGATCGCGTCATAATGTTCAGAGTGAAGGCTCCCAGTGATTTGGCGATTCAGCATGAGCTGGCTTGATGCTGTCTGTTAGCCGCCACCGTGTGTGTGTGTGTAGCTGTAGACTGTTGCCATCTTGTAGACAGGCGGGCTTTCAACTTATTGGAAACCTCTGGCGTTTACTTATGAAAACAATAATCTGAATGTTAGTTGTGAATGAGGCTGTTATTGTTGGCTGGGCACAGATGCTAAAGTGGTTTGTGTTAGCAGCTGTAAGAAGTTGTAGCTTAACGTTACCGCCGCTGCTGCATCATGTGGGATCTCCCACAGCAGGCCATTCCACTGTTACAGGACGGTAATCTAATCTCCTGTCAGTAGTTTTTAACTCGCAGATTTTACTGTCGGATTGGCTATAAATCCCGTTGATAATCATGAAAGGGGGTGGTGATGTGCGCAGTGGTGTGGGAGACCCGGGTTCAACTCCCCACTGTGACCCACCGATGTGTCCCTGAGCAAGACGCTTAACCCTAGTTGCTCCAGAGGCGTGCGACCTCTGACATATATAGAAATTGTAAGTCGCTTTGGATAAAATCCTCAGCTAAATGAATAAATGTAAATAAAAGAAACCGGCAAGTGTGACATAATTATGTAGTTTGCTTGAGAGAGGTTTATTTGCACAATAATAAAACATGCTAAATAATTATAATAACATGCATAATTATAGAAGAAACACGTGAATTGTCCAAAAAAAATAACTTAAGCTAAAACCACTATGAATTTCCCCGCATTAATAAAGGATTTTTAAATTAAATTTAATGATTACTGCAATTTAATGATTACTACATTATGTTTCATTGTATATTTATATTTTGAATTGCCACCTGCATTTTGTGTTTCCATTTATATAAATAAGACATTTCCACCATAAACTGATCCAGAAAATTCCAGTTTAATGCTTAAAATCTTCATTTAGTTTATATGGTCTTCCGGGTCACTACTACAGTATAGCTACAGTATTATGACCAATTCTCAAGTCATTATTTTATTGCCCAATAATCTCTTTCTATCTTACAATATAATAACAATTCATTTCATTAAATAAGTAAATAAAACAGTAAAAGGTGTGTGTGGGTGTGTTAAAAAAAAAAAAAAAAAAAGTAAAATAAATATTAAAAGTAAATAAATAAAACTGTTAATAGGAATAATACATTTAAAATAAATAAAACAGTTTAGAAAATTGAAAATTAAGATAAATAAATGAAACGTGTGTGTGTGTGTTAGTAGACACAAAAACAAGAATTAATTAATTAAAAAAAAAATAGTATCAAATGTAATATTTAAATACAAATAAAGGAACAATTACTGAAATATCAAACAATGAAAATAATAACTTGAAATTTAGAATAATTATCAGTCTGAGGTTGTCCTCAGTTCATGGCATGAGGAGACATATATTGCAGCAATTATTTGACATTTGGGCATTTCTCCTGGTAAATAGGGGAGTTTTTGTGTGTCAGATATAAATTTGAATTTGGGAAATGTTTGCAAAAAGTTTTCTTTCTTAGTGTTTTATATTTAGGGCATGAGGTTAGAAAGTGCAGCTCTCTACCTGTCTACTGGGAGCAGAGTCTCTCCTCTTGTGGTAGCGCTCTCTGTCTGTTTCTCTCTTGCTCTCTCTGTACTCAAGTGTAACAGGGTTAAGTAAAATATGGAGAAGTGAAATGACCTACAACTTTGAATTCAGTAAATAAGCTGCCTTTGTTTGCCAGCCAGCAATAAGTAAAATAAATTGCTTCAACATTATTTTCCAAATATAAGCTGCATTAATTGTGTTCAGATTAATAAAGCCCATCACATCTTGATCAAAAACACTTTACAGATGTTATCTGTTTTCATTTTCTGTAGGCAGATTTCAAGGCCATCCTTCAGGAAGCTGGAAACAAGCTGGTCGTGGTGGATTTCACAGCCGCGTGGTGTGGTCCCTGTAAACAGATTGGCCCAGCTTTTGAAGTAAGTGGATGATTTTAGCAATAAAGACTTCTTGACAGTTGAATAGTGTGTGGGTTGTTTTTATTTTTTATTCTTTTAATGGCTGGAAAGGGGAAAACCAAAGATTTTTTTTTTTTTTTTTCATACTCTGTTTGATTTGAATTTCTGTTAAAGGTCCCATATTATACAAAGTGCACTTTTTCATCGCTTCTCAGCCTAAATATGTGTACCTGGTGTGTCTAAAGCTAAGGCAAAACTATGAGGAAAAAATCCTCCCCTCTTTTTTGCTCAGTCTTTCAGTAAATGTGTATGCAAACACAGTTTGAATTTGGCTCAATTTATGACGTCATGAACGGATCTGTGTAGCATCGAACCTCTAGCCCTTCAGCGCAGTAGGCCCTGCTCATTGAACATGTACTGAACACACGCACGCTCTGAGCCCCGCCGTCCAACACAACACCAGGCGGTCATTCCACCCCTGACCTAGAGCTGGAGGTTGTTCAGCAACGGAACATCTTTGTGGTTTTGAAACTTTGACTTTTTCATACTGAAACCAGTAACTGGCCCTTGCCCATTCAGTATGTCTTGCAGAAACTGCTTTTATGGTTATGAAGGAGTTCTGGTTTCCCCTCTGATGTCCCCCGGCTGCTCTGCCTGAACTCTCTGTGATTCATGGAGTTCCCTGGTGGACAGATGGCTTTACTTTCTGTTATCAGCTGGCTCTGTGTAAACTGGACGCTCCCAGCAGTCCAAAACTCCTGTACTAACGTTAGAGGTGTAAACACCAACACACCCCCAGAGGACCAAGCTTCCAGTCCGGGTAGAGTCAGCTAATAGGATGGCTAGCTGCACGGCTAACTGAGCTATTGATAGCAGCAGCTAGTGGTAACTGTAGCGTTAGCATTAAGTATTTTATTTCAGTGTTAAAGCATATAAACATTTTCTAACCCTAAAGGTATAATATAATAACATAATATGGGACCTTTTTTTTAGGGGGAAAACACTTGATAAAATGGGAAATGTATAATATAAGGGGAGGAAAAACCTACACTGGATGAGGGGCACAAAAAGTAATAATTCTATGAATTGCGATTATTTTAAGCCAAAAAAATGTTTTTAAGGACTGTTGACCGCTTCCACAGTATGCTCAGTAGTTGCAACCTTAGTGAAACCAGTGTTTCTAGTTTGTTAGTAGTTTAAGCATCCCTTTCCTGAGGGACACATGTTCGAGTGCAGCAGCCTTTGCCAAGCTGTTACAAAAAAATACCTGCATAACTGGAAGATTTGATGCCCGGTCATATGACTTTTTCTCCTCCTTGACTCATTTTAAATCAAGGACAGAAATGCATCAATGTATTGTTCTCACAATTATATGGCAGCAGGTTCATTCTGTGTGTGGTTAATATGTTAATGCTCATCGTTTAACTCTCTTGCAGGAAGAATCGCGGAAGGCTGAGAACGTGAACGTGATTTTCCTGAAGGTGGACGTAGATGAAGCTGAGGTAAACATGCGTTTCCCATGTTTGTACTTCATTTAAAGCCTGAAGCGCCATTTACAGCTGCTGGTACAGGGCTCTCCAACACACATCATCACACATGCAGTGACTTCTCTGGTATAGCCACATGTTAATCACACATTTGCGCATGTCACAGTACTGTCATGTGACCGAATGCAAAGATTTTTCTGTCTTAGTGCAACAATATAGTGACATGAAAGCAAACCGTGCTTCAATTGTTTCTGTATTTAAATCCAGGTCATCAAAAAGCAAATCAAAGAAAGGCTTTACAGCTTTTGACTAGACGCACATTCTGACATGAGGTCTGTTTCCATGTGTAGGTTTTTCTAGGTATTAACCAAACTTAAGTTAATGTCTGATCTGTAAAGCTGTTAACATGAACCTTTTGATACTGTGTTTGATTCTCCCTTTGTAAGTGAACAAAACATTTTAATCAGGTTGCTCATGATCTTATCTTTAACACAGCAAACGTTCGCAGATGACTTTAAAAACAGGTCTTTGTTTACTCCTGTAACTGTCTTTACAAATAAACGGCTGTTGTGGGACAAGGCAGATTTTAGTACACAGACAGAGATACTTATGCATGGCTGAACAAGTACAACTTGCAGGTTGGTACAGTCTACAAAACAAAAACCACTGAAGTTTCTGCAGAAACGCAGAAGTATTGAGCACAGAGGGAGGCTCAGGTGTCCTGTTTGCTGTCCAGTATCTTGATTAGATTCTGTCTCAGTTCAATAAGTGCAGCATTCACAAGCATTTTTTTGAAACTTTTCTTTAAAGAAAAACTTGTTCCTTTATTTGGATCCACAGTAGCATAAGCATGTGGCTGTTCCTCCTGGGGTCCTTTGATTGTATGTCCACGATAAAACACTGACAACTAAATAACTTTTAACTCACCATTTTAATTCTACGTAGTTCTCCACCTTTATTTTAGTGTTTGTTCGCAAACTACAGTAATCTGCTCACTGTGCTTTTCTCTTTTATACACCTGTCTGCCTCTCCCTTTATCTGTCTGCTCTGTTGATTTAATTTTCTTTTTAGAAAAAAAAAAAGCAGCGTTGTTGTCTTGTTGCACCTATCAAGACCAACATGGTACTTCATGAAATCGACACCAACCGGTGTATTCACTGCATTAACTGGTCATAAAATGTGTGTGTGTGCGCGCGACACAATAGTTGGTTACTGTCTGTACCGCTGCGTGCAGGACATGAACCATCATGCGGCGCAGCATGCATGTAAATGAATGATTGGCCAGGGCTACAGAGATTTCTGGCTCGAGTGTATAATATTCTCTGTACTCACCTGATTAAAGCACACAATGTCTTGTTGACCTTACTGTTGATATTGGATGCTTCACACATGTATCGGTCTGTTTGGCTCATGCATGTTCACGTGGACAGTCCTCCGTCAGGGGTGTAGGAGTGTTTATGACTTAGTCCATCAATCTTACTGTTCCCTTTGCTCTTTTCAGGATGTGAGCGCATTCTGCAAGATTAGCTGCATGCCCACATTCCAGTTTTACAAGAATGGAGAGAAGGTAAGCATTGCATGGAAATATACAGCAAAGACGGAAACACTGACATCACCTTTTTTTTTTGTTTGTTTTATTAAGTTGTACTGTGTCAGCAGTAGCTCATTTGTACATCCAGCAGATATGGAGAACACTAGAATTAATTTAGTCGTGTTTCTGGCCAGCTAATGAATCACCTCCTTTTAGCTCTGTTTAGGTCTCCACCAACTCTGAAGGAAATATCTGGCTCTTTAGCTGCTAAACGCTCCACTTTTACAAGCTAGTTGCTTAATGTGTCTGCCTGCTGTTAGTCACTTCATCAAGGCTGTTCTGCCAACGCAGGAAACAAAAAGCCTCATGCAGGAACCAGTCATACAAACAAATTTGGTCTTTGAATCTTTCTGAGGGTTTTTTTTTTTTTTAAAGACTGAGGTGAATGGAAACTCTGGGGTTTCTGTTCCAGAAAGAGAGCTGGCAGGTTTTCTTCAACAAACTTTAAAAGAGTTTATCTCTTACTCCTCTCCTGCTGAGCCTGAAGCAGCGGTCTGACACACCGTTTAATTTTCTCATTCACACAGTCAATATTCAGAAGTTTACGTCTTTAGAAACATCAAAATCCCGCTTAGATATTAGTTCGTTACCCAAACGTGATCTTTAACATGTCCGCTCTCGTAGATTCATCCTCGGCTCAGCATGAAATCTATACGTTGTCTTTCTTTATAACTATGTGACTCTGTAGACATCAAGTCAGCTGCCAGGTTGTCAACAGCAGCTCTGAAACATTTAGCGTGGGCTACATTACTGCAGTATCACTGTTTAAATCAAAGTGATCTGTCTGAAGCTGTAACTGATCAATGAACAATCATTTTCTGATCAGTGTCATGTTGGAGATGATTTAGTTAGACTAGATGTAGTTCAGTATTAAAGTTTTAATGTGTCATGACAGTATTTCATTGTGTGTGTGTGTGTGTGTGTGTGTGTGTGTGTATATATAAATAATGTGTGTGTATGTGTGAAACTATTAAAACAGTTTTTAACTGTCTGCCTGTGCTGTTTCAGGTGGACGAGTTCTCTGGTGCCAACAAAGCTACACTGGTTGAGAAACTGGTAGCTCTGAGAACATAAAAACTGCCGTAGCCACTGATACCTGTACACACCCAAGAAGAAATTCCAGTTTCATTTTATGTATGTTCTGTTGCACACAGGCAATAATTTATTCCACTCATCATGTATTGGTTACATACTGTCGTCCTGTCGGTGTCTGTATTAGCTAGATAACCAGATGACCACTTTTAAAAAATTTTTTTTTTTTATGACAAATTTGGCAACTGACCAACTCCTGAAGTTTCTTTGTAGTATGTGTTCAACAAGGTGGATTTAATAAATGAACTTGTATCAAACACGACAGAACGACTTTTGATTCACAACCCCTTGCTGCAAGAGCGCATAATCTGATGCTTTAATACAGAGGTTTGGGAGGCGGGGCCTCTCCTGGAGGGGTCCGTGAATGGAAGTGACAAAATATAACAGAACATTTATTATTACATTAGTCATTAGAAGGAGATCATATAGAATAACCCAAATATGTGTGAGTTGGTTAGTTAATTCAGAGGTACAGCAGTTTTGGGGAAGTTTGCCTTCAGAAACTAATAAATGCCTTAGGACAGACCTTTTTTTCTTTTTTTTTTTGTGTGTGTGTATTTGGTGTAGTTTGATGTAATTAGGCTTTTTTTTTTACCATCTATGGGATCAAATGACCTGATCATGATCCCATAGGCATCCAGAAATTGAGTCAAACTAAGCAAGTGTACTAAGTGGGGTTGGCTTCCCCTACAATGGATTAGCGACCTGTCCAGGGTGTACCCCGCCTGTCGCCCGACGTCAGCTGGGATTGGCTCCAGTACGCGGGATAAGTGATTGGCGATGGATGGATGGGTTGGCTTTTTCCAGGCTTTGCCTGAGGGGAGGCCCACAGTGTCACACTTGAATAGTTTACACACACACATTGAACAATCAGTCCATTAGTTGATTTCTCTTAACACATCATACAATTAAATAGCAGCACATGTTTAATGGTTCTTGCTTTGCCTTTTGCAGAGAGATGAGAATGGGTGTTTTACAAGTGTGTCAGTAAACAAGAATTCCCTATATAAGAAGTTTCAACATGGATTTGAGTGGAGCCTTTAGAAGAAGGGAAAACGGTATTCAATCCTTGTGTATAAAAGTCAGGCCTAGTCTTGGGCTCTTTCATAGTCCTTTTTGCTAACAAGTTGACATATGACACAAAATGACAAAAAAATGTAATCGTGCGTCAAGACTGCAAAATACAAAAACATGAGGGATTCAATTCCACTTGATAAATTTTGGTTCTTTCATGGTACAGATTTATTGTCTCTCTTCATCTGTTGGTGCAGAAATGTATTTCAAATACTGGGTCTTTAAACTTAGTTTTGGTCATGTTCGCAATAGGACATTCACATGGAGAAAAAAAAATGGAAACTGGGTTATCAGTTTTCCTGTATTTGAGCAGATGTCTCTTTAACTTTCTCCACATGCACTAATTTCTGTTGCTGCTGAGCAGATGAGTGACCGCAGTTTGGTTTTTGGCTGCTGACTCTAAATTCTGCAAGATTTGACTTCTCCATTTGTTTGTCAGTAACGAAAGACAAGAGGATTTCAATTTCATTTTTTAGCATTTACTGTAGAGCTATGGTATCTGAGTTTCTCAGAACCAGGGTAAAAGCTAATCCAAGTTTCTGAAAGCATGCCACTAAAACCTGATCTTATCATGTGATGATGCATGTAAATACACTCCATGACGACTCTCCCTTGATTGAGATCGGTGATTGTGCAAAACTTCCTCAAAGCTACACTTAAAATGTCTTGGCAGACAAGAATGTATAGTGCTAAATAATGTAAGGTATGCCGGGAGTAATCCTGAGCAAGAACCTTTCCACTTAACAGCTACATCGCTGTAATAAAACCGCTGACACAGATGCGCTTGGTGGATGGCTCAAATGAAACAATGGGACTGGGTCATTAGTTCAGGCCTCAATTTCTGTTTACCAACAATTGGGACAGTGAAGAGAAGAGGGTTGGCAGCAGAGCGCTCATTGTGCACGTGTAAAGCGGTGTGCAAGATGGAGACCTTCACCTGAAATACATCCAAATAAATTTTTAAATGTAGCCAGCATTTGATTTTCCATTAAATACTTAAAAGTAGCTTTAAATCCATTACGTTTGAACTAAATTACTTTTACTTTGAATAAAGATGCTTCACAGAGCAGCATGTTGACTTGTCCTGCATCAACCAAGACATTAGTTTGTATAAATATAGATTGGGATCCAAGCAAGTCGTGAAAAATACAACATTTGACATTTTCAGAGGAGAAGAACAGAAGACTTAAGAGATTAAAGTGATGAAAGAATTAAGTCTTTGAGTTATTTGTGGAATCGCAAACTTGATTTTTGCAGCATCGCCTTGAGATCAGAGAACGTCATTATATGTACCTGACTACTGGGTGAAATGTTCAACCCAGCTGCAACATTTTATGTTTTCAAGTTTAAGCTGCACAAACACTAAGCAGAGAAAAATAAGAAGAAAGTGTCACAGGATCCAAATAAAATAGAGCCCTTAGACTCGCTATGAACTGAACAAACCTTATTGTCGGCAAGTCTGATTTGGTCACCCGGGGATTTGAATCCTGGAGCTTCAGATATCCAGAGTAGGTGATTTACTGACTGAGCTATTGGTGAGAGGCTGTTTCCACACAAATGGAGGTAGTGACGTCACAGGTGACAGACCTGGATAGTTTTGTCAATTTAAACTTAAAAAACAAAATCACACATCATTCTGCTGGTTTTGGGTGTGTTCTCAATTATTTTGGTGGCATTTGATCCAAATCTGCCATCTAGAGGATGATTGTGTTGATTTTGGCGTTTGAAGAAAGACTTGTGGAGATATAATAATAATAATAATAATAACTTTATTTGTATAGCACTTTTCAAAACCAAGTTACAAAGTGCTGTACAGAGAAACAAACATGATCCATACTTAAAAATGTAAATGAAAATAAAATTAAAAATCAACAATAAAATCAGCATTAAAAAAAATAGATCTATATAAAGATATAGATGTTAACTGATTTAGCACATTCTGAAAAATATAGAGTGACTGATTTCTGAATTGACCATAGGTTGCAGTGAGGCAAACGAAAACATTTCAGCTCACTAGGACATACAGATGATTTTCTTAGATTTTTTGAAGTTACAAATGAGAAATGTCTAGAAATGTACATTTCCTGTAATAAGCCACGCCCACTTTGCGCAATCATTATCAAATTTTATACATCAACTGAGTAGTGACCCGAGATCGTACGAACCGAATTTCGTATGAATCCATCCAGCGAATTACGAGGTATAAACTTTTTGCAAGTGTAGCGCCCCCTAGTGGAAGAATATCCCAAGACTGCTCAGCAAAGCCCGTACCATCTGAACAGACGCGTCAAGTTTGGTGACAATAGCTTAAGCCAATTTTGATTTACGGGCATGTATGTAAAATTGTACAAAAAGACACAAAAGTAAAAATTTATGGGGAAAAAAAAGAGATTGACGTATCAAAATTATTTTCATAACTTTTGCGACATCCATAGATGATCCTGTCAAAGTTTCAGGTCGATTGGCGAAACCATCTCGGACAACTTCGTAAAAATAATGTTTTTGAGAAAAGTGATAAAAAGTCACATTATGACATTTTTAGAGCAAAGATGCAGATGAATCCAGAGATTAAAATGATGAAAGAAGTTTGACTCAAAGCTGTTTGAGATAATTTCAAAAACGCAAAGTTGATTGTAATAGCACCACCATGAGGTCTATGAGTGCCATTTTTTTGCCTGAATAGTGGGTGGAATTTGCACCTCACCTGCCAATTTTGGTGAGTTTTCATGCAGCAGTTTTTGCTGTCCAAACACTTTTAGCGGAGAAAAAGAAGAAAGAAGAAGAATGAGAACAAAAACGATAGGGCTCAAGCAGCTTTGCTGCTTGGATCCCTAATAATATACAGTCACAACGTCACAGGAAAGCAACATAAGCGTTCCCAGGTCCCAGCAGACAAAACAACTGTCTTTACAAATAAACAACAATAGTTTTAGTATACAGACAGCTTATGTATGGCTTAACAACAAAAATTGGTCAGTATACATGTTCCACTAAATCGAAACCAATGAAGTGTAAACTAATTCCTTTCTCCACTCCTGTTTTTTAAGATAAACGTCATAGTTTGCATTTCCATTCATTCATATTTTTAGGGCCACTGGATTTAAATGGAGGCTGTGCTCTTTATTTACCTGTTGCCACTTTGAATCGCAGCAATCGCGCAAACTAGTGGCACCCACTGATGACGATCTTTAAAGTTCTGACCATCACCCAGACAATTGTCCCCTGAATGCAGGGTACATCGTTAGGGAGAGACCAGACTGCTGTGGGACATCAGCAGGGCTGCATAGGAAGGCTTTATTTTTACTGAGAAAGGAGAAGAGAAATGATAACACGGCAGGATGAGACAAGACTGTCAGTCTGCTGTGCCAGCATTTTCCTTGGAATAGCTGGACACGTTCATACATTGTTCATCATAAGGCAACTAACCATGTGATTTCATATTTAGTGAAAGCTTTTGTGTAGGTAATACATTTTTAGGCTTTTTTTCCAAATGTTCTGTCGACATCATATGTTTCACTTCATATGGCAGACTGAGTATCGATACACTATAAATCCGGTGTTCATTTGTGCATGTCCTGCATTAAAGGCCTGACATATTGTGTTATCAAGAGGTTTACCCCTTTCAATCCTTAAATAAGTGCAGTCTAGATAGAATGTAGCTTTTTGTTTGATCAGGAAATAGACTTTTGTTGGTTGTGGTGGTGTTGAGAGCCCCAGCTCCATAGTTGCATACTGTTTTCAGACCCATGGCTCTATAGACCAATCCCAAAACTGCATTTACCAGTAATGACACTCTGGGGCAAAGCTTAATGCACAAGTGACCAAACTAATGTCATTGTCATGCTGAATAAAATTGTTTAATGTCCACAACATTTGGTGTAGTAGTCAAAAACTATTTCATGGAAATGAAACCATTTTATCAGTCTCACACGGACATGCTATGAATGAAGTATCAAGCACACAGAGAGCTATGCCAAGTGTTATTAGCCAAATGAGGGATTGACTTTAAGGGCACAGAAATCCATCTGGTCTGTTCAGCGGGTTAAACCATATGTGAAAATGTGTTTGCTTCTATACTGTTAAGGAGAGATCCTTAAAATCAAGTATCTGAATATTTGGATTCTTGAAATCTAAAAGTATTGAAAGAAGTTAGAAACATTCATATTATTTTATATGTTGCACAAGAAATAGTATTAAGGAAATCTAGGAAAAAATAAATCTATAGTGATGACGTAATGACGGCAGTCACTTACAGGACAGTGCATTACCCTGTGGTATTACCAGAGCCATGTAATTTAAACGGGTAAATTATCATGGATATACTTTAAGCTGTAGAGTGCTCTTCAGGTTGCTGTTCACCAGGCTGCAAAGATGTTTATATCTGCTGTTCTGATTACATTACTTATGATCTTTTAATAGCAAGTTGATAACTTTGCTAACATAGCCAAACATCAAGCAAGTGCAACAAGATATAACAATATTACTGACTGGTCGGACAGAAAGAAGGCCAGCTCTGCGTCTGTCTTCAAGCCTTTTTTTTGTACAAATCTCTGACCAACATCTTGGATCCTCTTGCTTGGTCACTCTCTTTTTCTATTCTTAGCTTCTTCTGTCAACATCCTCTTTTGTCTATTCGCCTGAGCCCGATTATGTTGCTTCCTCGGACGTTGTCTTCTTCTGTCTCTCCGCAGCCTCTGCTATGACATCCATACTGAAAATATTGAGCTAGCTTCTTCCAAAGAACTTACATTGTGCATTATATACTTTTTGCTTCTTCTTACAGCTCGCTTGCTGAAGAGTCACGTTAGTGCCGTAAAGCATTATGCTGTTGTTGCAAAACATTGTTCATACATGGGATTCCAACGTTAAATAGTGCAAATAACTGCTTTAACAAGGACTCTATTGGGATTGATTCACTTTTGGAGCCAGCTTCAAGTGGCCATTTGATGAACTGCAGTTTTAGTCACTTCCGAGTTGGCTTTATTTTTTTAAGCCCTAGAGGCAGGAGCAGAGGATTCCACTTGATATTACTTCACTAGAATTGAGTTGCTCTGACTCAGTCATTTACGGTAAACCAAGAATTCGCCAGGTCATTGTGACTTGAATCACTGTTTTAACTCTTTCCCTGCAATTATTGGAATAACAATACTTATTATACAGTGACACTTTGGTAATTAAAACACTAATAATGAGGAAAAAACAAATGTGCCAGTATGCCATGCACCCAATATTTATATTATAACAATAACTTTAATAAAACAATGTAGGGGAACGTGTTGCTCTCAGGAGGAGGCGACTAGAAGGAGCACATATTGGCACTGGCATCCTAGCTCACACTATCCGCAACCTGGAGAAGTAACTATAGTTTCTATAGGATAAATTAGTAAATTAGTGTAATAATACAACATTAAATAAAAAGGATGTTAGCATAATATTAACATATTTATAGCTTTATTTTGGATCTAGTCTACCTACTGATAGTTTAAAGAGTATTTGTAACATTTAAACAGCTCATTAGTTGAGATTTAACAATTCAACTGTTTTCTGATATTACACCACAGTGTTTAAGGTTTTATAAATGCTAATGTTAGTGTATTCAATATTATTTCAGATAATAGTAGCTTTATACAGCTTACCAATAGGATAATATAAATTCCACTTGGGCAGTAGGCCTACAGTTGTTTCATTTTTTGGGATTGTTTTCCTTTATTAAATCCTTGTTCATGAAACATGCTCGACATGGTGGTTAGTTTCTTAATTTGTTAATGTCAGTAATCATACCATTCAACAACGTTAAACAAGTTTGCTGTAGAACCTCCAACGTTTTTATTGTCCCGCCCCCATCCAGGCTGTGATTGGTTGAGCGACTTTATGAGAAGTTGAACATGACTACAAACAGATCCCAATCCTCTCCCTACTCGAGGTTAGCAGGCTGGGAGAACTGGAGCAGGTGAGCGTCACATAGTGTCCCCTAGGTAATGCAGTTTATATAGAGCCATTATGCTTCTTTAGTACAGCCTTTTTTTAAATATATATATGTATAAGGTCAGATTTATCTCGACTGTTCATCCAAACAATTTTAAAAACAAGTAGAGGCACTTCATAAATTGACCTGGAGACTTCATTTTACATTAGCATTTTCTCGCATCATCTAGTTGGGTTGATGGATTTAAAAAAAATGGCAACACCTGCAGCTTCAATCCCCGGACAGTAAATGCGTAACGTGTTGATTTGAAGATGGGAAATTTAAAATATGACGTAGGCTAGTTGACAACCTTCAAAATAAACCTCTTTATTAGAGAAAGCCTTCCAATTTATAAAACTAACTATCAAAACAAACAACATATTAATTGTGAAATTTGTACGGATTTGAAGTACAGTTAAAGTGCATTTCGTATTATCAAGCGTATCCCACACCATTTGATGGTTTCATTAATTCTTACTTTTATTTTGTAACGCAACTCCGCTGTGGGGTGGCCATAGACTGTGTGGCCCGCGGCCGAGTAGGTTGGTGCAGAAGCAATGAAAACGCAGCTTGCTTTCTAATCACGACGGCATTCCTCAACTCTGCTCGTTCAAGTCGCCGAGACAAGTTCACTCAAGCGTCAAATCATGGTTCGCAAAGTGGCAAATTTGGTAAGTTGTATTTTGCTTACATTTTTAGCCCTTATAGTTACACAGGCCAACATGTGAATGTGGAGCAGCCTACAGGCACCAATTTATTTCCACTTCAACCACTGTAATTACCGCTTTGTAATGACAACATTACTTTCGTTCTAACATCAACAGCTGGTTCCAGCCTACAGCTCGGCTTAATCTCAGTTTTTTTCGCAATTTTGTGAGTTTTAGCTCATGAATTTACTGCTTTAATATCAGAAAATATTAAAGTTTTTGTTTTGGAAAATGTATGAATTTAATCTCTGAAATATTTGAGTTTTTCTCTCGGAATATATTAGATCCCAGGGTTCCGTTTCCCCCCCTACAATAATTGGGCTATATTGTTGAAACCTAGGCCTAAGTCTCTGACAAGTTAGAAAATGGAAAATAAACTGGGGAGGCGCGGAGCAACAGCTGTTTCTCTCTCCCTCTCTCTCTTTCTCTCTCTCTGTCATGTCCCTCCTGTCTGTGGATCGCCGCTGGGGAAATGTAATTAGCGCCGACAATAATATTTACAACCAGGAAAAGCAAGCTGGTAAAGAAACTGAACTAAGTGACATGTTCTGATTTCTATCTCTGGTCCGTTTCAGCACTGTGGACAGCGCTGCCCCCCAGACTCGTTTCACCATTTCACACCACATACGGGACATTTCACAGTCCAGACCTGCATTGTGTTTGAATGTAACTGACTGCTAGCTACAGTATAAAGACTCAACTTCTCAAGTCTTTATTTTGTAGCCCAAAATCACAAAGATACTTATAAGGGAAATCTCCATAAAAGAAATCCTGTAGCTTTAGAAAAACAAAGAAACACCAATAATGCTATATGTTGAGTACACAAGAGTAGCAGGTTTAGAGGTACAATATAGCCTAAAGAAAGGAGAAATAAAATGATCTACAACTTTTAACTATAAAGGAGCTGCCTTTGTGTGATATGTTCAGCAAACTGCATTTCTGTTTGTCACACACACTGGCAGTGAAAGCTTTCAGGTATAATGAAGGAAATGTAAGGTTTAAATTTGCCACTGCAGATGATGATCATGAGACAAACTGCCAGAAATAAGTAAAACAAATTGCTCCTCAACATAGTTATTTTCCAAAAACTATAAGCTGCAATAATCATGTTCAGGTTAATAAAGCCCATCACACCTTGATCAAAAACACTTTACAGACGTCTGTTTTCATTTTCTGTAGGCGGAGTTCAACGCCATCCTGGAGGAAGCCGGAGTCAAGCTGGTGGTGGTGGACTTCACAGCCACGTGGTGTGGCCCCTGTAGACAGATTGGCCCAGAATTTGAGGTAAGTATATGATTTTGGTGATAAAGACTTGTCAAAATCCTAATTAGATGATTTTTCAGTGGTTGGAAAGAGGGAAACCAAAGATTCTGTTTTTGTCACTCAGATAAATGAGTTTCTGTTAAAGGGAAAAAACTGGAACCAGAGAATCATCAAGGAGAGGAGAACCTACACTATAATCCTTTCTAAACTGGGATCATTTTAAACCAACAAAATGTTGTAAAGATTGTGTTGGTCACTTACAAACATGAATTGCAGGCTTTGTGAAACAAATGTTTCTTGGGGTGGGGCTGTGGCTCAGGAGATAGAGCGGATTGGCCGTTAATCAGAAGGTCAGTGGTTCAATGGCTCCCACTGGTTGCATGTCGAAGTGTCCTTGGGCACTTACTTGGCAAGATACTGAACCCCGAATTGCCCCTGGTGGCTGTTCTGCCAGTGTATGACTGTGTGTGACTGGTGAATGCAGATGTAGTGTAAAAGCGCTTTGAGTGGCGCTATACAAATACGGAGCATTTGTCTGTTAATAGTTTAAGCATCCCTTTCTTGAGGGACACGTTACTCGAGTGCAGCAGCCTTTTCCCAAGCTGTCCACCTCAGGTAGAAAATACCTGCGTAACTAGAAGGTTTGATGGCTGTGCATATGACTTTTTCTCCTTCTTGACTTTATTTTAAATCGGGGACATTAATGGGTCAATACATTGTTTTTCTTATGATCATACGGCAGCAGGTTCATGCTCATCATTTCACTCTATTGCAGGATGAATCACAGAAGCCTGAGAACGCAAACGTGATTTTCCTGAAGGTGGACGTGGATGAGGCTAAGGTAAGAGTCCCCGTTCTGTACCTGGAGATCTGCTGCAGGTACAGAGATCTCCAATCCACATTATAACACCTACAGTCTCTGTATAGCCGCATGGTTCCCACATATTTGAGCTCATTATCTTATATTTAAAGTTATTTAAACATTTACACAGCAAATCTTTGCAGATAACTTTAAAACAGGACCCAGCTTACTCCCATAACTGTCTTTACAACTAACAAC
This sequence comes from Micropterus dolomieu, assembly GCF_021292245.1. Classification (NCBI taxonomy): domain Eukaryota; kingdom Metazoa; phylum Chordata; class Actinopteri; order Centrarchiformes; family Centrarchidae; genus Micropterus; species Micropterus dolomieu. Next base: position 22,818,900 of record NC_060161.1, on the reverse strand, counting down.
AGCTGCTGTGATACGAGCGGGATTTAGTACATAGATAGTAATACTTTGTTTGGCCAAACAAGTAAAACTCTTTAGGTCAGTAAACATATTCTACAAAACCGAAGCCAGTGAAGATAAACAGTCATTGGGGCTGGTAACACACAAGGCAGTGAGCACAGAGGAAGAGGCTCAGATGTCCTGTTCATCCAGCATTACTTTCCTGTTTGCTGTCTGTATCTGGATGACTAACTGAAGCAAGTCTTTCACATGCTAACGTGTAGTGTTAATGACTATGAGTCCGTCAATCTTAATGTTGTTCCCTTTTTTTCAGGATGTGAGTAGATCCTGCAAAATTAGGTGTATGCCCACATTCCAGTTTTACAAGAATGGAGTAAAGGTAAGCATTGCATGGAAATATAGCAAAGAGGGAAACACTGACACATTATCATCTTGCTAATAAAGTTGTTCTGTATTAGCACAACAGTAGATCCAGCAGATATGGAGAAACATTAGAATTCATTTAGTCGTGTTTCTGGCCACCTGATGAACTGCTAAATGCTGCGCTTTCTTCACAAGCCAGTCACTAAATGTTGCTGCCTGCTGTTAGTCACTTCATCAAAGCTGTTCTGCTGAGGCTGGCAATGATGAGCCCCAAACAACAACCAGTCTTACAAACAGACCTGTTGTGCAAGTCTGCCTTTAATTACAGGAAAACACTTGTTATAATGCCTTAACCTTACCTGCTCACTGGCAGGTTTTCTTCAACAAACTCTCAGGCATTTTTGGCGTTCATCAAGTTGAATGGATCCGTTTAAGTCGGTCCAGTTAGGACAATTTGGTGAATCTGACTTGGGGCACTCGTACAAGCAAACCTCAGAGAAGAAAAAAATAATAAAAAGGTTTAGGATAAGAGTACGAAAATGCTCTTGAGTGGCGTTTGTGGGCTGTAAAACCAAAATAATACTATGTAGAGCTGAAGGGAACTGCTGAGTCTGGTGATTTAATCCATAGCAAATTCTAAGATACTCTGTCACTTTGTAATTCTTTTATTTTCTGTAATTAAAGTTGTTTTTAACCGCCCGTCTGTGCTGTGTTTCAGGTGGACGAGTTCTCTGGTGCTGACAAAGCTACACTGGTTAAGAAACTGGCAGCTCTGAGAACATAAAAACTGCAGTAGCCACTGATACCCATCTGTACACACATAAGAGGAACTTCCAGTTTCCTGTTATGTACGTTTTGTTTCACACAGGCAATAATTCATTCCACTCATGTACACACTGTCGCCCTGTCCCTTGAGTTTCTGTATTGACTGTATTGACTACTTTTATATGACAAATTGGCTCCTGTCCAACTCATGAACTTTCTTTGTAATGTGTTCACCAAAGAGGATTTAATAAATGAACTTACATCGAGCACGACAGAACGTGACTTTTGATTCACAACCCCTTGCTGCAAGAGCACAGAATCTGATCAAAAGAGCATTTAATGGTATTTTATGCTTTAATAAAAATGTGAGAATAGTTTACACATATACATTGGACAATCACATCAATAGTTTTTTTTTTTACACATCGTACAAGTATATAGCAGCATATGTTTAATACTGTTGATTCTCTATATGAAAAAATACAGCTTTATTTTACAAAATGGATCTTGCGTTGCCTTTTGCAGAGAGATGAGAATGAATGGTTTACAAGTGTGTCAGTTAACTATACAAGAATTCCCTTCATAAGACGATTCACGTGGAGCTGAGTGGAGCCTTTAGAAGTGATAGTATCCCGATTTCCTTTTCCTGCCAAGAGAAGTAAGAAGGGAAAACCGTGCATCAAGGCTGAGTGCAAACACCCTTGAGGAATTCAATTCAACCTGAAAACTGAAGGGTCATTTGTGCTACAGATTTACAGTCTTTTCCTCTGTTGCTAGAGAAAGTCATTTCAAAACACTGGCTCTTTAAACTTTGTAAAAATACACTGCTCATCTTTATGTGGTTACAATAGTTGTTCAGTTGGAAATAATTTTATAATAGTGGCAATTTCTACACTTACTCTACTGTTATATGCATATCTACCTACACATAGCAATCTATTTTACACTGATGTGAAAAAGATATTCTCCTTACTCTATCATGTCACTGTAACTATTCATTAAATATCATCTATTTATTTACGTGTCTGAAACAATCTATCTCTATCCCAGGAAAGTTTCTCAGCATTTTTGGAAAACTTTTGTTGTTGTCTCTAAATCACCTGGAGCAGTCGTGTCCATTCCACCCCTGACTGCAGTGACACCTGTTGGGACGGATGCACCTGCCTCCATTCAGACAGGGTGATGAACACACAGCTGTGGACATGACACACACGCACACGCACGCACACATGCACACACACACACACACACACACACACACACACACAGATGTTTAGGTCAAAACCTGTAAAACATGGTCATGACAGACAGATGATTAGGTGCTCAACCAGTCTTTCTTCTCTGTGCCATCAGTTATGACAAACCATCAGTAAAACTGTAAACTAAAAAACAATTAAGATGGCAGTCGTAGTAGTAGTTAAAAAGGTACATTTGTAGGCAATGAAAAATAAAACAAAAGATTCATTCATAAAGTGACACAGGAAAGTATTATAACATACCCCAAACATTCTACACACTCTTTATGGGTCTCTCAGGGAGACATGTCAAAGCCTCAGAGCTTCAGCAGCAAAAGCCCTTCTATGAGACAATCATGTTTGTCCATCTGTATATTAAATACTTTAAAGTGGTAATTTTATGCTCATTTTCAGGTTCATAATTTTATTTGGGGGTTGTACCAGTACAGGTTTACATGGCAAAACACCATATTTTTCATATCACTGTGCACACTGCTGTAACTCCTCTTTTCACCCTGTGTGTTGAACAGTTTTATCTACCGAGTGAAGCGCCTCACTTCTATTTGATCTTTGTTGGGAGCTGCCCATGCGCAGGACCTAGTTAAGGACTACTAGCCAATCATGTGATCCAAAACAAAGCCGTAACTGTGGCTTTGATTTAGCCATCCATGATCCTCAAACACAGGCAGAACAACCTGAACCAGCTTCACAACCTTGACTGCAGCAAGAGCTTTTGAGTTTTAAGTTTTTAATTTGTAACAAATGTATCTTTCAAACTAATGTTTTAACTGTGCACTGGTATCTAACGTTTGGTAGGGAGGGTGGGGGTGAGGGGAGAGAGCAGACGGAGGACTTGTCACTGTGTGCCGCAGCTCAGTGTGTTTCTCCACCAGTATTTTTGAGAGACTAGTCGCTAAGTGAGCACATGTTACATAGTGGCACAGATAGTTAACTAAAGTAAAGGCTGGACTACAATCGAGCTGTATTTAGGCAGCTCAGAGCAGTGTTTTCTGTGGGAGATGGTACCTTTGGGGTGGACTTTGGCCTTTTTCACTTTGCAAACCTATGACATGCACAAAAAAGATATATAACAAAGGAAAGGGAAATAGCCAAAAAGCATAATATGACCTCTTTAAAAATTAAAGTAATCAGTAAAGGTGTTGTTGGTTGTATGTTTTATATTCCAGTGGGTTGTGTTGTCATATTTGTTTGATGTGTTGTATGTTCTTGTGCTGCGTTTTTGTTTTAGTTTAAAAAAAAAAAAACTTTCCACTTTGGTGGACAAAAGAATTTTGATTCTATCCTTTCCTTTTTTATTGGTTTATTTAACAGTGTGAATGAGTTTATTGTGCATCTTGAGAGCAAGCCCTCACTTTACAGGATTCCCTTTACTCACTTATGCACCAGCCTAAACATGCATCACTGACTCACACATAAACTCACCACTGTGACAGCGCGTGCCCGTCCACCCGGTGGGACACTCGCACTGGTAAGGTGCCACGCAACGGCCTCCATTCAGGCACGGCAGGATGCAGATCGCTGTTATTGAAGAGGACAGAGGAGCGAAAATAGGAAATCATTTAAGGTAATCAATCCCCCGCTGTCTTTGTTGAAATCCCAAACTCTTGATTCAATTGTTTGTGACCGCAGACTAGAGAGAGGCATTTTTTTGTCTTGATGAAACAGTGATCCATCTCAAGTTTTAAAAAAGCAAACCAGTGGCTGCGCAAAGAGTATAGTCACTCCAGTAGCTGTATTTTAAAGCCCCAGTTCGTGTAAAGTGTAAAATACAATAATGTTCAGTAAAGTTAAGAAGTCCTGGTCTTTTGTGATCAATTGATTAGTAAATTGTAAAAAATAATAATAATAATTAACAAGGTTCAATTGTAATTTTAATTTTCCAGAGCCCTAAGGGAAGTCTTCAAACTGCTTGTTTTGACCAACAAAGGTAAAAAATTGTTGATTGACTTTCTGTTGACTGATTACCTGTTTAAGCACTACGGCAGCAGTCTCAGGCCAACTGTTTGTTACTTTAAAGAGTATTACTACACATTTAACACTGTGTCTGTTTGTGCTTATTGTAATTATAAGTGTAATGCATTAATTTTGTGTAAACAAATAACTAATAATATTTTTGCAACCTTACCTGAACCTGAGAGTTTACACTACCTTAATAAATTAAGGCTGAAATTAAGGTCAGCTGGTGTGCCCCTTCAGTCTTCCCCAGTCTTGATCAATGCTTGGGCTGATATTACTTATCTGAACAGCTTGAGCTTGGAGACAAATTAATCAGTGACATTTAGATAAATCTGAGAGACGTTTCCAATCTTTTGGTGATTCTAATTGTTCCTTTAACTGCTGTGTTGAGTGAGGAGGAGACATACTGTAATCTGTCAGACTGTGTTTTGTTGAAGTGCAGAAAATGAATGACAGTAACTCTAAATTTCTCCGCTGAAAACAACCTTTCAGTCCATTATCTCTGACCCTCTTTGTGCACCATTGTCTGCTAAATTCCGCTTAGCAAGCTGGTTGGATTCCAGTGTGTTAGCGAGGGTTTGTTTGAATTTGAGTTGCAACACACTTACGATCATGTTCTGGGAGTGAGTGTATCGACACTGTGTTGAAATTTAATGATTAATTAATTGATTAATGATTAACTTACGCTCCTCACAGAGTCGGCCCATCCAGCCCTCGGGGCAGGAGCAAGTGTTGGGCCGCTGACACACACCTCCGTTCTGGCACTGCAGCCAACACAGCGCTGAGGGAAAGGACACACACACAAAACATATCAGAAACACATTTTCACACTTCATATAGAGCAGATGAGTGTACTCATATGAAGGAGACAAAGAACAAATGTTACAGGTTTTCATGTTTTACAGTTTATTTCTCAGCCACAGCCTGCCAAACATCTGATGCAACTCTTGGCCATGCAACCTCATGCACTAGAACAACGGCAGCATTCACACACTGTGGATTAAAATCCTTAGTACCAACTAATAAAGGACATCAACAGAAACAGAGTGTCTGCATGTGTTTTTCTGTGTAGACAGGCACGTGCACAGTCGCAGCAGCTGTTGAGGACAGGCTAGCCTGGATCCAGTCTTTGTTTTCATATGTAAAACACGCGAGAGGCCGTTTGAATTTAATTTTGCATGAGGATCGGCTTTGGTTTCTTTTCCTCTTTAAATTTGCAGCAAGGGAAGAAAGCTCATGAATATGGAGCCCGACTGATCCGATTCTCTGATGTGTTATTTGCACCCATGTTTTCTAAATTGTGTAGAGAAGACAATGGATCTTACACACACTGCACATCTATTCACTGAGGATGATATGTCACTGGTCTGTTTGGATATTCATTTAAAGGACAGGTCTGTTCCAATTACAGCTCTTTTCTTAAGTTGTGCTCACAGTTTATGGTTTTGTACGTGCTCAGGCTCGTGCTAATTGTGGAACTGAATTTACACTTTAAAGACAAAATATGGCTTTAGAAAGGACTCGTATATGACTCTCACAGACATAGACATCACTCAAGGTAGAGCGGGTGTTGTGCAGCTGCCTTTTTAGGTTGAATAAGTGAACCATATCCTTTCCCAACCTTAACTGTTAATGAGGAAGAGGCTAAAAAGCAACAATTTCTTGGCTACTTCACCTACATCCACATACTGTACACATGTCACTGGTGTAAACCCAGGAGAAGTAGGCATTAGAGTCCAGAGAGAGCAGGCACAGAGCTGTTAATAACCTGTAGAGAAAGTTGTATCTGTTGAACAGGAGCAGGATTAAAAGGCTGAGAAGCAGCATGTGCAAAACGGAAAGTCAGGTGAAGCAGGAAGTGTCCTGGGAGAGTCCCCTCTGTTAAACACAGTAGTGTGTTCGCTCTACCTCTGCATGTGGGAGGCGGCGTCCAGGTGCCGTTCTCCAAACACCTGCTCCTTCCAATGCCCTCCATGGCGTAGCCGCCAAAACACGAGTACACTGCCACGTCCCCGAACTGGAACACCGCCCCCCGCACCACCCCATTGGCCACATGGAGGGGGGGGCCACAGGACACCCCTGTACAACAGCCCAGATGGAACGACCCAACGAGTTACTCACTACATGTGTCTTGTCTAAATGAATGTTGGCCTTAACATGCTGCTGCCGCCTTCACCATTTTTCACATCTTTAATTAAATGTCAAATAAATTAATTCAGGTATTACAGCCACAAAAGGTGCCTTTTCTAGATGGCGTAAAAAGTAGATGAGCATATCAATCTTCATTATGAGCAAAGAGGAAAGTTGCTAAGTCTACAGGGAGTGGACAAAATAAAAGAAACACCTTACAGCACAGTTCAATAGCAGCCTATTATATTAATATGTGAGAATATGAGAGTTTCCAGAAATTATTATATTGTATTGTAAGGTGTTTCTGTTATTTTGTCTACTCCTCATATCTCGCTCTGCAGAGTAAGAGATCTGTATCCACTGAATGAAATCAATCTCTGTTTTCTGTATCCCTCATCACCGGTGAAGACAGTGAATTTCATGCAAAATATCCAAATGTGTCAGATAGTTCAGCTGTTTGGCTTGAAAAACCCTCAGGGCCACAACAGGACTACTGTAAAAGGATGACGTCAAACATGCATATAGGAAAATGAACACCATGCAAATACAAACAACAAGCCATAGCAACCTAAATACTATGGTGTTGCATATTCAGGACAATTGCAAGCAAGAAAGATCAGAGGATCATCTGACAAAGGTTGCCATAGAAGCTGCAGAGGTGCCCCTAATTAGTCCAGCATAAGGACACCAACACAGTGTTTGATGCAGCTCTGTTTGTTTTGATTAAAGCTTAGTGAGAGACCAGACAACAACACAGAGAAAAACAGGCAGATTGAAGCCAACAGCCATGCAAGTGTTGAAACGTGTTCGGCACAAGGGGAGCATGCGGACGTGTGCAATATCAAACACACAGTTTTTACTCAATTCCTCCATCCTAATAACTACATTTGATCGATTTCCCCAAACATAAGTAAATCATTGGTTCATGATTTTTGAGACCAAACCTGAAAGAGTTTTTAAAAAGTGCTATATTAATATATCAGTTTTTTACACAGACACATAAAATGAACAAAATATTGTTGGCAGTTATCTGTCAAAATTGAAAGAGTTGGGACAAACACACATACTGAGACAAGATCATTTACAGTTGAACAACACACTTTACTATCGCAGGAACAGTGAAGATGGCTGTAAATATCGAACAGTAAACCTCACTGCAAATCAAATATCTCAAAATTATCATTTTATCAATAAATAACAAAAATATTTTTAACTCAAATTGTGAAAAATAAAGTAGAAAATACATAAAATCCAATCAATAAAACACGTATAAATATATGTGTATCCAATATCTGTCAATATTAGTGAGAGCTGAAAGACTGGACAGGTTTAACATGGATGGATCATGTGGTCACATCTCTCAGGTCTGTGGTTTTGAATTTGTTTTAAATAAAATCTATATTTGCCAGTGTGATCGAAATAAATATTTTGAATATTTACAACGGAAGATAAACATCTTTTCTTTTTGAAGAACTAAGTACTTAGTTGTTAACATCTATCTTACCTGTAATATTTATTTTCCAACAGAACCCGACTTAACATGCAACAGTTTTTCCAAAGTGCATATGCTATATATTTCACCTACTTTCACACACGGAGCTGATGGGGCTCCAGGTCTGGTCCGGCCTGCAGGTGATAGTGCCGCTGCCTTTGAGCTGCTGACCTTTGGGACAGGTGACTCGGACCGACTGTCCAACATGAAACTCCTGCTGGGATCGGTTCCCACTGCTGTCGTCCCTCCAGCCTGGAGGAGCCGGGCAAGACTTGGCTGTAAAGAACAGAAATGAAAGATTCTTTTTTAGACTAATTAAGGTTTTTATCCAGACACACTGTATCTGTTTTTATACAAAAGTAGCCTATATAGTTTATTTTACCACAGATATGTAATAGCAAACATGACTGACATCCTGCCCGGTTACTGACTATATACTTCATAAAAGATGTTTAGATTTGAGACACAAGACAGTTTACATGACCTGTAAAATGTTAAATTCAAGTTTCAGATTTTACAGTTACAGTACTATACAGTAGTTAGCCTACACTGTGATATTGTTGTATGTAAATTGGGTTAGACAAACATTTGAAACTTTTTAAAATGTGATGTAATCCAATGAGACAACATCACAAGCAAATTACCACACAGGTGAGCTGCTGCCAACTCGGAACATAAAGTTTCACAAAGACAGTATTCATTACCAGGCTTGTATAACATTGCATCATGTGATATAGCAGTTCCTATTTTCATGATCACTTAAGATATGTTTGGTGTCAATAGTCCACATAAAGAAATGTGTGTTTGTTTTTTCAAACAAACTTCTTTGCTGCATGTATATGTTTCTCAGATGAGAAGCCAAGGTTTCATATCCTGACGTAAAAAAAAAAAGCGTCTATTCCACAGAACGTCTCTGACTCATACTGTAACTACTTAGAAAGAAGTAAGAGGGCTTTGATTCACCCATTTTATCACAAGTGATGTGGGGAAATAAATTGTGAAACTGAGTGGTGTTGCAAAGAATTTTGTGTGGTGGTTGTGTTTGCTCCTCTTGTGCAGTTGCAACAGACTGTAAAGAAAGCAGAAAGTCATACACAACAGGAAGCCTGACAAACAAGGGGCGGCTGTGGCTCAGGAGTTAGAGCGGGTTGCCCGTTAATCCCCGGCTCATCCAGGGTACATGTCAAATTGCCCCTGGTGGCTGTTCCGCCAGTGTATGAATGTGTTTGAATGTTAGTTTCTGTTTGAGCACTTAGGCTCAGTGTATAAATGTGAGTGAATGGTGAATGCAGATGTAGTGTAAAAGCACTTTGAGTGGTCGAAAAGACTAGAAAGGCGCTATACAAATACAGAACATTTACATTTACAAGCTAGGACACAGTGGTAGGTAGAAGGTAATTTGGTAATTCACATGAAATCAGTTAAATTTCCCCTGTATTTTGCAATGTGGCTCAGGAGTTAGAGCGGGTTGCCCGTTAATCCCCGGCTCATCCAGGGTACATGTCAAATTGCCCCTGGTGGCTGTTCCGCCAGTGTATGAATGTGTTTGAATGTTAGTTTCTGTTTGAGCACTTAGGCTCAGTGTATAAATGTGAGTGAATGGTGAATGCAGATGTAGTGTAAAAGCACTTTGAGTGGTCGAAAAGACTAGAAAGGCGCTATACAAATACAGAACATTTACATTTACAAGCTAGGACACAGTGGTAGGTAGAAGGTAATTTGGTAATTCACATGAAATCAGTTAAATTTCCCCTGTATTTTGCAATGTGGCTCAGGAGTTAGAGCGGGTTGCCCGTTAATCCCCGGCTCATCCAGGGTACATGTCAAATTGCCCCTGGTGGCTGTTCCGCCAGTGTATGAATGTGTTTGAATGTTAGTTTCTGTTTGAGCACTTAGGCTCAGTGTATAAATGTGAGTGAATGGTGAATGCAGATGTAGTGTAAAAGCACTTTGAGTGGTCGAAAAGACTAGAAAGGCGCTATACAAATACAGAACATTTACATTTACAAGCTAGGACACAGTGGTAGGTAGAAGGTAATTTGGTAATTCACATGAAATCAGTTAAATTTCCCCTGTATTTTGCAATGTATGTTTCTTTGGAACTGCCTGGTAGTGTGTAGGCAGGAGTGCAGAGTTGTCTCACGTTGGCAAGTGGGGAAGGTGGAGCTCCAGGTGCTACCTCCCCTACACACAACCAGATGATCTCCCACCAGGTTGTAGCCTTTATCACACTGGAACTCCACTGCGCGCCCTGTGTTCAGGTTATGTTCTTGCACTTTACCGTGCAGCATCTCCTTCGGGCTGTCGCAGCCTTTGGCCACTGACATGAGAGGAAATTATAGTGAATAAAATTATGATTCAGAAGAAGAAATAAAAAAACAATAACGATATTAATAACCATGTAGCTCATGTTCATGCCACCCTCCATACCTTCACATGTAGGAGCTGGCAGGCTCCACGTGCCGTTGGCCAGACAGATGAGAGTCTTTGGGCCGACCAGCTGCAGCCCAGCATTACATACATAACTGGCATTGTGTAGGTGAGTCTCTCCACTTGTCTGCACCTGTGCATTTTTTACAGTGGGAGGAGACCCACAGGACTGTGCTGAGGAGACAATAGACAGTATCATGGGTGTGGTGAGGTTGGCCTGTGTGTGTGTACAGTATAATGTAACAGGTTACAAAATGTATAAGGTTACACCATAAAAACAAACTTGTTTTTGAGAATTTTTACATTTACGACAGGAGCCTGGAACACGAACATCAAATAGGTGAACACTTTGTGAAGGATGTCTTTTTTTTTGGCTAACAGGAAGGAATAAAAAAAGATGTTTTCTCATGGAATTTCAGGTGTTGCCTCCTGACTTGACTCTAATCATAGTCTACCTGCCATACAGTGTGTTGTTGTCTGTAATTACTCATCCATGAAACATTCCTTTACTGACTTGCAACAATAGATTGCATTTTTGACCCAGATGTTTCCTCTTCAGCCCCTCAAATGTAAACAAACCTACCAACACACACTGGCTGGGTGCCACTCCATGTTCTGTCTCCCTGGCAGGTCTGGATAGAGTCTCCCTGTGACAGGAAGAACAAAGTGTAAAGCTACAAGAAAAGCAGATCACCCAAACACAGCAAAGTGTACTCTACCCTATATTGATCTGTAGCAATATCAAGAAACATGATACAATCAAGATATATGATAGATTTTTTAAGACAATGAGTCAGCAGTTTGTCCTCTCTGTATGTGTGTCTTCAGTGTAATAAGGCTGAAGGCACTCATTGTGGCGGTTATTCAAATTGATGAGGCTAGCATATCAGTGGGATAGATATCAGGAATGGAGTGACTCAGCTCCTTATGTTTTCTCTGTAACTACACACTACTCATTGCTAAAGAGAAGTCATGTGATTTTCTGTAATCTGATTGTTAGCCATTAGCTTAGTCTGGACAGTCTGCAGTTTAAAAGCACAGTGCAGGAGAGGACATAAAGCCCTCTGTTGTATTATAGGAGAAGAGTGGTCACCATCCCACACAAATTACACATTTTAGGAGTTAAAAAACTTGGTAAAGATGCATTGTTATGGGTGTTTTCTGATACAGCTGTGCTTTTTGATTTTGTTTTTGTGTATGTTTTCAGATGAGGTAATTCATAAACCCATGTTTTCTAATCTTAGCTGCTAAACTACTAAACTCTACAGAAGGAGACTTGGCCTGATGCGCCATACCTTCATGTCAAACCCTGGGAGGCATGAGTACATGACAAAGTCTCCATAGGTGTAGCTGTCCCCCTCTGTGACACCGTGAGAAATCGGAGGTGGTTTCTCACAAACTACAGGCTCACAGGAAACTGAAGAGATGCTTGGCGCCCAACCTCCACCCGGCTTGTCACACAATAAAACAGATAGGAAAGCACTATGTTATTTGTGGTTTCTAATTGACATTTTCAGTGGAAAAGAGAGATATTTGTCAATTGCTGCCTCTGTAGAGAGAAATTTCAATAAAATTCAACATTTTAAAAACTATGGTCCCTCTATAACAACAAACAGGCGGAAACTGTCTGTTTCACATCCGAACTTCTCTAAATCTCTAGCCAGGGTTTAATTGTCAAAAATGTTAATTAAGAAAGGAGGTCACATCATCTTTGCACATAGCGTGACCAAGAACGTAGTGTTAACCATTATTCAACCAGGCATTCACATTAAGACTAAGACTCAAAGAGACTTAGACAAAAATTAATGACCAAAATCTTTCCTACCTGACACTCAGCTAATGCTGGCCCCTGCAGGAGGAGACCAGGAGTGCAGGAGAGGGTGATGGTGCCTCCGACAGGAGTAAACTCCTTCCCTGTGATTAACACATGGGGGACGGAGAAGTTGGTGGGTAGCAGGCAGGGGGTGGGGCGGCACCGAATGCTGTGTTTGGACCAGGTGCCGTCACTCTGGCAGGAGAGAGAGGCTGACTGTGTGGCTAATTTGTACCCGTCCTCACACCTGGAGAGCAAGAGGTAGAAAATTAAGAAAGTATAGAGGAGACATTCTCGAGAAAAACAGATATGGAAAAATCTAACTGTATTAGTCTTTGAAATGGCTCCTAAATAAGTAAAATAAATACACAAAGCAGACAAACAAACATGTCTTTTTTTCCAGACATACAGGTTTCTAAAAAACAAGATGGAGGTCAGGCGATACACAGCAAGTACACAGACAATGTAATATGCTAAAGTTTCACCTGGTCCCACAAACTTACTGGGACAAGGCACAGGCAATGTGGGGGCTAATGTCCATCAGAAATGCCAGAAAAATAAGATTTTAACACGAATTACAGTAATAAGTGCTAAGTATTTACCTGTATGTAACTTGGTTTGGGAAGGTGAAGGTGTCTCCCACCACCTGAGCGTGGGCGACAGTTGGAGGTATTCCACAACTCACAGGCTCACAGCTGATTCTGGGTTCCCCCCACCTGCCGTCTCTTCCACAGGAGAGGTGTGGATACCCCTTTGGCTGGTAGCCAGGCCGACACCTGTAAATAACTGTGTCGGAGAAGGTGCTAACGCCACCCTGCAGGACAGTGTTAGGGACTGTAGGCGGGGCGGCGTTGCACCTCCCCCGGCTACACAAAGGCACGCCAGGGCTCCACACCCCCCCCTTCTCACACACCGCCTGAGAAGGACCCAGCAGCTTGTAGCCGTCGTCACATTGGAAGTGCACTTGGTCTCCGCAGGCACGGTCGCGACCAAGAACCACCCCGAATTTTACCACGGGGAGGGCACAGACGCAGGGCCGACACTGAGGCACAGTGCCCACCCAGAAGCCCTGAGCGGAGCACCGCAGGATGGGATCTCCAACTATCTCGTAGCCATCAAAGCAGACATACTCCACAATGTCATCGTAGTCGAAGCTGGAGCCGTTCAGGAAGCCGTGACTGATGTCCTCAGGTGGATCACAACTTATGATATCACAGCGTGGTGCAGGTTTGTCCCAAAGTCCATCTGACTGACAAATCTGTGTGGGATCTCCATTAAGTGTGTATCCCTCATCACATTCATACTTTACCTTGCTGTTGAAGCCAAACTCTGACCCCAACACACGCCCATTGGGTATTGGTGAGGGTTTGCCACACTTGGCAGGTACACAGGTAGGAGACTCATGGCTCCAGGTGCCATCAGCCTGGCAAACGCTGACAGATTTCCCTTGTAAGAGGAAACCAGTCTGACAGCTCAGTTCTACCTCGTTATTATATTTGTACTCGTCTCCTTTAAAAGTGATATCACCGGGGACTTTAGGAGGACCACAAGATACAGGCTCACACCAAGGCTTCTGCCCATTCCACTTTCCATCTGCCTTGCAGGCGATAGTGTCCCTACCCTTTAGGACAAATCCAGGAATACACTCATAGCGCAGGACCTCAGGATACACAAAAGCACCTCCGAGAGCTGTGCCATTAGCAATAGCGCCTGGGTCACCACAAGAAACAGGCCGACAAACTGGGGCGTCATTAGTCCACAGTCGACCTGATACACACTGCCTCACAGGCTCGCCCTGCAGCTCAAATCCTTCCTCACAAGTATACCTGACCATACTGCCGAGGGAGGTATCAGTCACATTCACCCAGCCGTGCTCTGGACTGGGTGGTGTTTCACACTCTGCTGGGACGCATGACGGGGCCGTCCCATTCCAGCCTCCGTCCTCCTGACACACCAACCTGGTGGGGCTTGTGATGTCATAACCTTTGTGACAACGGTACTCAATAAACGTCCCATGAAGGAAGCTCAAGTCCATAGGTGAGGCTAATGATCCAGTGTCTTTAGAAGCAGTATCAGAGCCTCCGCCCAGTGGCGTCACCCTTATATATTCCCCAAAGTCAATGTGAGGAGGCAGGCCGCAGTCCGAGGGCACACAGACCGGAACAGAACTAGACCAGCCAAACTCCTCACAGGTCAGATGGTCCTGGCCGACTAGCTGGAAGCCAGGTAAGCAGCTGTAGAAAATAGTGACACCGAAACTGTGATCCTGGCCCTCTACGAATCCGCTGTCAATTGGTTGGGGTGGGGTGCAAGATATCTGCACACAAGCAGGTGGCTCAATATCCCACTCCCCACTGGCCTGGCACACCAGAGTCTCTGGGCCTTGAAGACGATAACCACGACGGCATGAGTAGGTAACAGTGTGACCAAACTGGAGTTTTGTATAAACTACTTTTCCATTTGCTATCTGTTTAGGGATTGAGCATTCAATCGGGCGGCAAGAAGGTACCCCTCCAATCCAGAGTCCCTTCTCTCCACAGAGGATAGTAGAGTTTCCCACTAAATTATATCCAGTCTTACAGCTGTACAGGGCTTTGCTGAGGTACATCAGACCCTGGACATCAACGATACCATTAGAAATCTCCACAGGCTGAGGACATTCAACTGGGATACACTCTGGGTAAGGACTGCTCCACTGTCCGCTGGCTAGACAGGACACAGAGCCTTCTTTTCTTAAAGTAAAGCCATCCATGCACGTGTAGCTCACCACGGAGCTGAAAGGGAAAGGGGTAGAGGACGAGTAAGGGCCACCAAATGAGACTTCAGGCGGTGGGCCGCAAAACACCTGCTTACACACTGGAAAAGTGTCGTTCCACTCCTGTGATGGGGTACAGCGGAGGATCCGGGCCCCCTCGAGGACGTAGCCATCTTCGCAGGATAATTCCACTGTTCCAGATTCAGAGTCCAGGCCCTTCAGGACCAGGTGGTTCTCCTCCAGCAGCGGCTCTGGACACTGCACTGGCGAGCAGCGTGGACGCCTCGTCTTATCCCACTTTCCGTACTTCAGACAGGTCCAGGTGGCATCCCCGGCCAGCTCGTAACCCTCATCACAGACATACTGCACTTTTCGGCCCACCTGGAAATCCGACCCTGTGTAGTGTCCATGGACGATGTCGGGAGGAGGGTCACAGGTCAAAAGGACACAGCTGGGAGGGTCGTTGTTGGACCACTGGTGGTTGGCTTGGCAAACTCGCTCTGGACGACCAATCAGTCTGTATCCTTCATCACAGGTGTATGTCACCCTGCTGTTGAAGGTGACTCGACCTCTGCTCTATAGGAGAATAAACAGAGTGATACATTTATTTAATATATTTACAATCACTCATGTAACCAAGTGATGAAATATGAAAAGTGTTTTTTTTACAGGATGAAGAAAGTAAGACTTAATTTTACACATCTGCAGCTTACCAACAATTTCTAGCAAGTTCCTAGAAATTAGTTCCCAGACTTCTATAGAGAAACTTCTTACTCCATATGATAACATACTATTTTGTTTACTTAATATTATACAGATTGCAAGCTGAACTTTGTATGTTGATTCCCTCTTTTCACTTGTAATGCGATCATCTCTGTATATTGTCTGTATTATTGTTGATGATATTAATTCATATTTTAAACTCCAAAGATGATGTACCTTTAAGAAGGCGCTGGTATAAAGTATAGAAAGGCACAACAAAAACACAACATCATTTGATAATCTGAGCGTTGATTAAAAAGATCCTAAATTTATAAATGTATAAGCAAGCATGATGTACTCCCCCTCTGTTTTGTTATTTACTTTTTATCATAACAAGGACACATGTTTACAGTGTGTGTGAATTCGGGTGTTTGTGGCTCACATGGATTTGGCCATTCTTGAGGGAAGGAGGTTGGGGGCAGGACACAGGTACACAGGTAGGCAGAGCTCCTCCCCACTCTCCATTGGCCTTGCAGGTCCTCCTCTTCTCACCTCGGATTAGGAAGCCTTTTACGCAGGTGTACGCCACCACAGCTCCAAAGCTATAGTTTGTCCCGATCACATAGCCCCGATCAATGCTCTCAGGCCTGGAACACCTCACCGGCACACAGCTGATATCGTACGGCGAAGGCTCCCACTCTCCTCCCATCAGACACCTCAGTGTGGCTACGGTGTTGAGCATGAACCCCTCCTCACATTTATAGGTCACTTCAGTGTTGCTGGCGTATTTGGCTTTGCTGACCGAATCTAAAATTGCATGGGGTAGCTCAGGCGGACGTAGGCAGAAGTTTGCGATGCAGTGAGGGGCCTCCATGCCATCAGGGGGCGCCCACACACCCTGAGCGTTACACACCATCTTAGAGTTGTTGCCAGCAGTGTATCCGTCAGTGCAGTAGTAGTTAGCAGTGTCTCCGAACAGCTGGTGGCTCTCGTAGGGCTCGGCGTGGTCGATGTCGGGCGGGGGGCCGCAGGAGCGGGGGACGCACTGGGCGGAGCTGTCACTCCATTGGCCACTTGGCAGACATTCTCTGGTCTCTGGGCCAATCAGAGTGTAGCTGTGAAGAAGGCCAAAAGAGATTAGCAAAAAGATAAATAAATCACGCCTCAACATAATCAGATATCAGAATGTCGCCTTTGCCTGCAGCAAATGTAACATCAGTAAGTTTGATTGGTTACTGACATATTTCCAGTCATTAAAAACTTTGCCCTCTAGACTCACTGTTACGCAACGTTAATCAGACAAAGTAATGATCATGCATAGATCTTTTAACAGGTCAAACTGGTTGAATCATCAACATTTGAGGCAAGCATGGAACTTATCACTTCTGTACTTAGTTTCCGTGTTATATAGGAGATGTTTTGTAGAGACTCTTTATTAAACATATATACTATATTTCTTTTACTATAATTAATGACTGTATCGCTGTTGTACCCATGGTGGCTACAGTGAAGAAAGAGGGCTCAAATGCAGAAGCCAAATTTCCCCACGGGCCTTAACAAATATATCTCCGTAGTTTCAACATGCTTGAATTTCAATTGAGAAAACATAACAATAGACTTCAACCACATTTACCCTTCTTTGCAGACATAGTGCACCTTGTTTCCCAGTTCATAGTTCTCTCCTACGATCACGGCGTCACTCAGGGCCGGAGGCTCGCTGCACAGGACGGTCACACAGCGGGGGACAGGCCCGCTCCACTCCCCTGTTGCTTCACAAACCACTTGCATGGAGCCCTGTGGTCTTCGCACCAACACACAACTTAGTTTACACACTCGCTCTACTGCAATTACAGTGTCAGAGAGATTCATAGAGGGCTACTTGTGAAAACAAATAAATCACAACTGATGATGACATACAAAGTCATACAGAGTTCATAATGTCTTTGGAGGTTGCAACTGCATTGTGCTGACGTAACTGAAACAGATTTACCTGAGTCTACAAAGACTTAAAATAAGTAGGACTTATTTCAAGAGAAATTATGTAGGTTATTCACATTTTTTGAAGATTTCACTGGCTTGTTGCTAAATTTAGCTCCTGTGCATCTGTAAATTAGTTGGTGCTGTTGTTTCTTTACAGCACATAGAGTCAATTTTATTGTTACTTCAGCTTAATGTCAACTTCATACTATTCAGCAGTCACAAAAAATTGCAATAAATCTAATCAAAGTAATTAAAATTATCGACAAAATTAGCATTTATGCAATCAACTCATCAAACATCACCAAAAGGCATAAAGAACAGTGCAGCTGGTGGTCCTTTATCCATACCTGTATCCCTCAGCACAGGTATATGTGACGGTGGACCTGTATGTGTTTGTGTTGAGGGTGTAGTCGGCGTTCTGGACAGTTGGAGGCCCCCCGCAGGTCACTGGGTGACAGGCAGGTGGTGTACCGCTCCACCGCAGACTGGCGAGACAATGGAACTCATAGGGGACCTGAGGCAGGAAGCCCTTCATACAGCTGAGGAGAATAAAAACCAAGCGAGACACAAAGAGGTTAACAACAACATTTGTAAACACCTTTTGTAATATTCCCTACTGTTATCATTACACATTGGTGTTTCAGGGGATGCAAATGATACCTGAAAGTCACCTTGCTTCCACAGGTGAAGTTGTTTCCCTTCATGATGGAGTTCTCTGGAACAGTTGGTGTCGGGCAGGAGAGGGCTAAAGTGCAGCATCGAAGAGATGATTAGTATAGCTGTGAGTAGCTACCTTTATCTTACACACTCGGAGTAGAGATAAATTTACTAATGCATGTTATTGATTATATTTTGGCAAAGACATGGTCTAGGATTAATGCCCCATTACATTTTACACTAATAGGATAAAAGCGCCACACAAGAAAGTATATAAATGGATAGAAGCCAAAGAGTTGTGACTGAGAGGAAGTAGCAATTCAAGGGGAGCACTAATCAAAGGGGTACTTCAGTGATATTACACTTCCACGAAAATGTAGGACACCCGAGAGACAGATAAAAAGAAGAAAAATGATAGAATTGAACCAGCAGAAACCAAGATATCTAGACATTTTCAATGACTGCAAAAGCACTAGATCCTATATTTCATATGAATCCAACAAATGGTATGTTTTCCTTAAATCCGAGGGACGCTCGCCCTTCCTTCTCACACTGAATCTACAAATCAATTTCACCATTTTGTTATCATAGAGCATATTCCACTGCCCGTTTACAGTAAAGTCCGACACGCACAAAGACTGAATGACAGGATGTTTAGTTGGGACTCTCGTTTAATTACTGTTCGCTCACATGCTGCACGTAGCGTTTCACTGGATGTTAATTTATTCATCCTTGCAGTTGACATGAATAAGAAATGAAAATATCGTGAGAGACCGTTACTGTGGTTGTAAAATGTTTCTTTTGAAACTTTGCAACAGGGAAATAGTTTTTATAGACTGATTTGAGAAAAATCTTCTCGACCTCTTAAAAAAGTCATTTTCATGGTGTTTCAGTTTATTAAAGTGAATTTATTTTAATTTTATTAAATTTATTTTAGATCTTTGGCACATATTTATCTCTCTCTCCCTGCACGTTAGACTTGTGTGCAGTTTACCATTAATCAAACAGTGATACAGATATCTTACTAGGTCCAGCTTAGTAAGATTGCAGTCGTGACTTTTACCTAAAAGTAAAAAGACTGTTTATTCAGACAAGTGCATGTCTGAAAGGGGCTATAGGTCTCAATCCCAGACATTCACCTCAGACTTTCGAAAGCTCCCTTCAGAACCACAGAGACATTATACTGCTTTAACTGCTTACACAAGCTACCACTCCTTATGGCGACACACGGTCAGGTACTGTTTGGCACCAGTCTGTCTACCAGTCATATATCCCCATCATGTTATATTTTAAATACTCAGATTACACCACATTAAGACAATTACAAAGTCAGCCTACTATCAACTGAAGAATATATCAAGGATTAAAGGACTTATGTCTCAGCAAGACCTGGAAAAACGTATCCATGCATTTATCTTCAGTTGACTCGACTACTGTAACAGTGTCCTTACAGGGCTCCCTAAGAAATCCATCAGACAGCTGCAGCTGATTCAGAACGCTGCTGCTCGAGTCCTCACTAAGACCAAAAAGGTGGATCACATCACTCCAGTTCTGAGGTCTTTACACTGGCTTCCTGTCTGTCAAAGAATTGATTTCAAAATCCTGCTGTTTAGTTTATAAAGCACTAAGTGGTTTAGGGACAAAATACATTTCTGATCTTCTGCTTCGTTATGAACCATCCAGACCTCTCAGGTCGTCTGGGGCAGGTTTGCCTTCTGTACCCAGAGTCAAATCTAAACAAGGAGAAGCAGCGTTCAGTTATTATGCTCCGTATATCTGGAACAAACTCCCAGATAACTGCAGGTCTGCTGAAACTGTCAGTTCTTTTTAATTAAGACTGAAGACTTTTCTTTTTACCCTAGCTTTTAATTAAATATTTAAGATTTTTCTTTTTACCACTGTCTTTAACTAGTAGATTGATAACTTACACTGCACTGTTACTTTTACTGTCCTGTTTTCCTTTTCTTTGTTTTTAGCTTTTTACCATTGCTTTTAAGAAAATATTTACACGGTGAGAAATGAGTAGGTAACTGAGTGAAAAGATAATGAGAGTGAGATTGAACAGAGTGAAGGAAGTTGTCTTAAATCTCACACCTGAGTGATTTGCAGGAACCTCTGTCCACCTGTGAACGCGCAAGTGGGTCAAGAGTATAACTGGATCAAAGTGGCCTGCGGACAGACATGTCCTGGTTTCTCTGTGGTGTCCGAGGGTTTTTGGAGTTTCAGTGGACCCAAAGATTGCTATGGAACCGAGTACAGACTAGCTAGAGAGAGTAGATTAAGTGTACTTCTCTGTTTATTCTCTTTTCAAAATAATTGTAACTCAGTTATTTGCTCAACCCCTCAGCCTGTTTTTATTTTCCATTTAAGTCTTTTAACCCTGATTGTACACTGCACTGTAACTTTTATATTTTAACTTTAATAATTTATTTATCTTTTGTTTCTGTTGTTTGTAACACACAGGGGGAAAAAATCAAAATCAAATTCAGCTGTTTTGATTTTGGCAGAGAACATCATGCAGGTGCCTCCTGCGTTTCAGATGACATACAGAGTTCCACTTTTAACTGAGTCAACGTAACAAATTGGCACAGTCTGCAGGTGCTGAGTAGGTCAGTTCCCCTTTCACTATGAGCAAGAATGTGGCTCAGAGCCAATGGAGGTGCTGCAGTGGTCAGGCCTTTCAGCCTGCTGCATAGTGGAAGACAAAAAGACAGCTGCATATTTAATCACCCCTTCAGTGCTCCGTGGGTCGGGCACGTTGCATAATGTGTGTTTGTAAAGTGTACATGCGTGTGTATTTGTGTCTGTACTATTTGCCTGTGTATGTGTGTCCATGCATCCACAATATCTCATCCACAAGAGTGAGCTTGTGTGTGTTTACCTGAAGGGTATCAGTGCTCCTGCTATTTGCATAAAAATAAAAGACTGTGATTATATCTGTGTAGTTTCATTTGTGTGTTGCTCAGATCCTACTGGCTCTTAGCAGCTGAATACTTTGATGAGGAAACTCATATAGAATAACTACAGTACTTCAATGGCTCCAATACTAATGAATCCATTCCCACTGAGGTTGTTCACTGAGCTGGTCAATAAGATGTGTTTAGGTGTGATTGTACATTTATAACATCATTATTATTATTATTATTACATTTATTTCTTGTTTATGTGAGTGTATCTGTGTTTCATGTTAGCCTGACATCAACCTGTAATATTCATGTTACGTTTTAGATGAAACTCTCTTTAGTGGAAGATTGTAAGCAAAACCCAGTGGTGGAACGCATGAAACAAATAAAAAATTATACCAACTGTGAGTGTTATGAATGCAAAAGCTTTATGTATAACAGGGAATCAAAATGTTTAAATGCATTCTGACTGCGGTCACACCAAAAACCACACAGCACCTTTCCCACACATGAGGGGAACGTGGTTAATGTGACCACTCAGACCACTAGGACTACTGATTCGGCTGAGAAATACTCATAAACCCCAAACATGACACATGAATAAAATGTATATCAAGTGCTGTATCTTTAACATATGTAAAGGATAATGCGATATTCTGAAGTTTTCTTATTGTCATCAACTCCCCTGACTGAGGCCCTCAGCCACAAGCCCATTTGTCAACCATGATGACAAATTAAGTATTTTCCTAATACGGCCGCTACTGAAGTTTTTTTGGTTGGGGAATATTTACATCTGCAGATTACAGCATGTATTTACAGCAGCAGGGCAGTGACTGTGATTCAAGGTAATCCATGCAAATGTTTAACACTCTGGCTTATTGATGTGTTTTTAATAATACTTTTGGGAGACTAAGGCAATAAGCAATGAGCTCTATCAGACATTGGCTACATAGACAATATTAAGTGAGATCAATTCACTGTTGTTTTTGGTCTTTTCATGGGCTATATAATGTCTATCAACAGCCTTAACCTCATTAAACTCTGGTTACACTTACTTTTCCTTCCATTTTCTGAAGAAGGAAAATGGCCCCCTCTTGTGGTGGGAGGTTATAAAAATTAAGCTGGTTTGGAAAGGCTGTAAAACTGGCTTAGATGGGTTGCTTTTTAATGTTTAATATTTTAGTTCATAGTTATTTTTTAATATTTAAATATTTGCTTACATGATCTTATAAAAGTACTTATCTAAGATACTCCACAACAGAAGTTAATGGTAAAAAACACATATAGAATCTAAAACTCAACAACTTACTGTAGTGTGACTTCATCACCATTGCTAAATATCCCTTAAGAAGTGCCGTGCATGCAACCTAAATATAGTGAGGATACATTTTTAAATTTCAGTTATTTAATTAAAAGCCCAACATTTAGCTGACTTCAGAATATGATTCTTAGTACAGCGTCTCCACTGTGATGGCATGACATGACCACTCAACCCCTCACCTCTGCAGTATGGGGCTGGATCGTCCCAGCTTCCAGTCTCTAGGCAGCGGAGGCGAGACGAGCCTATAAGCTCATAGCCGTCCTGACAGCCAAAGACAACCTCACCGCCCATCAGAAAGTTGCTGCCGTCTCTGTGACCGAACTCTGGAGACCCGGGGTTCTCACACTTCACTGGCTCTGGCAGGAACACAAACACAATTAACAAATAGGTTTATATATGGACAGATAAAATGTGTCAATGTATAAAATGTTTAACAGCACTGCTTGCTTGTGGAGCTGCGTCTTGTTACCTGTGCAGTTTTTTCCCTCTCCACTATACGGGTGGACACAGGTGCAGGTGTAGGAGCCCTCCGTGTTCTGACAACTAGCGTGTTCATCACAGTCAGATCCCAGAGCACACTCATCCACATCTAAACACAAACGCACATAACACAAATATTTTGTCAATCTTCCAAACAGGATTATTTTTCCCATATGTCACTGATTCAAAAAGTCAAATGAAGTACCCAGACAGGCTGGTGGATTTCCTCCCCACTTCCCACTGTTGCTGCAGTGCACCTTGGTGTCTCCCAGCAGGTAAAAGCCAGCGTCACACTGATAGACCACAGAGCTGCCGGCAAGGAAGTCCGTCCCCTGAAACAAGCCATTTTCCAAAGGACGAGGTGGCCCGCAGGACACTCCTGTTACACACACAGAGGACAGAGGAATACTATCAAGGATCTAACTCCCACAGGCTCGCTACCTATAGCTGTAAGCTTTTTTTTGTGTATGTCACATGTACAATACAGTAATACCACATATCCATCTGCTGCAGGAGGAATGTATGTTACGTGTCTTACCAGTGTTAGCCAGGGACGTGTTTGATAAAAAAGCTGAAGCATTAAAAATGTTTCAGCAAGCTAAAATTATCACTTAAGATTTCTATATGAGAACATAAAAAATTTCCACACTCAGGATTTGTCAAATGTTTTAGGTTTGTTTTTGTCATCACAGAAATTTACTCGGCAAACACAACAAATCAAAAACAAACATATGGTAAGATATGACTCATTTACATTTCAAATCGCAGAACAGTTTGTATCTCTGGCTTACGTTCACAGCTGGGCAGAGGGTGACTCCACTCTCCTTTATTTTGGCACTGTAGCACCGGCTCCCCCAACAGGTAGAAGCCGGGATCACAGGACAGCTGGACCTGGGCCCCGGGGCTCACCTCCACAGTGGAGGCGTGCAGGTGTGGCACTGCATTCTCCAGCTTGGGGCAATCTGGAGAGACCAGGAATGGTTTTCAGTGATGGAGACAGAGCCTAGAAAGGCTAAGAGCACGCATGGTAGTATTACAAGTATTCTCGTAGCAAATACAGAAAGTTTATCATTCAAGGTAATACACTGTGTGCTTAAGACTTGTGGAGCGTCTCTTACCAGCACAGAAAATGCTGTTCAGGTTTACTTTGACTCGCCCCACAACCCCGCTGAGGAAGTCTGGCCAGGCGAGGACGTTCCCTCTGTGGTTCACGTGGGAGGCTGGACAGCTGCTGGACAGGACCTTGATCTACAGTATATAGGCGGGGAAGATCAGTTGTTATATCTGTTTAAATATATATTTTATGATTGTGTTACATGTTAAATTACCTGGTTTCATAGACGTGGGTATATGTGGCATTTAACAGGAACACAATTACTACATCTACCTGTTGAGGAGTGAGAACACGATCCCAGATGTTGAGCTGGCTGATGGAGCCGACAAAGGATTCGACAGGGTTGAATCCCTCGCCCCTCTGATCCTGGTCCTGACCTAACACCAGCGCCCCACCACCTATAGGACACATGTTTAAAGGTCAGAGGTTAACGAGATGTCAGTGAGAAATTATTCTCCTTGTCTACTGGGTTACTTTGTTCAGAAACATCCAACGCTGTTTTATTGAAGCTAATTATTTCTGGATATGGAAAACTTATGGTAGAAAGGTGACCAGGTCGAGGATAGCACTACACCTGGGATAGTGGTGCCGACTGACAGGCCTTTGCCTCCATCTGAAGGCTTCCCATTGATGTAGATTCTCCAGTCACCATCCCAGCTCCTCCAGGACACCCCGATGTGGTACCACAGACCTGTGTTCACTGCAGGACAGTCAGTGATCCGCTCTTTACCATTCACATACAGCACCCACCTGGAGGGAGGGAGAACCACGGGAAGAAAGCATTATTATAGGTATAGGATAGGTAGATTAAACATAATGGTACTTCTTTATTGCCCATACTCTGTTTCATGTGTACTGTATGGAATAATACAGTTTATGTGCATTTATATTCTCTTGACTGTTAGTACATCACTGACCCATTGTAGTCTATGAGAAGGAAAGCGTTGTCACTGCCCTCCACGGCGTAAGAGACAGGTGTGCCATAATTGGTGGTGTCCGATGACCTCATCCAAAAGGTGCAGGTGATCTCCGTCAGCGCCGGCATCACTCCATCCATCATTACGTAGCCATGGATACCAGACACCTCAAAGTCCAGGTTGAAGGCCGCAGACATCTCTGATAGGACAGAAAAGACATTTACATTAATGGGTGATTTTTTTTATTAAATTAAATTATTACTGTGACTGGTTCATCTTGTGCATGAGTGATTACAAACCTGTGGGTCTGGAGCTCACAAGGGGTCACAAGATCAATGTGTGGGATCCTGAGATGTTTACAGAATCAGACAAAACTTATTTCTGACTTTTCTCTTTGTTTCTACTTCTAACTTCAAAATAGATGCAGCTGGGTAGACATTGCTTCAGTTTATGTCTACATGCTTTATTTATAATGCTTTATTGATGCTTTTATGTTGCTCCTCATATGTAAGTCGCTTTAGATAAAAGGACATTTTTTTTGTCTCACTAGACAGTTTTTGATTTAAATCCCCCAATTTCTGCCTTGCACTCTGACAAGTTTTGAAAAGAACCCTTTAAAAGATCACAACCCATAGAAATAATTTGGCAAATACTAAAACACCTTAAAGAACAATTGTGAACATAAAGAGGGTTACCATGTGTTTGAGTAGCATTTTAAATGTGTTAAATCAGAAAAGTAGACACATAAAAGAGACCAACATGCAAAAGAAAAAGGTCTATGCTAATGCACGCCCTTGTTGTGCTTCAATGGTGGTTTTAACTGACACATTTACATCAGCTATCTCTCTTTCCCTCCTCTAGAGTTGCCTTGGTGATGTGTAATCTGTCCTATAGTACCTGTCTCACACCTGGTTCCGTTGAACCCAGGGAGGCAGCGGCAGGTGTAGGACCCCAGACCATCCATGCAGCTGGCCCCGTTCACACAGGGGTTAGGGTCGCACTCGTCCACGTCCACCTCACAGATGCGGCCACGGTAGCCCTCCACACACTGACACCTGAGAGAGGGAAGGAAGACACTGTAAGACAATACCACTTACAGGTAAACACTACAACATAACAACAAAGGGCATCGTGCAACAATGTTTTCAATCAAACCTTCCTCTGTCATGGTTAATGAAACGTACTGTATCTGTAGATAGTCAACTGTGGAAATAAACTCTTTTTGAGATGATGATAACATTTTCTGCTGAACTGCATGTAAGTGGTGTGACATCCCCATCTCATGTTCTGCACTGTGGGCTAGAGAGGGGGGAAATCCTCTTCCCTCCACGCTCCTCGTTATTTTTGTTTCTTTCACCATACAACACTCCACTCACTATTCTCTCAAACATGCATACCTGCTGACATGACTGACCAACTGATTATCACACTTCATATGATTATTTGAACATTAAGTTGTTTCTGTTTGTGTAAAAATAAAAGTAATGGCACCTTTGCTGCAGTTTTGTGTCACCGTACTATTCTTTTTTGTTGCGGTTTTGAGCCAGCCGTGACAGTGGGTGTATTGTGTTATTATATAAAGCTGCATTCTTAGTGTTGTTATTAATTTTTCATTCAACCAATTCAGCAAGGAAAATACTTACTATATACTGTACATCACATAATACAACTTTAGAGGTTATTTAAGAACAGTTTTTAGTTAAAGGTTTCCTCAGTGACCTAATAATTTCAGTCAGATTTCTGAGTTTCTCTGAGCATGCTGCATCTGAAAAATGTCTGAATGTATGTCTGAATGTGAAGCACATGAAAAAGAAGAAAGGTGCGTCACAAATTCAGTGTTTCTCTTTCAAATAATGTATTATTTATTTATGTATTGTTGAATATTAAATATATTATATAATATTAATTGTTTAGAAGTAACATTACATCATAACCAATGTTGGGGAGTAACTAGTTACATATAATTTATTTACTTAATTTAATTTACAAAATAAATGTAACTGTAATCCATTACAGTAAAAATGTGTAATTAAATTACAGTTGCTTGTGAAAATGTTAATGATTACATTGGGGTTACATCAAAATATTTTCTGTAAAAAGCTTGACTATATGTTTAAATATGTTGTCTTCCTTTGCCATTTCCAGCCACAGCCATTTAATAAAGTTTGATGCTGTTCTGATGCTTTTGATTGGTTTTCATGTTTGAAATTTTAGCACCACACGCCTGCCAGTTAAATTGCCGCTGAAGCTGTCTTTTTAAAATGGTTAACAAATGTTACATTACTTTGATAAAGTAATGTGGTTACACTACTATTACATTTTTATTAGGGTACCTTGTAATCGGTAACCTATTACATTTCCAAAGTAACCTTTCCAACACTGATCATAACACAAGAAGACTAATGAATTATTAGAAATCTTCCCATCAGAATTTTCATCAACTTAATTACCTGAAGTTGTTAACAGCATCCACACATGAGCCTCCATTCAGACAGGGGGCGCTATAACATTCATCGATGTTGACCTCGCAGCTATCCCCTGAGAAGCCCACAGCACAATTGCAGGCGTAGCCAGCTGTCAGGTCCTCACACACACCTCCGTTCAGACAGGGGTTGGAAAGGCACTCGTTTATTTCCAGCTCACAACGAGATCCTGTGGAAATGTTAAACGACAAGGAAAACAGTTAATACATGTATACACTGTATCTAAAGTTTAAACAGTAATAGTATTTACTGTACAGAATGAATAAGAGGTTCAACAAGTTCAAACCAATAATCCACTTGAATAATTATCTGATGTTATGCAATAAGTTTTACTGTTGGCGCGACTGTCCGACAAGGAAACCAACTGTCAAACTGAATGAAACTGTAACCCAGTCCTGTTATCTAACCTGTGAAGCCGCTGGCACAACTGCAGGTGAACTTGTTAACCTCGTCCACGCACACACCTTCGTTCAGACATGGGGAGGAGATACACTCGTTCACCTCCGCCTCACACAGAGAGCCTGAGACAAACGGGGGGAAAGGGTCAAACAGAGACCGAGGATAAGCTCAAAGGTAAGCTACAGTACAGTATGTGATTATGGGGCGTTCCCATTATTAAAAACAATGGCATCTTTGAGCTACTAAAACCATTTGAGATCTAAAACAACAAGAACTCTTTGCACATGAAACGTTTTGTAATTTGTTTTCACCTGACAGCAGTGACATGACATATGCTGATGGAGGCAAATAAAGCCGTCCCGTTTAAGACTATTCAAATACTATCAAATTTACAGCTATATAAAATGTGTAGTCAAAAGCCTGTAAGTGTAACCCTTTTAAGACTTTGAAATAACGAATTAAGTTTTTAAAACTTTGATTTAAATCATCAACACTTTACTTCCTCAATGGTCCCTTACCTAAAAATCCAGGCTTGCACTGACACTGGAAGTCTCCCATGCCGTCTCTACACAGGCCTCCATTCTGGCAGGGCGCAGAGTCACACTCATCTATGTCTATCTCACACTTGGCACCTGAGAGAGAAATATCAGAGGCTGTATCAGCTACTCGTCATAACATAAGTCACATACAACAAACACAAATGTGGAAGTGCTGAATGTCCGTTGCCACAAATGCCAACACTTAGACGAGAGTCACAGTTAGCAATGACATAAAATCCAGTACACAAACCTCTAATGATCATCTTATTCCTCCTTCTTTAAAGTTGTTAAGACATGTATGTTTATTATGTTATTAAACATCACACCGGGTGAATCTCTGACTGGTCATTTACCTGTGAATCCGGGCATGCAGGTGCAGACGTATCCCGCCCCGACCTCCTCACATGTCCCCTTATTCTGACAGGGATTCAGGAAGCACTCATGGAAAACCTGCAGGAACAGCCAATCAGATCAGTGAAACATTCAATGAAAAACACCTACCCTCACATAAATAAGAAATAAAAAAGGTAGATATAATGTAGGTAAAGATATAATGTGAATTCTAAATTAATTAGAAATTCATTCAACAATAAAGCAGGAGAAATTTGGTATTAAGAGGTATTGCCATTTTCATCTCCAGGTTAGTTGCAGCCATTTTGTAACACGTGTAATAGAGATACCCTATGTAGGGTTTTGGACATTTGAGACCTATAATAAGTTAAGACATGTGAGAAACAAGGTAAGTGTGGACAAAGACTAACCTGACTGCTTGCTTGGTAGTCCTCAATGACCTCCACCTCTGGAGCTGCAGTCACACTCTCCTCTTTGGGAAGAAAACTGGAGCCAAAACCTGACAATGACACCCAGAGAAAATACACGCAATATAAGCAGAGACAAGTCGGAAAAACACAGCAAAGATCTTTCCCCTTGCCACCAGACTCGCAGACGGTTGTGATCTGTCTGAACAAAAGCCTGCATTCTTATTAGAAACTGGCAGCATGTCCTGACCGCTGTTCGTTCCCACACCTAAGGCATGCATATTTATTCATTTCCATTCTGCAGCAGAGCAATAAAAGTCATATTATTTCCATTTCCCCCCTGATCTCTTGCAGTAATTCCTTTTCCAACTGGATTGAGCTGTCACAACACAGATCAGACACCACACAACTGGAACAGCACGTTTTGAAACTGCAGAAAAGCTGTCACACAGAGCGGCTGACACAGAACAGCTCTATATGGTTTGGTCTCTGCTGACTTCACTTGGCACGTCCTGTAGAAATTTACCATAAGTCATTTGACATGCCAACTCAGCACAGCACAATGGTGTTAAAATAAAACTATCTACATATGCCTGCTCACATCAAATTTAAATTCAACTGGAGCAAGAGCTGGAACAAACTACGGTCGTATAGTTTTAGTTTTAATTAACATAATTTGCTCAATCACAAACAACAAACCTGAGAGAGGAGTCCTTCCTACAAAACTTCAACATACCAGGAAAGTGCCTATATTTGTCCAGATCTTAATCCAATTGACAAATTGCAGCTAGTCTTTATGCCAACAAGTATTTTATACTTTATGTATGTAATTAATTTCGATCACTTTGTAAAGATCTGTTTTCACTTGGGTCTTTATTGATCAGTGTCATAAATGCCACATTAAATCTACTTTGTTTCAGTGTTGTAAAACAATAAAAAAAAATGGAAATTTCCCAGGGGGCGAATAGCTTTTATAGGCATTATGTTTATCATTGCAACTGGTGAACTGTAACTTTATTCGGACACTTTGCACTAAGTTATTATTTCTGGTTTTATATGTCTGAATAATGAGTATTGTGTTTAAAACTTTCCAATGAAGCTTTTTAGTAATAGAAACCTCCGCTACAAACTTAATTCACTAATTATCGGAACAATATTGTAAAATTTGTAAACCAAGTTAATCTTGGTCCAATTCACTTTGTATACAGGCACACACCTCAACAGAGCCACACCAGTTGTACGAATGGACAAATGGCTGCCAAACGCACATGTAATACAACTGTAGATAAGCTTTGATTGTGATGATTGCATCAGTGGTTCCCAAAGTGGGGTCCACCACCCCCAGGGGTCCCTGAAGGGGTTCCAGGGGGTCCCCAGTAAAAGGGGAATCATTTATTATTATAATAATTTGCTTTATTTAATTTAAAGCAAAACTCCTATCAGATGGGGGTTCTTGGTCTAATTTGCGTCAGTTTAGGGATCCTTGAAAATGTAATTTCCCATAGTGGGATTGATAATTGATGATTGTCTTCTTCTTCGTCTTACCGTAAAAAAGTTTGAAAACCATTGGACTAGATAATGGTTAGTGGGGTCTTGACACCATCAGGAAGACCTTAAGGGTGGTCTAAGAAAGCCCCGAATAAGGTAAGAAATCACCTGCACGTCATTGTTTCTTTTGTCTGAAGATACCACAGGACCGTTAGATTTTTTGTAGGAACAACTGTGATCAGAGAATTCTTTTAGAAACCAAATAAAACACAAAAACAAAGATCCTCTGGATATCAAAAGGAGGGCTTGTGTGTGTGGGTTTGACGTGAAAAGGCTTTGTTTTTTTCTAGTTAGGGTCACTTACTGGAGCAGTGCTGTATGGTGGTTGCCCCTGTAATGGTGGTTGTTCCATAGAAGGGACAGGAGAGGCAGTAGGAGCGGCCATGTTCAGGCTGGTAGTAATCTCTAGGACAAGGGTAACAGGGAACCAGACCGGTGCGGGAGAAATGACCTGCCGAACAGGGGACTGCAGGAGTGGAGACATAGAAGAGAGGAGCATAGTAAAAGAAAGAAAGAAATTGAGTAGTATATATTGGAGCAGAATAACACAAAAATGTATAAAAAAATGTCATTTTCTGGTTGAAAAGTCCAACGTCAACCTTTGAAAGGTTATAGGTTATTTCTGTATTTTAACTGGGAAACTCAGGTAGCAACATTTTTTCCAGATTTATCATCCAACTTTAAAGGGCAATCATATGACATTTCCAAGTACGAATGTCTGATATAATTGCATAATGAATGCTAAGCACTCGCTTAAAGGCTGGAATTATATTTGTTTTTGTTACCTAGCAGCATTTTGAATAACTTCAGAATGATTAAGGCTTTTCAGACTTAAAATAATCAAGTTGATAGGACATTAAGGGAGTGTTCTCCACACTGTCAAACTGTATCACCTCCACACTCTGTCTCATCCACCGCTCCTCTGGTGACAGTTGAGGTCTCGTCAGGACAGACGAGACACTCCCTGGCGCCGAAACCAGCCTGGAAGTGACCCAGCGGGCATGACTCGCAGATCTCCAGCCCATTCAGAGAGTGACTACCAGGCTTACACTGCCCTGTAAACACATGCGAATCACCGCATCATGAGCAACATTCATCAAAACAACATCAGATCTATAATTAACAAACAGTGCATTTAGTAACTATTTACGTCTGAGAAAAATTCCTCAAAGTCCTATTTGTTAATCATTTATCATTATTTTATCCTACTTGTGGTGGATAGTCTTCCAAGACTGCAATATTTTATTAGTAAGAGGCAATACTTACACATTTCTATTATCAAAATGATACCATTTAAGTTATTTGCAAATGCTCTCTGTCCTTCAGTAAGGCGGAGGTCTGACTGTGTGAATGAATCTTACCTTTGCACTCAGCAATGCTGCGGGAGTGCAGGTAGGCCGTGGATGATCCCTCAGGGCAGGACTTACACTCCAGCTGACCCTCCTGGTCCTGAAAGGAGCCTAGCCAGCAGCTCTCACACTCGTTATGTTCCAGAGAGAAGTAGGTTCCCACCGGACATTGGACTGCAACAGCACACGCAACTAGTGATTTACTGGTAAAAATAAAACTTTCACAGAAGTATCCCATAAATGTTTATGCATGTTATACTGTTATAAAAGTAAGTAAGTTCAACAAATAAAAAGGTGAGGAGTTTAGGTGGGTGTACCCTGCGTTCAATCCTGTCCCACTCACCGCACATCCTGCCTTTGAGCACTGAGCCCGGCCTGCAGAACAGAGAGGGCTTCTTGCTCTCCAGAGATTTGGGATCAGCTACAATCATCTCTGAGGACACGTGGAAACTGGACAGCGGCTGCTTGGCCAGCGTTCGCTTCAGACGATTGGTCAGTTGCTCTAGAGTCCGCAGGAGTCTCTTCTGATTGGCCACTTCTATTGAGTCGTTCCTCGACAGGGGCAGAGGGATGCTTGCTGGGAGAATGGACAAAGTTTAAAGGACTGATAACTAACAACGGATGCTATTGAATATAAAAAACATATCTGTGTGTGTGTGTTTGTGTGTGTATATAAACACACACATATATATATACACATTTATTCCAGCACTGCAAATGTCAATAACCACACAGCAAATCTAATATACCTGTGATGTTGAAATAGATCTGAATCTTTTGGTCTCTGGTAGGTCCTGTGATTTTTCGGTGCCTCTTGGTACGGTGCTGGACCTGCACACTGCTGTCTTGCTGCTGCCTGGCGAGCTGCCGGGTGCCTGTGGCAAAGCCTGACTCAAAGTAGGCGTAGTCCTGGGCACCCTGAGGACTCCAGCTGTTGCCCCAACCCCCTGGTACTGATCATTTTCAGACAGGAGAAGAATAATAAGCAAATTTGATGCTTCCATTATACCATAGGTGGGATACTTAGTGAAGATGTATTTTGTGCCTACCAATAGAGAACCCGTTCTCATAGTCGTAGTTGTACTCTAGACAGTGACCCTGTGACATCACCTCTAGCTTGCAGGTGACATCATCGTTGCTACAAATGTTGGGAAGCTGTGGAGAATAAGAAGAGAAGCAACATTAGTTTCGGGAGTTGATTTACAGCATCTATGTGTGTGTTTATATACACAAGTCCTCACCATGCCTCCCAGTTTGGTGTTGAACTCCCCAGTAAATGACTTGACCAGGTCCACGTCGTCACAGCGAGATGCTTTAAACAGCATCTCAAAGGGTTTGAAACCATTGTTTGCTATACGGTTCACTGGGAAAGACAAAAAGAGTTTTATTTAGCACAGTGCTTGTTTTTCAATTTGCTGCACATGTGTGTTTGAATGTGTTTTGACGTTTAAGTAGGAAAAACGCATTCAAAAAGAGCAAGAAGTATCTGCACATACAGGAATTTGTGTATACTGAAATGTACCTGCAGTAACCTAGGTACTTAACACAATACTTGTGCTGCGCTTACCTGAGCAGTCAGGTCTGTCTGGGGAATAGGGTGGCTCCCACACGCCGTTGTAGGCACAGAAGTAGCTGTGCACTGCATCCTGAGTGAAGCTGTAGCCGTCTTTACAGTGAAGACTACAGTTAACGCCCTCCTCTTCTTCAGAGCAGACAAACTCTCCATTCACTGGGACATATGGCTGGTCACAGGTCGTCCCTGGTCACACACATAGTAGATTATACTTAATGGTTAGTCATATAGGGGCTCAATATTTTATAATACCAACACAAACACACGTTGAAATTCTCATAGGCCTTCATACCTTTTCATACCTGTTCATACTGGCCTTTTTAATATACTTTTTAGAGATTTTAGACTTACAGTAAGTATTATTTTAATAGGTCTGTCCCTGTAGCCTGGACTGTGGGCGGCTGTGAAAACCTTCACATACGCTCATGGAAATGAGTGACATGAGGCACTTTCACACTGCGTTATTTTCCAGAAGTATTGCACCAATATGCCGGCTCGCTGTGCTGTATGAAAGGTCTGGAGCCGGAAAGGGGCTCAGATTTGATCGGCCTCTGAGCCCCGGAACGTTGAAAGTAACACAGACAGAACAATGTCTGTGTGGAAAGCCTCAGCTGTCATGTTGTGTTACACATAAAGGTCGTTATTCACACCGCTGGTTCCAGAAAGCCGGATCGCTATGTGATAGCACACCTGGTTGCGGGATTATACTGCAAACATTTGTTTAATATAAATGAACAAATACGGCATTTTGGAGGATATTCTTTCTACGTTTATTGCAGGATCTCTGTATGAGAGCGACTACGGACAACTAACATGCACTATTGTCTTGTCTCAGGTTTTGATTATGTTATTTATCCTATATGTAATTATTTATAATTACGGTCCTCAATGAACTAAATTTTCTTCCTCTTTACAGATGCTTGAAAACAGTAAAGCTAACATGACCAGTGGAACAAAACTAAAAGCACAAAATTAAACAAAACAGAATATATTGAAGTGGAACACAGTAAATAGGGGAGAATAGGGAAGTTTAAACATACTGAATCAATATAAGAAAAAGTCAAATATTTACACAAATTACACAAAAACATTTATACAACAAGACTAAGTAATGTTATTTAAAAAGCCACGATGTGTCTGTAAGCTCTGTACCTTGCACAGTGATGGTGAGGTTGCAGGTGCGGCTGTTTCCTCCTGCATCAGTAGCTGTGTACTGGACCAGAGTCTCTCCTACTGGGAACTGAGACCCTGGCGTGTGGCTGCTGGTCACTGTGAGGCGACCACCTGAGAGAAACACACGCATTACAAAAGAGTTGGTTATAGACATACAGCACATTTAACACATATTGTGTAAAACAACATCGCCACAATAACATTTCACAAACACACATACAGTATAAACAAAAGTGATCTTTATACTTAATTTGTATTCCTTATTGGTTAGTAACAAATCTGCATTACTCTTGAAGGGTTACCAGTCCAAATATTATTAGAGTGGTCAAACCTCTTGTTCTGTTCATCATGGTGATAACAGTCTGGGAATTGAGACAAACTAGTTGATGTTTCCACAGATGCTTTTAAGTACAATTAATCACATAACATTCTTTAACCTGTGAAGATCATATATTATGATATTTCTGGTGCAAATATTGTAACAATAGACAACGATATCATCCAATAATATGAATGTCGAGTAAAAGTGTAGGAGGACTACCATCCAAAGTAAAACAGCAGAAAGCTCTAAAACAACCAGCAATGCTCAAATCGTTGCTAACATGACTCAACATCTTTATACATTATTTATAACCTTGAAAACTGCACATCGTAGGTTTGACTCATATTTACATGAATTAAATATTAATTATGTTTTTTCTGACCTTTTTCTGAGTCAAAAGTGTTACTGCAGTTATCCTGCAGAGGGCAGTCTCGGCCTTTCCCCATTTTCCAGGACTAAATGAGTCACTCTTAGAAAACCATAGAAGTTATGTTATACATTGATATGTTGACATGGTGTGTCTGGGCACTGCAAATCTTGGCTCATCACAAAACCTCTTGGGATTGAAGAGGGAAAATTGTTATAGTCTGAAGGGCTTAAAAAAACTGAATGTGAAGAGAGTGATGGATAGATCCTTAGGAGAGGAGCGTATGAGTGTGTGTGTGTGTGTTTGCATGCGTGAAACCTTCTGGGTTTCGTCTGTAGGCTGACACACAGGCTGTAAACAGAAAGGCAGTGAAAACATCTGCACTGCAAGTGTGAGAGACACAGAGAAAGAAACGGCCATTAAGAAACAAAAGGAGAAGGTGGGAAAACTCAAGGATTGACCTTTCGTTTCACTTCAGTCCACTTGCTCCATTAAACGTCATTATAACAGGGGTGACACACGTCTGGCCTGCTGGAGTCTGGTGTCTCCCCTTATATATAGCCTGTGTGTGTGTTTGTACGTGTGTGTCTACCAAGTCGTGACTATATATAGTGCTGGCATCAGGGTGTGGGCCTGGAAAAACAAAACACTGACGTTGAAGCAGCGCTGGGCTGACGTCGTCTGGCCCGAAGCAGCCGCAGCAGCCTGTTATTACAGCGTATGTGTGTGAGGCGAGTGTGTGTGATGGTGTGTGTTGGACGGGGTTGCACCTCTGCAGGCAGGTGGGGAATGAGCACGCTGGGTATCGAGGGGTAAGACATTAAGTTTGAGGCCTGTGTTTGTGTTTTCACCCACGCCTGCCTACGTTTCTGTACACACACAGCTCGCTCAGTGTTATTCGTGTGTGTGTGTGTGTGTGTGTGTGGAGCCAGTGAATTGCGTAGGCTTGGCTGTGGGCTGGAACCCTGGTGAAGTCTGGTTTGTCGTCTGTCACCACCACGGCTGTTTGGGTATAGATAGAGTGCCAGAAGAAACCCTGCCAGTTCTACGATATTTAGTCTATTTGGCAGAGTGGCCTTGATGCACTCCTTTATAACAGGATCGGTCTGAAGTGCTAAGCATCAACGTAGTGAGCTTAACAGGGTGGCCTAGGCTGAAAAGAGAGACTAACGGCTTGCATATTAAATCAACACAGCCAGTATGTGACCTCCTGAACTGCCATTGAACAAGAAAATCAGTACCAGCTTTTTCACTGAGCTCAAGTTTCACTGGATAAAAGTGATTGTTAAGTGGCCCAGATTACTTTTTAGAGAAGGAGTCGAGCTGAGAATTACTAAGAGGACATTATGTTTATTCACATTTCACCTAGTTCAAATCTTAGATTCAGTAAGCAAATGTGTCAGCAGTCAAGTAGATAACCGTGACTGCAACTCTATAATGATCTCCCTACACATGTTCATTTGCATATTCCTCATTATTTAGTACAAATACGGTTATGTGAAAAATGACAGAGTAGTGCAACAATAGCACTGAAAAAAAAATGGGTCGGTACTATCTGAGTTAGGTATTAGTGGTCTACACTTATGTGGAAAGTAACGTGCTGTACATAGTACATGTTAATGTAATTGTTAATGTAAAAGTGTTATGGTACTTACTGACTTAGTGACATTTGTTTTTTTTTGTGAAGTTAGCTTTAACTCCAGTACATGACAACTGTAGTTATTAGTCACTTTGACACATACATCAACACATCCTAAGCTTATAAAACTTCCCATGTCTTCAGCAACTCAAACAGAATGAATGAAGTAAAAAAAAAAAATCAGCAATTCAGTCTGATTGTAAGCTACCCAACAACACATAAATTAGTTAACAGATAGACTTATGGATAGGTAATAAGAGACACCAGGTTTAACTCTAATAATTTACCACTCTGAGAGACATTGAAAGAAGGTCATCCTTCATATGAGAAAGTTTAATAGTTATACTAATTAATTTGCTGTTGAATAGTGGACTTTCACTGAAGTATTGCTTTTTGAGAATATGAATACTTGTGGTTGAAGTGGGCCAGTTGTGAACTGGGAACTAAATTAATATTTTTGTGGGTGTAAACCTGGAGTGTCAACTTTGCTAAGACAGTGATTAATACCCAGATCTATTGTGTATTACAGCCGCTCTGACTGAGACAAAAACATTTATGAGTCAAGTACAGTGTGATCGCATAATGACACAAATGACTGTGTGAAAAATGGATGGACTGAGTGCAAAGTCTCACAAAAGAGCATATTTATATAACAAAAACACCTGCTTCCCTCTGCATTAACATTAATGACGTTAACAGACGCTGCAACAACTTCATCAGTCCATAAGTCTTTTTCTCTCTCAATCTCTCTCTTAAACACAGACACACAGATGAGGCATTCATGCACACAATTACAGTCCATCCTCTCACCATTGGATCTTATGTCAAGTGTCTCTCACCATTATTCACACACACACACGCACACGCACACACACACACACACACACACACACACAGCCTCTCCTTATCCCCTTTTTCCAGTCACCCAATGGAAAAGATCCTGTTTAACCATCATCAGTGGAGGAAGAGGGTGGAGCGGAGTGGAACAGAGGAGCTAAAGGATAAACCATCTACGGAGCAGCGACCAGACATACCTGAGTTGTCGGAAAACTGTGGCACCTCCCAAACGACCGCCGTCTCCGTGTCTGTGGCCTGGACTGTGGGCGGTGACCTGCACCTGTCAATCACCGGGGGCTCTGTATCTAGAAAAGGATATCAGGTTGTTAAAGGTGGGTGTAATGCCTGATGACCAGATGGAGAACACACAATAAAAACAGCACACTTGTGCGCGTTTAAACCATAGGTTTAAACATATCAATAGCAGGTCGTTTAAATTTTAGCGTACAATTAATTGCTCCCAAGACTGGAATAGATTATAGCAGTACAGTTGGGAGCAGAGTGCTGCGCTGTGATCTGACTTTTTTCGATGCAGCAGCATAGAGTGTCAGAGGGCACTAGTTAAACACATGTCTCTAATAAAAAAACCACAACGTTCCACCACCATAATAACATATGGAAATGTTCACGGCTACCATGCTGGAGGTTTTTCCCCCTGACTGCTGTGATTATTGAGCGGTTGACATGGGACACCCCTGTTTTTCACTCTCTGCAGTAACCCTGTTTGGCACCTGCCGGGGGGGAGACGGACTCCTCACTTTTACACTGAATGACAGAAATGAGCTGCAGCACAGAGGTAAGCTGGACGGAGTAACAAACCCACCAGGCGGTAACCACAGTAACTGTGAGGCCACTGGTTTGAACCTCACAAAGTTGTGCCATGAACGTATGTCAGCTAATTATGTTAAAAGTAAAATGTTGACTCTTTAACCACATTCACAATAAAGATGATTAAAGTGTCTCAATACTAATTTTCTTGCCCTTACATGTGACACTGTCTGTTAATTTCTACTAAGTTGCATGTGCAATATCAGATTGCTTTGCCCTCAAATTGCTGTCACCTTCGGCTGATGATTACTCCAGTCCTCTGACAGACAGGCAATCATGTCTCTCAAAGTTATCATCAGGAGGCTGAAGCCAAAGACTTGTAAGACTGAACACATGTTGCCAGTATGTGCATGCTTTTCTCTTTTAATCATCGTTTTGATGTGGACCACAGAGTAGATATTGTGGTTAAGAGTGGTACAAGATCAACAACCTATTGTATTGAAACGCTTTCTTTGGAATTCGTCAGCACTGCCATGAAACAATTAATCATATGTATACAAAGCAGCTCAGCTGTGTGTACTTCAGCCAGCATTAGCAGGGAGAAGAATGAGACAAAACAATAGATAGAAAGCCAAAAAGCTGACGTCACTGTTATTAGGGAGATGACGCATCTTTCTCAGATCAGATGGGTTTTTTTTGTCTTGAAAGGCACTATGTGAAGAATGTGTTTTTTCTGATGGCATCTTCTATCAGCCATTAATATATGTAATTGAATTCCCAAAA
This sequence comes from Micropterus dolomieu, assembly GCF_021292245.1. NCBI lineage: Eukaryota > Metazoa > Chordata > Actinopteri > Centrarchiformes > Centrarchidae > Micropterus > Micropterus dolomieu. The sequence goes on along the minus strand of NC_060161.1, from coordinate 22,779,331 downwards.
CAGACCAACAGGTCCACAGTGTGATCGAAGTCTCTGATAGCATGCGAGTCATGCCGCAGGCCATATGCAGTGCACATTGTTTGCATCTCCATAAGTATGAACTTACCGATGACAGTGACCGTGAAGGAGCAGTTGGCCTGGTTCCCGGAGCGGTCGGTCGCAATGTAGGTGATGGTTTCCCGTCCAATGGGGAACAGCTGGGGAGGGGTGTACACTGGCTTCGCCTGCACGCCCACCTGGAGGAGGAAGAGATCAGTAAAATATGAAGAACTGACTCAAATCTGGATTTAATGTAAATAGCGTTTAGATGAGATACTGTTGTCCTGTGCCAACATATGTAAAGTGGGTTGAAGAGATTTTGTAAGCACCAAGAATCCACTCATTAATAATTATATGACACTAATCTTAGTGGTTAATTTCATCATATATAGTTCGGCATGTCACGTGCGTGGCATGCATAGAGCTCATGTATGTCAGATAGATTATCTCGGCTTGTGACCCATTGAAATAAAGTAGTATGTGTGAAGTTGGACATATGTAAGAGTGAGTTTCCCTTGACATACTGTTTCATTTGAAGGTTTTTTTATAGAGTGAGACAGTTAAAAGTATTCAGTATTTCATAAGAAAAACTGCTAAAATTATAGAAATGTCAGAAAAAAAAGACATTTTGTTCAACCTAAAAGTTTTTGTGCTATGAATCATTGCATGGCCCATAGCAGGTTGGTAACAACTGACCTGAAGAAGTGTTAACTGGTTAAATCTTTAATGAAAATAATTTATAGTTGCATCCATTCTATTATAAACTTTGTTTTGTAAAGTATCCAACCTCTTCTCTAGAGTTGTCGGTGGCAGCCGGGACGTTCCAGCTGACGTTGGCGGTGCCACGCCGTTCATCAGTCTCTGCAACAATGTCCACGGGGCACTGGATCCACGGTGGTTTAGCATCTGAAGACGCAGGGAGGAAGAAACAAATAACTATAGGTTTTAGAGGAAGGGGAGAATCATGAGGGACTGGGCACTGCTAATGTTTTATCTGGATTCATCAAATTAAATTAGATTTTAAATAAGATAAAATAAGATTAAAATTAGGGCTGAAACAATTCATCGATTAAATCAATTAATTTGATTACTAAAAAGCAAATTCATTGCATCAGTGGTTCATTTAATCCATATAACTATATAGCACACTGTTTCGTGTAGACATTTATTACTGTCGCACATCGCGCTTACGCTGTGTGAACACGACGTGATTATGATGCCACTGTTTGCAAAGTGGAGGAAGAGAGAGAAAATAGCGAGGGACGAAGGTCTAAAGTATGGGAATATTTCAAGCTAAGAGAAAACAACAACTCTGTAATGTTACAGTCCGTCTACTGTAAAATGAAACTTAAACTTACGTGGCCTACTGCAACAGCACAACGGCATAATGTTATAGTCTGTCCACTGTAAAACAAAACTTATGTCGCCTAATGTTACCGCAACAGCATGACGGCACCTGATCAGAAAGCACCTGGTGTTATGCCAGCGGACCACAAGCAAATGTCATCGTTGATGATTCAATGAAATAATCTGTAGAAGCTTTGAGTACTAAAATCATTGTTAGCTGCAGCCCTAATTAAAATAATACAGATGTTCACCCCATCACATCTTGTGTGCACTGACCTCAGCCGTGCTCCTTATTATCACTGAGGAAGTAGATGCATGATGTCATCCGAACCATGACCTCTTTAATCACACACTCATTATTTGGTCATTAGTGAATCAGTGAGAGAGTGCATCACTGTCATTGTTCCAACAAGACCAAATCCCACTACAATTATACTGTATGTGGTTTTAATTGTCCCTTATCTCTCTTTATCCATTAGCTCAACATCAGTAAAGAGCACAGGTTAACAGAGATAGAAGTTTCATGTCATTGTCAAAACAGTTGGGCTCATGGAAAAGGAAGTTTTATCTCGGAGAGATTCAATTTTTCAGTGATGTCAGAACAGAATATCCAGACTTGTTACTGAAACACTGTTAAATCATAAATCTGAATCAGTGTTGGGAGGGAGTTGCTCACAAGTACTGACTAAGGATTTGTTATAGACCAAGTGTCATAAATGAAGTCTTGAAGTCTAAAGTCTTAAGATGTGTTGGTAAAGTGAATAATCAGGGGTAAAGTAGCTGATTTTGTCTGTTTTATTTTCAGTTTCAGAAAGTCCTCCTTTCCCTGTGATCTTCATCTAGAGCTTCATCCTATGAGTCCCAGAACGCTGTTAAGTTGTTGTTTAAGTTATTCTTGTACATAAACCAATTGGTGTATCACGCAACAACATATTAATAACTCTTGTTCTAACAAGCAAAATAAGGTTGCTTGGCTGTAACTGGTCCTTGCATGTTTTTACGGAAATGTGAGTATGCATCAAATGTGGCTGTGTCCCACTGTCAACCACTGTTTAAAGTGGGAAATAGTTGCCTGTGTTAATTACTGGATAATTCTTTCTGTAATGACTTTTTGTAACATAATTTGTCTACGCGAAACCTAAATTAGGAATATATGTCATACATCCTATATCCTGAAGGCAATTATTCACATAACATTTCTTCTTACCCATCCATTTTGAGAGTCAGTTAAATGATCGTCTTTGACGTGGGATTAAAGGGTTAAAATGACGACAAACCTCTTGCCAAATGTTACTCTACTGTATTTACTGCCAGGTACAGTAAATAGCAATGGGGCAGCAGTAGCATTGAGATTTGAGAAACATGGACACGTTTGCAAAGTCCCGAACAAGCAGGAAACGTCCGAACTCCTGTCTGCTCCAGATGATAGTCAGCCCTCTTTATATGACGTATAATGTTTGGATTGGAGAAAACAAATGTTACATTTATGTCCACCTATTAAGCTAGTGGCAACTCACCAGCCACCATGACCCTTGGATGAAATAGCTTCTCCCCTTTTCTCATTCTGCATCCAGCATGTTGTAATCATGTGAAGCTAGCACAGTTCAGTCCAACTCAGTTTGAGCCTGCGGTAAATGAGTAAAGCCTCCAAGAGCTGAATCTCCCATCGATCGCCAGTGGTCATGCCTGCTGCGTTGTGTAAGGGAGTTGTTCTCATCTGGACCTGGTGACCCATCCACTTAGGCATCCATCTCTGCTAAACACTAACACACTTAGCTCCATTCGGCTTCATTCATCCTCATAACAAGGGAGGAATATTTCACTTCGGGTGTCATCAACATGAAGTGCGAGGCGAAGGAAGCCAGAAGCTTATAAAGAGCACTTTTAACTCTGTAACAACTTTCTGTTTCTTGATCTCCTCATAATGTGCCGCCCATATTGCATCACTCCTTCTTTCTTCTTCCTATCTTATCTACATTTTCTATTGTCTTTCTCTTTTATGCCGTCCCTTCATCCTTCCTGACAGCCCATTGTGCCTGAATGGATCAGAAAAACTCATCTTCTCTCAGCCACCACATCATAAAACACCTACATCCTCCACCTCTCACCTCCCTGTCCACTCTACCTCTCCATTCGTTTTCATCTTTATTGCACCTCTTCCTCTCCTTAATGACTGCAGTTCCTTCATTAGCAAACTTTCACCGCAAGGAAATGAGGGGATTGAGGACACTGGAAGGGAGGCTGGCCATGCACCACCTGTTTCACCTGCAAGGCATCTGGAGGGCTGCAGTCTATTATAATGATCTCCAGCCCACTCGGAGTTGAGCGGAGAGACGTTAGAGCTCGGATATGATATGGTTTGAGTTAGGGACCTGAGGCTTGCTTCAAAACGAGGTTAGCACCATTCTCACCATTCACAAAGCAGAGAAAAATGCAGAGGGAGGGATGCAGGGGGGAATTGAGAATGGAAAAATATTCTCCCTCCAAGTTTCCTGCTGTTTTCTTTTTATATCTTTCTATTTCTCCACATAGTCTGTGTCTTTCTTTTTTGGGCTGTTTAAACATTCCCTCTCCTTCTGCCTTGCAAATAAACCCACATGTTGTTTAATGTGTCATTCACTCTAACCCTGTAAAGTTAACTCTAGTCCCAGTTAGCTATATATTGAACTTACACACTACCTAAAGAGGGAAATCTGAAAGGCAGGTACAACCAGATAAGGTCATAACTACCAAGCAAATTTTCCTAATCCATTAGGTCTTAGATAGATTCTCCAATTCAAGCATAGTCTATTTTTCTTTTAACTCTATTTTAATTTTTTTAAATTTCTTCCTATTTTTACCGTGTATCTCGTTAATTGTTTGATGTGTTTTATTTTCTTTGCTCATGCAAAAACACTTTGTAACATTATTTTGAAAAGTGCCCTATAAATAAAGATTATTACTATTATTATTGTCAAGACAAAAATTAAGTATATTTCCCAAAACGTCGAATTATAGCTTTAAATATATCCTACATAAATAATTTGAATCCTAAACTAAACTGCACTAACCGACCTTTGCCAACTATAGTCTACACACAGTATGTTACCTGTACAGATGGCTTTATAGACATTGGCTGTCCAGTTCCCAGAGCCCAGGCACACCGCCTTCCTGTTTCCCTGGAGGCTGTAACCTTGATGACAGGTGAGCAGGCAGGCGGAGCCCGGGGACACTGCCCTCTTCCCGCAGGCAGGGGGCGACAGCAAGATGTTCTTCAGGGTCACGATAGGGGGACAGCGCACCTCTGGGGAGAGAGTGGAAGGACCCAAGAGATGAAACTGATATCTGACACAGTTTATTTAGTTCCTGGATAAATATCTTCAGACATTCAGAGCTGAACTAGATTCCACATTTCATGACTTTTGTTTTTCCATTGTTCACTCTAAAAAGCTGTTGAAGAGGTTTTCAGGACTGCATTGAGCTGAGTTGGCATTTTTTTGTGCATTAATGAAATCAGTCTGAAAAAACAATCTACTGAGTATTAAAAGATTCGGCCAGTCTGAGCAGAAAAGACAGAACAGAACAGGCAAATAAACCTCTTCCAAGATCATGAGCGTGTTTCCTGTGTTTTTACCAAACTGTGATAAAATCTTACTTTCAGCTGGCTCCACTATAAACGCCACCAATAAAGAAAAAAACTGGCACAAAAACAACAAACATTTGGTCGGAAATCAAGCCAAAAAAGCACTGACCACAGGACTCATACACTGGTGGCTTATATGCATTTTTGGGATGCAGGCCTTGTGGCTTTCCCTTGATGATCTTCCTCTCTGTCTCTAACTCCTATTTCGTTGGCTTTAGCTGTAGGAACTATAAAGGGAAAAACTCACTGAGAGGGAGATTCAACATGGGAGATTTCAATCGGATGAAAAAAATACCTCTGCATCCTCTCAGGCCAGCCGAGGCGATCCCGTTTCACCACAGTGCAAACAAACACTAAAACAAACCACTCAGCTGCGACGGCAGCCCACAGGGCCCTCTTAGCTGTGTTAAAGAGGTAACGACAGACTGCAGGGAAAATCTGAGATGGTCAAACAAACAAGCTGTAGCTCAGTCAGAGCAAGCGGGAGAGAGATGATAGTTATCGATAAACAGAGAGAGTTTGCCCGAAGCAGACGAGTCGGGTATTTAACATAGAGCAGCTAGCTGGTTGGTTGGAAGTGAGTCAGTGCAGGCCGGAGGTTTGTGGCTCTCACACTGTCCTTTTTTGTGTGCTGGTGTGCCTGACCTGGGCGCTCTCTGTGGCGGGCATGAGTGTGTGCAACTATTTTAACTTAACTATCAGTTTTGAAGTGTGTGGGTAGTTCTGTGTGCCCGTGTATATGTGGTGACTGCAGCTTTATGAGAAAGCAGATGTACCTTTCTTTGGATGATGTAGTGTGGCTCTGTGCAAATACACAGCATATGTTTAACCACTGCGTATGTGTGAGTGTGTGTTTACATACAGCATGTGTGTACAACCACACGTTTACATAAAAATACCCATGTCATATTATTATTTTTGTCATTCATTTGATAAATTATGCTTTGGATTGTCCAGCCAGACAGGAATTACTAAGCAAAAGCTAAACACATAGTATAAGCTTACAGTGAAATACAGTCAGGCTATAAAAAAGATGAACTGCAAGAGAGATGGGTTGTGTTTGAGTGAATGCAGGGCTGCACCATTAATTGTGGAAAATAATGAAAATTGAATAACCAAATAAACCAGGTATAAAACCTGGTAAACATTAGCTATTTACGGACCAAAATGCTTGAACGCACAAAAAAGTTATGTCTCTTTAATGTTCTCAGTGCAGTCATCATCACAGGCTGTCGTGCCTTTTCAATGTTTTTGTTTTATTCTTGCAATGAATTGTGGGGCCTCATTTGATTTGGAATCATATGTTGCCTTTAGATATCAGGTCTGAGAACAACAATGAACCACAAAAACGAAGCAGATCTAAAAATGACCACATGGCTCAAAACAGTAAGAGGGTGTTCATCAGGTACGAATGGTTTCTTTTATGTGGGCAGGTGGTTGGGGGAGTGACAGACTCAAGAACAAAGCACCTCATGACAACATTTTCTGAAAAAGCACTGGGTGAGATGTTGGTTTGCGGTGATGAAGGCTTACCCACACACCGAGGTTGGGGTCCACTCCACTGGGAGTTGGCCTGGCAGGTGAGTTTGGAGTCTCCCTCTAGCCTGTAGCCTCGCTCACAGCCCGCCTGACACTCCGCCCTGTAGGAGGCGCCGCCATCGCTGCACCTCAGGAAGCCATGCTGGGGCCGAGAGAGGGGCGGGCAGGAGCGGACTGCGGTTTGAAAAAAATAAACATGAGAACCCAATCCCGCAAAAAAACTACAGACAAAAAAACCCCAGTCATAGATATTGTTATATTTCACAGAATCCATGTCTTGAGCTACGTGTTATTTTACCTCCTTTTATTAATTACAGTTTGATTTGCTGCAAGCATTTTTGAAACAGGGAGTTTTGAAGTGAAAGAAAGCAAGAGCAACTGATACAAAAGCAGCAGACAGGGATGAAAAATCAACTATCTTTTAATTTAGAGGCCTATAAAATGTGACAATCACAGAAAACATTTCACACAGAAAATGTACTTTTTGAATGACAACCAACCTCAATCTGCAATTTCCCCATATGTCTAAAACACACACTAATCATTTAGTTATTACTCTATATGATTTGCAAATGCTTTTCATGCTGAATATGAGTTGTAATTTATAAACACAGATACTGTATATAAATTACAAGAGAGGAGGACCAAGCAGTAAATCAACTGCGGGGATGTACAGCACTATTATCATCTTTAGCTACAACTTGGGGCCTATCATTTAACCCAAAGCGAGAAAGTCCCTATGAAATAAAAAACAAATCATGTGTGTCTGTTCTGAGTTATGCTAGAAAAGGGTGTGCAGTGTGTTATTTCTCATCACCACCCATAGACAGAGAGACGGTTCAGGAGACCCCCTCCCTCCGGGCTTTACTAGCTGGGAGGTCCTGCAGTATGTGGCAAAGACTAGACTTGGTGTAACACATACAAGCAGACATATGCACACACACTCAGAAAACATATACCCAAAGCCACTACTGTAAATCTTCAACACACACCCTTGAATATTCAGTGTCTTGGTATTTCTATGAGTCACACTGTTGCCGTCTTTCTGGTTAAAACTGGCATTTTTCTCATTAATCTCTTAACCTCTCAAACTCACTCTTCCTTTCTTTCATTCCTTTCTGCTTTCCTTACATCCTTCCTTCCTTTGAGTCTCTTCTCCATGGTAACTCCCTCTTGAACTAAATCTTTCTTACATGTCTTCCTCTCAACATGTGGCCTGGCAGAAAGCAGTAGTCACCCAGTAAATGTTGATTCCTTGTTCACTCTAAACATATATGATCTAAATACACAGCAAGAAACCTTTACACGCAGACACATCACCCTTGATAAGTCGAGTTAGTGCTTTTATTCAGGGAGTTTATACCTGGCTCTGTCATTTTATGAAGTAAACAATAAATCCATTAATTGGGAAATAATCAGCAGATTAATAGTCAGCTGCAGCTCTATCATTCTTGTAACCGTTTCCCTGTTTTTAGTGGCAGTTAGTTTTGACATTAGAGAAGCAACAATCAACGAGAACACAGCTGAAAATGAGAGAACCCTCCACCTGTGAAATCTTTTATTTTGTCATCATGCATCAGGCCTGCTTCCTCCTTACCTGTGCAGCTGGCAGGTGTCCCTGACCAGGTGCCATCCGCCTGGCACAGTCTGATGCTGGTTCCCTGGAGGTCAAATTCTGGCTGGCATCGCACACCACAGGCTGCATCAAAGTGGTTGTTACACACATTTTGGACGAAAAAGCCATTTTCAGGAGGAGACAGTGCTGGACAGTATACCACTGGGAGAAGAGAAGAGAAAGGGAGAAAAGAGAAAAATATTGTGAAATCCTGAATTTCATATTGTAGCTAACTGACACACGATGTGAGACACACACACACACACACAGACAGAGGAAACCTGCTGGTGGGAAACACTGACACAGTGGAAAGTTAATATTCCTGACAAAAGGAATAAGAAGGCACAAAAGCAGAAAATTACGGGTTGTCAAACATCCTCTTCCTAATCTACAGAGAGGGGGGAAGAGAAAGCACAATGCAGTCCATGAAACTCATGATTAATGAACTGCAATGCTCTCAGATAAACTGCTGTGTGGAAATCACTGGCTCATTCTTAAAAGAATGGGGGGCCACTGAAATTACTGGAAGCAGATTCATGATACAGGATGCTCCGATACTAACCTCGTACTTCTATGGAATACTGTGTTTCTGTTCCAGTTGATTCATCTTCATGTTTCACTACATTTACAAACCTTATCACTGTCGTTCTCCAGTTCTCAAGTTTAAACCTTTATATAGTTTTCATTACAAACTCATAAGGCTCACACTACCACCAGGCTTTACTACACCGTGGCCTTGACTGGCTGACCTGCTGGGGACAGAGTGGGATGAGCTAAAGGAGGCACTTGGAAGAATGAATGCTAGATATTATTCATGTACAGTGTCTGCAAAATTAGTCATTGTAGTGATGTTTCTTCTACCGGAGAGTTTGAAACCAGCAAAGTCTTGCTGTGTTGCTTTTAAGGAAACAATGTTAAATCCTGTGCCATCTTGCCATAGACAAATCATACATTTCGGACGCAGTAAACTTCCTTGTTCTCACTCATGAGGGATGTATTAAAACTGCATTATGGTTCCTGAAAAGGCGTCATTAATGAGCCATCAGACAGTCATTAAATCTGCGCCGCCTACACAGGAAGTGGTAACAAGTATAATAATGAAGTTACGTGATGTTATTTTCCTTTTCTCTTGACGTACTGGTTTTTTTAGTCATGCACGTGGCAATTTGTCCCATGGCATCCAGCTACTGAGGATTATTATGCTACCACCAACCACGCTGGTAAACACTGCAATCTCAGCGGTACCCGAACATACAGTACTTATATATTCCTGTGTTTTTATTGTGTGATATTTGTGTGATATTGTGTTTGTATTGTGGTAAATGTGTATTTTTAAAGTTTTAATCCGCTAAATAATAAATTGCCCCTCTGGGGCCCAATAAAGTTCTACTTGGCTACTTGACTTGACTTTATTATTGCTCATACCAACTGGTCAGTTCTGCATTCTTGCTTTAGCCATTTCTTAGGCAGCAAAAACTTTGCATTCCTTGTATGACATTTAGTGTTTAAAAGAATTAAAATAACAACTGTAAAAGCTTTTATGAACAGGTTGAAACACTAATCTGTTTCATCAACTAGATGCTGTCAAATGGGATTTTCTGCATTCTACCCATCAGGCTTAATAAAATATATTTGACAGTGCAGTTAACAGATCAGCTCCTCTTACCCTGGCAGGTCATGCCAACTGGCTGATAGCCCGGCTTACAGATGCAGTCGCTGAGAGAGGTGCTGCCAGGCTGGGAGGTGTGCTGCACGTCGGGGCATGACAGGCAGGTGCTCAGGCCTCCTGGTGTTCCCTCTGGTTTATAGGTGCCGGGTGGACACGCTGGTGTGAGGAGAAATACTGTAGTTAGAAACAAATTCCAAAACGGCTCACTAAAAATGTGTGTAGCGTCCTGCACAAAGAAAAAAGACAGCTGGGTGGAAAGACTGGATGATGGACACGCATAAAAGAAAATTAAGCTGAAATGAAAAACTGCTTCACTACTGTAGACAGCTAAAAAAGCTTCGTGACTGAAACTGAAAAATAGCTTTACAGATTTATGAGGAGACTTTGATCTTATTTATGTCTGGACATGTAGCTGCGGAAAATGTGGCAAAAATGACAATGATCTCACTTGCTAGGTAAAAAATACAAGTTCAGTTCAGCTTCTTAATTATTCCAAGCAGGGAAAATTGCTTTGTGGCACCGAACACAAAAGAACATTTTTATTTTGAAAGAAATGCAACAATGAAAGAAAGGCTTACGAGCATCTAAACCCAGTTATGGTTTGCATGTAAGCTCGCATGGGGCACATTATAAAAACCCTTTTGATCACCTGCACGATCATAGACACGCTCACATACATAATACAGCATGTTTCCTATTAGCATCACCTGAGTCTGATCAGAGGACAAGCTGTAAAGATGAAAAAGCCGCAGGGGTCATATAAAGGTCCTCCAACATTCTTTCATTCACTATCCACAAAAACAGTGTCAGTGCTTCACCTGCGTTGCAGAGGAGTGAAAATGAATGACTGAATCCATCACACCACATCTTATCAGGGTTTAAAGGTCACTTTCACATGGGAATGTTCATGATAGATTACCTGATTAAACGTGTGATCAGTAATGTGCGTCTAATTCAGAGATACGCGGTGATCTCATACGCCTCTGATGTTTTTACATTAACAACTTTAAATTAGCTCCAAAACTCTGATTGTGGTTATTTGACTTACGTTATTACCAGGGACAGCAGCCCTTATCAACCATTATACGGGTAGTTTCACATGAGCAATTTGCTGTGCTGCAAATTCCCATAATTCACAGCGATTACTGGTGCACTTTGCAGGGAAAAACCTTTATCAGTTGATCCCCAAAGTCTAAGCAATTTTCCTCTGTGTTGTTTTTGTTCCTGTGTATCCAAACCACTTTAAAAGGAAACTTTTCAGCACAAACATATCACAGCCACTGTGCACCGCAGTTGGTATTTACATGGAAATGTGATTCACACCAACTGTTGTGCAGTCACGTCCATAGTCATAGTTCAGGAGAAATTAAAAATACCTGTTGGGGTTCCCTGGATCCCAGGCTTATTTGCTGGTGGCTTTTCAGGTGTATTGTTTGGTCTTTGTTCTGTAGTATGGTGCACAAAGATCCTGTTCATCATGTGTTTATATTTTGCCTCTTTGCTTTTGATAATGCTGTTCCACTGTGCTACCATGACCTTTTTTTAATTCAAAGTTTTAATACACATTTTTTTATTTCGTTGTTAATGCTATGTGCAGTGTGCTTTGCTGTTTTTCTGTTTGAATTTGGAAAAAACTACTAAAATAATATTAAACAAAACCACTAATGCTTGTACACTGGTGTTAAGTATAACTCAAGAGATTACAGTTGTCATTTCTTTCCTGGGTCACGTCATAATAGTCTATTCAAGCAAATCCAAATGTTGTTTGCATTAATTGGAAAAACAAACCCAAAGTATTGACTACAGCGGTTCCAAAATCAAAACAGGCTAAAGAGGAAAAGGGCGTTTCAGACAGCTTGGACAGTGTAATTTGGTGTTGAGCACTTTAAACGAGAAAGTCATAAGCTTTTCGATCCACTCCCACACACATCATTTAAACTTTTAATAAATAAATTTTAAAAAACACAGAAAAACTTGTATCCACATGGGATATCTGATTCAAAATCCTTTACTGTGAGCAGCAAGTGAGCTTTACAACTATTTCAGGACAAAAAATTATAATACCTTTTATATATCACAGTCTTTGTTGGCATCATTTCAGAGGTCTCCTGTTTATGACATTAAACTTAAGTAAGTTGTGTAAAAAACCTTCAACAAGCAGGTTCAATTACAATCTGTTTTGCACGGTCGCTGCAACAGAGAATCCACAGTACTAATATTCTGCACAATACATTTACTCGCCGCTAAGCAAGAGGCCAGGTGTGAATTTCCACTGCTGACCCAATGCCAGCCTGGCCTCTCACCACACTCGCTCGCTCCCCCAAACCCGAGCTGAAACCCAGCAGCAGGTCAGCCAGGAGATGTTAACCGACTGTAAAAGCAGGCACTGGCTGCTGGCACTAAAATGCACCCAGTAACCCACATCAAACACACACATACACACACACAGAAAATCCATGTGGTATACCTGTTCTGGTGCAGACAGTATGCGTGTGTGTGTGAGATAGTCTGCAGTTTTCATTTGATAACAAAAGCAGCTGATGCAACTACTCCATCCTGTGTTCTTTAAACTCAGAGGAGGCATCTTACATAAGACAGCTAAAAGTGTCCCCTCTGTTCAAGTCCTCGGGAATCTGTTTTACAGCTTCATTTAAGGTTTACAGGAAGCCTACTCAATTTTAATGTGAATAATAATTCACCCAGAGCGCAACACTGGAAATACTGTATCAAAAAAAATATAAACTTTCAATTCCTGGCAGAAGGCATGTACTGGCAGGTAGAAATGTACACAGACTGATGTGACACACACACACACACACACACACACACACACACACACACACACACAACCACACACAGAGTTTAAAAACACCAGATTTGGCTTCTGGCTATAGGAATCGGGACGAAGGAAGGAGGCAGTGATGAACAGGAAGGGATAAATGATGAAAGGACGAGCAGCCATGATTTGAAAATAAAAAAAGCTAAAGCTGGAAGGTAAACAGGGAGAAACCCGTGTGAATTTCCTTTAAAATGTATCACTGCTCCATGACTTGAGCCGAAAGTCAGACCCCATTCCGAAACTTATTGTGTTTGGTCCCTGCAAGAGCCAATAGTCTCGTTTTGTGTCCATCTATTTACTGCCTATGGCTGCGGAGTTAACTCTGCTGCACTGTACCCTTCATTTACAGAGGAAGTGGACCGTCAGCAGGCCAGATGACCATAAAAGAGAAAGAGCCTGCTGAGTTTGGACTGGCTGTAACTATACGGAGGGACAGCAGCTGGTCAAAGAGATCTACTGTACACAGTAATGATCTCAGGAAAGGAAAGAGCGAGCCTGTATGATGAGAAGCTATTTATTTAACTTTAAAGCAATATTTGAGTCAATCCTAATAACTAATAATAAAGTTAAATGATGGAACATCACCCGCTTTCCTAGTTTCCCATCCTTATAACTTACGTTTTAAAGGTTTTTTTTATAGTTTCTTTAAAAATCTGCTACATCAGAGAGAAATATTACTTCAATAAAAGGAAGTTGTGAGCATGCCAAACAATCATTTTTTAAGAGGAGACAGAAGATAAGACAAACAGAACTATTGAAATGGATGGCTGATTTTCCAACAACATATGTCTCCTTTATCATTCCCGCAAATTGGTGACAATATTGAGTCCCTCAGGCACCGACCTGATGAGCTCCGCCTCCTTTTAAAGGCGATATTCTGTATTTTTCTTATTGTCAATAAATCCCATAGTAAGACAAAACAATGAATTGATCCATTAACCATTATTTCCTGTGTTCAGTAGCCAAAGCTTGATGTATACCTTATCCCTTTGTGACAGACCTCCACTGTTGTCCAAATGAACGAATGATCAATGCTCCACACTGTTTCACTGGGTGACATGTTACATCACTGCAATGAACATGAGGATGTTAGTTTACTTTGAGTCAACCCCACATACACTGTCCTGCTGCCGTAAATACTCTCTAGAGCACCTAAAAGTGTTTTAATCTGCGGAGGAAAATAGTCTCCTACCAATTCTTTCTAAGTCAACACCCCCAGATTTCTTTCAACTTGTAGTCTTCACCATCCAACACTGACTCAAGTGACATCACTGAAGGCAATTTTGAGCCACAAAAGGCTTTGTACACCTTTTTTATTTTTACATATGCTGTAGTACTTAAGACCTGTAAACAGACTGAAATGTGTAAAATCAGTGGAGTTCCCCTTTAAGATACTAAACCTCACCTCTGAATGCAAATATGTCCAGCTTATGTAAGAGTTAACAATCTTAGCTGTCACTAACATTTAAAAAACTACATTGACAATACCAAGCGCAGGCCAGTTCATCTGTTAAAGCCCTTTCTCCTAATATGAAGTAAGTAGATTTAAACTGGCAGACATGTCGGCCCCGCGAGCCAAAGTTACTATCACACGAGAATCTCTCGAGTCTCTGGGGGGAGGCTGTGTTCGATTAGCCAGACCTAAAAACAGATTGGGAAGGAAACGATGAAAGGCGATCCAGAGGGAGAGAGAACATCTGCCTCCTCAGCCACAATGACAAACAGAGAGAGACTTTACGCTTTAATTACTTGTTTAATGAAATGTATGGGGTTGATTGTTCTTATGTAGTTTGTATGATGCTTTGGCAATATTGTTGTTGTTACACATTCATGCCAATAAAGCTAATTTGAATTGAATTGAATTGAGAGAGAAAGAGAGAGAGGTTTTCATCTTCAGATGTATTCTGCTTAGTCCATCAAAATCCACAAACACATTCTTGCAAACACACATACCAAATCATGCAGTACTCATACACACACTGCTTATGTTGTCTTGAACATAAACCACTTTTTTTTATTTTATACTAAAAACTGATATTTGGAAACTTAATCAAGCAAAATCATACGCACTTATGCGTAGATGAGCCTAGACAATGACCTGTCATCACTTGTGTCATTTTGACTATAAATATAACTATATAGACTATATTTATATAACTATAAAATGTTTTATCACTTTACCTTGTTTGATTTTTTGAAAATGTTGGATAAAAGTGAAAAAATCCCATTGATTGCTTTGCATCTGAGGAAAAAAAGTATAAGATGTAGGGTCATAACAGCTGGGTATTATTTGAACATTTTCAATACCTGTGCCAATATTATACCTGAGATTCTGTAGGAATACCAAAACATTACATTTCTTTAGACCTAACGTGCCAAATATATTTAAGTATAATATATAAGAGCTAAATATGCCAAAATGCCAAAGAAAAAAAGAACCAAAATATAGAGTAATGTTACCAAACATTCCTGATTTACATCTATTTCAATGGGAAACTTTTATAACTTCAGAATAACTTAACAAGCCTAAGCATATGACCGTGCATTCAATGCTAACTAGCGATACTTCACACGTTTTTAATAATACAGAGACATTTTGGTCAGTACTCAGAATGATTGAGGTTTGATGCCCCGCCTCAGTTAGATGGAGCATCTTGCCCTTTCTTGTGCCGATATGTTTGGCGTTGCAGCCATGAAAGAATATCCTCAGGTCTTTAATGAAACCCTACTTACTTTTTTTAAAATGGTGATTCAGTCAATTTACAATGGAGACAGAATCTTTTTTTATTATATTAGCAACACGACCGTGTCTTTATCCCATATCTTTCTACACTAAACAACATTTCGATTTAGGGAAGATAGCTTTCACCGACACAAGGTGTAGCTAACATTTTGGTTATTATGTGCAAAGCAAACAATAAATGTAACACATATTTCTGTGATCCTATAATATTTGTGATGCCGTGACCCACTTCTGTCTGTCAGTCGCCTTCAAAGCCAAACAATGGAGACCAAGGAAGTCCAGTAAATCTGGACAGAAGCCCAGCCACTTGTGGTCGAAGGCCCTCTCACACAAGAAATGTTGTTAAGTTGGGTATTTCCCTGAGAAAACAATGTTCACATGCAAGGAAACTTTCCACTCTTAACTGAGACTCCCCATGCACACTTGAGGTGCCTAAATAGAAAATGGAAATAAACAATTAAAATGTATAGTCTAGGCCACAAAAAAACAGACATACATTCACGCAAAGGCCTGACAGAGACACGAAGAAACTGGTGCTCAGTTTCATTTCAGGTAAACACAGTCTGTATATATATTTATTCTGAGCCAGCAGATTCTATGCATCTCACGCTGAATTCATCTGGACCACCAGGCAAGCAGAAAACGGTGCTAAGTGTGAAGAATGTAAATGATACAAATGTGCAACTAAGATGGACACATTAATCCTACAAGTGTCAGAAAGTCAAACACATTCAGAGCTAACAGCACTGATGGAAGACTACAACTCGACGTTCAGCTACAGACCCTCCTATCATTGAACTTATGGTTGCTTCAGTGACAAGCCACCATAACAAGAGAGCACTAGCATCTGTCTACCATTCACCATTTTATTCACACTGCTCCATATGGCAGAGGTCCTCAAGTTTCATGACTCATGCAGATGAATCTGTGAGGTCCTGCTGTACCACAAAGCTACCATGTGTAGCATCACCGATTCCTTGTACTTGTGATAAGAGAAAATGAGTGCCAAACATAATGTACTGTAACTCCTCCCTGCTGAAGTGTCCCTCAGCATGACACTGGGACCCTTCCAGCTCTAATAAAACAACAATTTCAGCTATTTATTGTGAACCGAGGAAGCTTTCAGCAGCAGCTTTCAGACTGCAAACACAGACAGCTGTTACCTGGTTTAGTTTCTGCTCTCCTTCAGGATACATTTAGCCCTCTCTGAATCAAAGCCAAGATGTGCAGTGTGTCTGTGTTTGCAACGATAGGGGTCACAGGAATCTTCCAACCTCAATACATGGGTCACCTGTAGAAAAAGAAGTTTGGGAATCCCATCCATGTGGAAAGTCAGGAGGCTCTAAATCACAACGCCAGAGTCTCATTAAAGTCTAGTCTGCTCTCCAGCTGGATTGTGCAGCGAAAAGGGGGGATAGGGGAAAGAGATGTGGCTGCTGCACAGCTGTCCACCTACACAGCCTCCATCTGGGGGGGGTGGGTGAAAGACGGACCCCCTGAACCCTAAGAATGTGGTGAAATTCAGCAATGTGATGCAAGGCAGTCTTTGGAGAGGAAACTAAGGAAGTTCAGTGGCTGTTCCATCACTGTTTGCCTGCTTATTATTCAATCCTGTTCCCAAAGGAGAATGACCTCACCGCAATTGCTAGATACCTCTTCTGGATTCCCAAGGACATTCTCTTCTGGATTCGCTTATTACAGACTCCGGTGACACTGGGATTCAACGGCAGAGCGAGGCAAACCGCTAAACAACTGTACAAACACAGGTTGGTCCCCAGTCTGGTGTGCCTGATTACAGATGTCAGTGTGCTGAGAAATGTTGTGATAAAAGACTGTGGGTATGATCTCAGTACACTCGGGAAAACATAGCATAACACTCCGAATGTTAAAAGTTTTCATTACGTCAATACCTCAGTGTTTTCCCACTCTCTGACCTGATTTGAATGTGTTATCAGACGTATATGCGCACATACAGTACACAAATGTACAAAAAACACACCGCCACGTGAACCCTAATCCGCCGTTCTCACAGTAGCCTCAGAGTTGGTGTTTCCTTGTGGGATTGTGAGTTCAAGGATGTTTTTTCCTAAACAGATTCACTGGCAGGACAGAGTAGAGTATTTGTTCACATGTTGTGTGCACATAAAGCAGATGCTAATCCAAATGAGTCATAAACAAACTGAAAACAATTGTGGTGTCTGCCCGGCCAACTCTCCACACCCAAATATCATCTCGCACCGCTGCAAACAAACAAATTTTGTGTGTTTATGGACATAGACACACTATTTCTCCTGACACACAGACATTTCTAGAGTTGATGAAGCAGTTGAGTCAGAACAGGAGCTGATTGGTGGGTCACAGAGCAAGACAGGGGACAAAAAGAGAGACAGATGCTTCTCTTCCAGGAAGGGGGCAACTGCCGACTTCCTCCATCCTCAGCCCGTGGCCTTTGACATAGCGTGTGTCCCCCTTCATCACCTCCCACCAACCGGAGAGATTTCAGTCAACAGCTTACACACACACACACACACACACACACACACACACACAAAGAATGGGAAGATCAGAAAATGAAAGGAAGTAGGAGGGAGCTGAAAGAGGACTGAAGAGGGTCAGTGAAAATATCCAGAGACGGATAGGGGTCACACAAAGGGACAAACATGTTGGATTTGAAGAAGGGCAAAGGCCTTGACAAAGACACTGGGAAAAAAAGCACTTAAGATGCTAAAGAAGAAATTCATTCCACCTCAAATCCCCATAGGCACAATTGTCAGTTTAAATTATGTGTGAGGGAAAAGGAAGCACAAAGAAGAAGTCCAAAAAATCAAGGCAACGTGCATTTTGTCAGCCCCGGGTGATGTTGGGGCACAAAAGATCATGATTTTAAAAAGTGGTAAGAAGAAGGAAGTTATCATTCTTGGCTACAGTGTGAGTTAATAAGTGATTAATTATTGCCTATGAACATGAATACCAGTCCGCAGTGCCTTAAGTTAGTAACTGTTTAAATAAAATTTAATTGAATTAACATACGCCTAGCATAACAACAAATATCAATGTGTGTCCTGATTATCGTTGCTGTTGACTGATTGTTTTAGGTTACGAATTCCTTTTAAGATATAGTAAGTGCATCAATTCACCAGAGTTCTGAAACTTAAAGTGTTTTTCTCCGTGTTTCATAAAGATTAATGGAGCGTTTTTAATAAAATAAAATAAAAATTTTGACAAACTATTTCTGTGGAAGCCCTGAGAAGCAAGTGAGAAAAAAAATGCTGATGATCCATTTCCAAGTCTGATCTGAATAGTTTTCTCTCCTGTGTATATGGCTTCAGAATAATATTTCAAAGCTCCTTACCTGTTTTGTTTTTTTTATCTGTGAAACAGGTGGGGAAAAAAGTTGCCAGGTGCAAAAAAAAAAATTTGCTTGTTAAAGTTAAAGGTTATTTAACAAAACATTTTGGCAGGTGCATTTTTTTTTGTCATGATCATTGTTCTAAGTTACTTTTCATCTTTAAAAACGTATCGGCAGGCGTTAGTTGTTGTAATGCTCATTTAAGCCACAAGAGGCTAAAGCGCCTCCTTTGGTTTTGGAGCATTTGAAAACATCCCGATGGACTAAAAATTCTGACGTTGCATGATTAATTACTTGAAAGAAAAAAACAGTCAGGAATACACGACTGTCTGTATTTCTGCGCTGAGAGGTTATGTTTGTGTTTCCACCCTGTCCCTGGTGAGCTTCAAGCTAGGAATCAAATCAGAGCAGGTTTAACAAGCGGCGTTTCCAGTCTGCTTAAAACGGCTCTTTCAATTTACGCCTGGCGCACCTGGTGACACGGTACAGTAGCTGGAGAGAGGCTCAGCAAGACAGCGAGAAGAGGGCGAATCAGGGAGGCCTAGCAGGAGGAACCAGTCAGGAGGAAAATAAAAGGGAAATTGACAGAGCAATGGAAAGAAAGATGGAGGGATGGATTGCCGGAGGAGTGTTAATGACACAGTGAGGTTCTGTTTCACACCACTGGCTGTTTCACGGCTCCTTGTTTTTCATGCTCTCCAGCAGAGGAGAGTCCTATTAGGCCCAGTTTATAGCCTCTCTGCCTCCACGCTCCTTCATCTCTGTCACTTTTTACACACACACACACACACACACACACACACACACACACACACACACACACACACACAGGCCTCAAGTCGTGTCTACTTTACAGCATCTGTGACCTACAAACACGGCAGCAGTAGTCATCAATTAAGGCTTTTTACAGACCTATATGTGTCGTTTAAAGAGGGGAGGGAGCGTGGAGCGGAGCTGAAACATGTGGCGTCGAGGGAGGGACTAATATGGATTTCAGGACTGCCTGTACTTGATGTATAGAGCTTGCTCTAAAGCAAAAACTTCAAACGCCAAATGACATGAAAGACTGTCCGAAAACACCCAAGGGCAGCTCAGACATTAAAAGCAGCAGCAAAAGTACCTTTTTAGGCATTTTTGTTTTGCTGCCAAATTTTCTTTCAATTGCTGTAGCCTACCTCCTGTTTTGTCTCCTCCATTTCTCTGTGTATTTCACTTGTTAAAGGATTATTACAAATTGGTTTTTATTTTCATAGCTTTGGCCATCATTTATCTGTTATAATAACACTGTACTCAAAAAAAATAATAGCACCAAAGATTTCAGGTGATCTGTCAGGTTGTAAACAATCAAGCAGTTTAACCTCATTATGTACTACGTTATCTGGAGTAACAATCCTTCACTGACTACAGAAAATACAGTAGGTCAAAGTTGATCCAGAAAGTCAGTCTATAAATTGTGATGGATTTTTATAATGGGCAGTTTATAGTTTGGGTACTAGTTTTACCATTCGCCTTTGTTTTTCTAATCCAAATAAGTTTCCCTTAAGAGTTGTTTTAAAACCTGTATGTTCATCTGAATGCTAGTGTTTCTTGCCCACATTTGACTTATTTTTATTGAAGAATTAGTAACCATGACACAACAGATTAATTGTATGGGAATCACGAATGTCTGTGCCAACATTTGAGCCTATCCATCTGGTATATGTCGAGATATATTTCAAAGGACAAATGAAAACTTTGACCTGCTGGTGGTGCCAGAGGAAAAGTCAGTGTATCGCCAAAGTAGTTTGGGTTCATCCAATTAAATAGTTGTTAAGATATTTCAGTCTGGACCAAAGTGGTAGACCGACCCACAGACAGACCATCACTGCCGTCCCTAAAGCCATGGCTAATTAAAACTACAAAAATAAAAACCCAGCTACAAAAAAACAGAATTATCTGTTATTCAGCGTCACATTATTGGAGTAATGAATGAGTCTGGGAGAGATTTTATTTCTTTGCATTACAATGCCACAAGGCCGAAGAGCTGCAGCTGGTCCTCTTAAGGTGTTGGGGTTATTATTCTAATCACTTTAACAGGTAGGTTTATACAGGATATAACTCAACATATATTCCCATTTCCCCCTTCTGTAATCACCTTTCATTTGTCTGTTTTATTACCATAACATCATATCAGAATACCACAGAATATCTTCCAGTTTGTAAATCACTTTGCAGTTATGTTCAATATAAATAACGATCCCCCACCCCCCAAGGCCTCCATCTGGCACAGACCCAGTCTGATCTTTGCCCAGTCACTGAAAGCTCTCCATCTACTCACCACAAAGGATGCATGGCTTCAGGGTAAGGAATCGCCCTCCCTCTCGCTCTCTCTTTCCACTCTGCTCACCAAAGAAAAACACAAACTTCAACTTCCATCCAATCAGATTAAGCAATCAGTGGGGAGAGTCGGAGGGCGGGTGGTGGTGGCTGTGGTACTTGACCCCCCCCCCACAAAAGCCCTTCTATGTTTGTCCTCAGGAAATCCCAGGCCCCCCTTCTCATAACTAGATCACAACTGGGCCAGAATTCATGTTGAGCAACTGAAGCTTTTATTTTCGCCACAAAAACATTGGGAAACAAGGACTTGGACGGACGCAGACACACTGTACAGAAGCAGACAGTCTGCTATGGTTATTGATGCTGTGGGGATTAGGATTTCTGCAGTTAGAGGAAAGAGAGAGTCTTTATAAGCATGTTTACGTAACATGTTGGATAAGTTGACCAAACTCGCTCCCTTGGTAGAAATATATTTACTTTAGAAAACGTTTAAGTGCAAATAACGACAACTGAGCAAACAGAAGGCCAGTGTCAAGTATTAGCCCGCTTTCATCCGTCTGCTGGCAGTGGCACTAATGACTGTCAGTTTTCTGTCTAATATGCTGGTCCAGAACAAGCTAAGATTCTGGTAACTCTCTCCCTTTTCGTCTATGTACCACTGTGGGGTTGACATTTGCCTTCGACTAACAATTTGGTCAATGACGAGGTATCTTCAAAACCTCTGGCTAGAGTCCACGACGTCTGCTGTACATTTTTAAGGTCCTCAGGTGTTGATTCTTAATATTTTTGACCTCCTGATTCTCCTCTTGTGCCATCACCATGCCATATTCCTTTCCACAAAATATCAAAATTTAATGGGCAGTCTGCCATGACATTTGCATAACTTGCACTAGCAGGCTTGATTTTTGGGACCCCCATGGCCTTTTATCCAGCAGCAACATCAGAAGAAACATTACCCTTTGAGCATCAACACTGGTAAGAATGGCAAAACTGTTTTTTTATTGGGGGTGTATTGAATATTATAATGTGATGTTTTAGGACTTTATCTTAGCTTTTAATGCACTTTTGGCTACATTGCTCTTTACACAAGCTCTTTTCTTTAAACAAATATTCTCATGTCCTATTTGTATATGTTTTTTTTAAATTAAAGCCTAGTAATGTCTTTATCAACTTGGGAACAGCCAAGGACAGACCTGAAGACTAGCTGGAGCATACAGAGACTGAACAAACCACACATAATGATTATTTTCAAACATTCATCAGAAATAGTTTGCCAATTTACACAACATAAAATAATCTTGATGATAACGACGACAAACAATTGAAACATATTCAATCTAACTTTGATGCAGTAGCTCGTCATGCCCAAATCAATCAAATCAACTCAAAAATCAGTAGTTGGGGTCCATACCTTACACATACATTCATTGAGAATAGTTTGGCATTTTTGTAAACGTTTCTTAACATGGATGAACATCAAGTCTGCAACAAAAAGCTCCTTAACGTAATCTCCTTAATTTAGTGTTCATAAATGATTTAAAGGCTCTTAGTAATCTATTACAACTCCAGTCTATACTGTCTGTGCTCTCTCAAGTGATATAAACAGGATCTGCTCTACTGCCTCCTCAGACAGGCAGCTGGTATGTGTCAGATCCTTGAACGTGGTATATATATTAATGGGTAAGAGGTGTGTGCACGCAAAGCACGCCAAAAACACGTGGCTGTGTGGTATGTGTTGCTCCCTTCATATTATATACTTGTGTGTAAGTGTTGATGATGAAGATGACCAATGTTTAGCCACATTCCTCTGAGTTTACAAAAAACATTTACCCTTTGTGACTTTATTTTTATTCTGACTCTTCTTCATTTACACTGGAGACCTCTGAAGGGGAGCGAGGCCACCGACTGAGAGGAAAGAAGGCAAGAAGTAATGATTGCAACATTCCTGCCATTTCAACACTTTTCATAGTCCTCCTTAACATTTAACAAAATCCACCTCTCTTGTTGTCATTTTAATTCCTCGGCTAAATTTATGTCCACCTCGAGGCTTCCCCTGCCAGGATCTCTCGGTCATTCACATCGAGACCACAAATATTTACAATGCAGACACAGTGAATCCCTCCTTGCAACAGACAAAAGGAAACACACAGTCCAGTTCATCCACAGAGAGATGGATCTGCTATGTTCAGGGTTGAGTCGAAGCCCACTGTTGCCACGCGTCTACTCTTGGGATCAAGAGGCTTTTATGGACCAAACATTGTAAACATTGAGAAATTCTTCCAGTATCAACTCTGAGGAGGCAAAGTTTTGTTGCACTCACCGCATTCCAGTCAACCGCTTATGAAGTAAGCCAGTAAAATGCATTTCCTCATATCCAAATCGTAGACATCCATCAAGCAACAAAATATTGTGAATATTTCCGTGGAACAGAATCTACTCAGACAGAAATGGCTTACAGGCATTGTGGACAAAATAATGACCCTAAAAGGGAAATCTTGAACCTGGAAATAGTACACAGACAAAAACATCTTAACTAATTTAATACAACAATATTCCATAGGGCCGTCACTTAAAAAAACAAATGAAAAGTACCAAGAAATTTGCTCAAATTACCACTCCAGCCTAATCCTCAACTAAATTGTAGGATTGACGTAGTTCCATTAATTCACTGTTTGTCAGCTGCCTCGCTTGGGTGACATGCTAACAAGTAACAGGTGGTTATGTCACTGTGGGGCAGCCATACATTTATACACACGATTTTTCCAAATCCTTCCACACATTACCTCTTGGGCCATTTGTTGTCATGATTAATTATTCAGCATGGCTTGCCAGTTTCCCCTTTATTTTGTGTATAAAAAGACAACTAAAATTACCTGTTAATATTATAAAAATTAATATTTCCTACAATTTGAGCAGCCCATCAGAACAGACTGAACTTCCCCCCCACGTTCAAACAAGCAGTTTGAAATTTTGACAAAAAAGTGTCACCATACAGTAAAATACTATTCAACACACTTTTAAGTCAAGTATATATCGCTTTAGTGTCCAGAATGATAATAACATATCGTATATTAAATTACCCAATACTGCACCAAATGAACTGTAAGGTAATTTGGTCTACACACTGGATAGACCCAGCAAATTAAAGTTAAGCTGCAGCACCAAGGAGCGTGTGATTGCAGTTTAAACAACACTTTGAAGCTCCTTCAAGTCTGAAGTAATAATTGCTTATTTAAGCAGCAAAGCAGAAGGCAGAGATGGGGACTCGAGTTTGAGACTCAGACACGAGTCTGACTTAAATCGCACACACAGTGACGTCAGACTCAACTTGAGACTCGTCCTCAAAAGACTTCAGACACGAGTCTGACTTGAGGCGCGGGACTCGTGAACAATGTTTATTTTTAGGAAATGTAAACCTATAACCTGCCTAGGTAACATGTACTATGGATCTGCCGCGCGGCCACACATGAGAGAGGACAACAAACAACGGCAGCTGCTGTGCCATTTATATTAAATGGCTTTGGCTTTAAAACTTCATACAACAAGACCCAAACAAAGAAGCTCAGCATTGGCCATCTAACGTTAGCTGGCTTCTTGCTTTAGCTACAACCTACGAGAGGTTAACTCCGACTGTCGTTCATTATGAAAAGATGAATGAGCATTTGTTTACTTACCAAACTTGTGGTGGTCGATTAACGTCATCATTTATGTCCCACTGGCTGCCATCATGTTAATTATTAACGTTGGCTGCAAACAGTTTACAGGTTTATTGTTGATCGTGTAACGTTACAGTTTTATTTAGTTATCGTTACACTTGTTTGAGAGTCTCGGGTTGGTGTTGACATACAGTAGTTAATAAGCTGTCATTAGTTACATTGCACATTACATGGTTGTGCTCTCTAAGTAAAAAACAGGTTACAGTTACAGAATCCCTTATAGCTATGCAGTTTTATAAGCAGCCTGGTTTGAACGCAGCACATGATACAACATTCATTATAACCACGAGAGACTTGAGACTTGACGTGGACTCTAGCTCAAAGACTTGAGACTTGACGTGGACTCTTGCTCAAAGACTTGTGAGCATCTCTGGCAGAAGGGAGAACACAGTATGAGACACACACAAGCACATGAAAAAGGCCAATTATATAATCGCTGTAACCCACACACTCTACCTCCAACCCAACCAGCAAATATTATCACCAAATCTCTTTCCTGTTGTCTCACCCGCCTCGCTTCATCATTCATTTTTCTTTACTTCTATCATGCTGTTTTCTGCTCTTTCTCTCTCTGCCCCTTACATCCCCAGCAGAGCCGACCTGAGAACAAAGCCTGTGCTGAGACCCTTAACACAGTCCAGAGCTCCTGTCATTTTCTCAGGCTACAGAAGAGGCCGATAAGCCAGAATGTGTGACATGAGGAAAACATGTTACCCTCCCGCACACCCGCTTCTCTCACTCCATTTATCCACTTCCCCATTCCTCTGGTGATCCTCCGTGATGCAGATATTGTGAGCTTGAGGTCGGTATTTGAAGAGAGACAACAATGTCCTGTTTGGCCAGAGTAAAAGGAAACTGTGCAGGAACTGGGTTCATCATCCGTTTCTATCTGCTGGGATTCCAGTCGTGTTTTGTGGAAGAGGCTGTTTCACTTGGCTGTCGACAGATTCATAAACAACACTGCTGTGCACTGTAGGGATTTGGATAGTGTTTCAGACAGAGCCCTTCAGCCAATGATAATAAGAATCCACTGACAGCCCTAAAGGTTCGGTTATATTATTTTCAAATGTGTCAAGCACTGTTAAATAGGGGAAAACAAAGTCCAAAAAGAATAAAACCTCTCCAAACCTTCAGTCTAGACAACGAGCCCACCTGAAGCCACACACTGACCATCAAGCTCATGCAAACCAGAGCAACTTCTAACTCTGGCAGTGTATGTCTGCCACTCAAGAGCCCTGGCATAGCTGACGCAGACGGTGTACCCATAATTCACAAAACACCTTCAGTTCAGCCAAGCCCATTGAGGTTAAAGCAACAGTGTATTAAAAGGAGACGCTGGATTTTTCTGAAAACAGCAGGAGTTTGTAAAGTTTACTTGCATGTTTCTTGGTTACGTACTTCTTTCACCACAAATCTAATTGGTTTTGGAGCCACTACTACTTCAAAAGAGCCTTGTCAGTTATTAGAGAATAAAACCTTCAATAAATACACTGTGCAAAATATATATAAACATATATGAGGGTATTTCACACCACTTTAAACCAAAACTGAGATGTCTAATAGTGCCTTAGCCTGCCAACACATCCACAACATCAACTTCACAACTTCAGTGACACATAGTCCAGCCTGGGTAAACGTCAGCTTTTTAGCACAAGGATGACGACTCCCAGACAATCAAGTGTCCACAACAAATTAGCAGACTCCTCTCTTATGAGCCCCTGTTATATGAGTGAGTGAGAGACAGACAGAGGAAACAGTCGTCAGTTGCGGTTGCAGCGCCTCGCTGTGTCCTTCCTTCCTCGAGCCGGCTGAGCCAACTCCGCAGTCTGCTCTCTGCTATTAATTAAACCATTAAAACAGATTAATAAGCAGAGAGGGGCTCCAGTCTCGACAACATCTGATGAGAATTAGGGGGGCGTGCTTTTTGGCATGATGACCCCGATGCCCTTTGCTTTGGCTCTCACTTTGAAAATCCTCCTCCCTCTGCCACTTTCTTTTCTCTCAGTAACTTCTAAACTCTGATCTGATTTATTTAAACTTGTCTGTCTCCCAAATTGCCCCCCCCCCCACCCCTCACCCCACCCCTGCTCTGCCTGTTATCTAATTCTGGAGTGAAAACATGTGGGTTCAGAGAGGAAGACCTAGAGGGCAAACACAACTAGGATTCTGACCCATTGTTTCCTATTATTAGAGAAGATTGTTATCCAGATTTCTGCTGTGATGACTTTTCAACGCAGCGCATTCAGCATTGATTTTCTTCTTAGTCCATAGCTCCCTCTCCCCTGCCTCCCTTGCTTGAAGGGTGAGCTGTCTAAATAACCGAGGTTTAACACAGGAGTCACTTAAACACAGACATACGCCAGCCAGTGCATCTGTCAGTCGTTCTGCTCTCCAACAATCACACAGACTGCTATGTTCCTTTGTGAGTTTGGTGATTATTCAGTAAAAATAATGTAGCAACCCTTAACCTTGCACTTAAATGACGGAGACCACCTGCATCAAATTCCAACATTATGCCGTGTAACCTGGAGATTTAACAGACTAGAGAAGGGACAATTACAAGACAAATTAATGTGTCATTTCATGGGCGGCTGGTAAGTGTTTTCACTTGGCTGTCTGCAGTGGTGGATTGATCTTAAGCAACACGCTCAAGCAAAACAACAATAATGCATTGCCACAAAATTCATCTAGCAATTCAGCTGTGAGACCTTTCAGAACAATTAATTTAAGAGTTTCGCCACATAAAGGGGAGCCACTGCCTCACCACAATCAGCGAAGACAAGCCCAACATTTCTGTCAGTGGATCATTAAAGATTAATCTCAATTAATCTCTATATTTCTGTTATTTCTGATTGAAGAAGTTATTTCAACATCATACAATGAGTTGATTAAATCATGTTACGTAAAAAGATATTTGAAGATTAGATAGAGACTAGAGATTACAAGAAAGATGACAGGAAAAGTAAATGTTTGTGTTTAAGAAAAGAGAGAGAGAGAGAAAGACCTCCCATATTAGCATGAGTACATTTTACATTACTACAATTTCAGCTTGAATTTAGAAACCCAGGGAATGATTCCATATGTGTGTACGCCACATTAATATATTCATGGACATGCCTGCATTTGCATCTAAGATTAATAGTTTATTGTTGTACACACACACACACACACACACACACACACACACACACACACACACACACACACACACACACACACACACACACACACACACACACACACACACACACACACACACACACACACACACACAAATCCAAGAAAGAAACTTATGTATGAGATTGAAAGGAGGAAATTGAAGGTGGAGAGTGAGATGTGGTGTATCCAGCTGGGAGCTGGAGAGTCAAAGGTGAGAGAACACACATAAACACATCACTGTCTTAGTCCTCCACCTCTACGGTCCATTACTGGTCGTAATGCGATAGTGATCTGCCCTGTGGAGCTTACACTTTGTTAAGTGGACAGGCTGCTTATTTAACTTTCACCCATTACTCAGCACCGACCTGAGGCCAAGTGGCCCTGATTTGGAGGGGACGCCGACAGGTAAAAGAGACCAGGACAAGAGGAAGAGAAACTATAAGGAATTCCAAATGTCTAATCAAAAGGCACGAGCGTGTTGTTTTAGTGCTGCAAACTCGGAGCAAAAACAGCCTCGGTCAGGTTGTGGAAAGTGGTGAGAAAGAAAGAACAGCAAAGCTAAACATGCCACAGCCTTTTACTAAGATAGTTGTCTGCTTAATCTAGTGCTGCTGTAGTTTTGCAGATGTTACACCGCTACTCAGGCTAAATGTTTTTCAAGTTAGACTGTTTGTGAAGAGGAGAGACAAGTGTTGGGACTTCAGCTGCTGATGAGGAGGGAAAGAGTAGCAGCTCACTTTGGTGATCTTATGTGTCATTTTACACAAGGTAGAATATGTTTTTTACCCATATGCCTCCCCGAACACACACACACACACACACACACACACACACACACAGATAATACACACACACATACACACTAGCTGCTCAGGTTCCAAGCATTTAGGGCTGATATATCTCCTATTTGTTCTGATGAGTCTAAGGGTAAACTTGTGAGAGCAATTTACAGAATTTTACACAATCTTCTCCCTCCTCAGATGCTGGCAAATTAACAAGCCCTTCCAGATACCACTACATCACGGCTCTCTGCCAATAAGAGATCAATTAGACAAAAAATGGATAGAACTTTTAAGATGGTGACGACAAACTGGTGTGAGAGATTGCTGACATAGCTTAAATAGAGGCAAAGCTGGTGAAATGTGCCAAGAACCTGGCATCCATTTGTCCTCCTCTGTCCTACCTGTGCACTCGTGTTGGAGACCCTTGCCGTAGTATCCCTTCTCACAGATGCAGTCGTACTGTCCGGTGTGTGTGCCGCACTTACAGCTGGCCATCAGGTCGCAGCAATCCCTGCCTGCTTCACACAGCGAGGAGCAGCGGGACAGATCTTCCTGGATGTAGCTGCCTGTAGGGAGGTCTGAGGGCAGAAAACAAACACAGAGAAGCGCAGGTTGCAGCAGGATCAGATTACACCACCTGGACATCAGACAATTTCAGTGTTCCTGCATAACTTAACCTCCTGTACGGTGCATGAATAAGAGAAAGCAGTTTTAAAGGGTTAAAACTTCAGCAATTCTAGTATAGTTAAAAGTTGTAGTTATAGAGTTTGTTGTCAGACTGACGGATTACTTTTCAGCTGTCTGACAACTGGAGTTTTGACTGTTATAAAATATATTCTCTTGACATCATGATGTTGTTTTTCATCTGAGACTAAAATCCTTCTTAGCTCCATCACACTGTGTGTATCTAAACGGTATATTATCACAGTATATTGGCACTCTTTGAGCCTGGCTACAGGCTGAAGTAAACACACCCTTTCCACAGACCTGCTTTGCTCAAGAAATCAGACAAAGCTAACACCTTAACCACAACAAAAATGAACAGTGCCTGAAAGCCACACATGTACAACTGACTAAAAGCAAACGGCCAAATCCTCTTCTCCAAGTATAAACATTGCTCCAAAACACAGTATCACTAACAAAAGCCCTAAATCAGAGCTCAGACATTTTGTGCAAGAAGTGGACTGGGACTGTAACTCGGAGTTGAGACTGACGCGTTGGGCAGACTTCAAGACAGGCGGACTGGAGGATGAGCTGATATTCGGTTGTGTGTTGGCTTTCTTTCTCACAGCCTTATCCTTGAGCTGTCTCACTAATCTTTACTACTGCACTCACTGTCTGGGATGTGTGTGCATACAGTCTGTACGTGCACGAGTTATAGCCTTCTACACACTCAGCGCTGTACTCAATATTTTATGGTGATAAGTTTTAAAGCCATGACTGAATCCCTGTTTTCACCTAATTGTGGGAAGTCCCTCTAAAGTGTGGGAAAAGGGCCTTACTCTGTCCAGTCTGTAAGGAATTGCGGCCTGGTGGCTGTTGCCAGTACATTACAGAAGAGACCATGTGAAATTTACATTGTCAGATTCCATTTGAAATATCATCCGCTTCCTTTTAAGTAAACATTAAACTTTAACAGGGTCAAACCTTTACTTAAGAAATATTGCTACAGGTCAAATGTTGATGATGGGAGCACTGAGATTTCAAAGAGAGTAGGCACGGTAGCTTCAACTTCAATTCACCAAAACACAGGCTTCGATGCAGCTCTCCCTTCTGCAGCTAAAATGGGTAAATGGGAAAGGGCTGAGGTCTAATAAGTCTTTAAGGGTTTGAAAGATCTAAAAAAAAAAAACTGTGTGACATAAACCGGTTTGGTTCCTTCTCTATCATCACAAAAAAACAGCACAACAACTCAGCTTAAGTGATTATTATACCTTCATGCAATGCACGACGAGCCAGGGCCTCAAACTCTGCAAAGTTGTGCACCAGGTAGCAGTGCTGGTCCTTGGGCTGCGAGGCCATGTCGTGAAGCTCACGGATGTTACCCTGCCAGATGCCCAAGGTGAAGATCTCAACACCACGTTCCCTGAGAGCTGCCGCCACTGGCCTGGGGTCCCCGCCGTTAGAGTAGCCATCAGTGATCAGGAAAATGACCTTTGTAGCGTTAGCACGGGAGTGACGTAGGATTTGCTGTTGGAGAAGAATACGTAAATAAATATATAAACTCTTTTAGCAAGGAAAATGACTGAATTTCCATGGTTATTAATCAAATCTTTCTTTTTATACCACTTGGCTCATATTAGAGGAACTCAATTTAGTTGCAAAACAAAAGTGTAAAGACATCAGGCACAGTGAGAATGTTTAATGGCTAAGAAATAGTCAGATATATAGCTTCTGTAGAAACACAAATTGACATTTTTACATTTGGTTTTGTTTAGACTGAACAAATGACATATGGTGCTTGTAGGTCAAAGCTAGCTATTTGCTCCTGCTTCCGGTCTTTATGCTAAGCTAGAAGGAAAACGTACTTAGACATTGCACTTCCAAAGAACCAGCAACATTAGTGTAGTCATACTGTTACTGTTGTGCAAAGGTTGACCATTCAAATACACACACTTCCCACTGCTCTGCCTGCCAGCAGGCGACCAACATAGCTCCAGCTTTAGTGACATGACTAAACTGAATAACGAAGAACGTCACACACAACCACTAAGAACAGCCCTCAATTCTAGGGCTCCTCAAAACCCTACATCAGCAAGACAGGCAACGAGGGCACGATAGGGAGGAGGGACAAAAAAGGAGAAAGCTCTACAATTGTAATTATTTCTCCTACAGACTGCGCAGCTGCTTGCCAGTGGTCTAAAACCACCAGAGAACACTGGGCAATGCAGACCGGGCTGCTGTGTCCGCCCCAGACACCGGCTACAGTTCCCAAACTAACTTTAGCCACCATTTACAATCCACCACATACAATTAGACTGAACATTAAAGTCAGAGAAACATATCTTTATTTTCTCTGGAGTAAAGAAAAAAACACCCAACAGGACCATCTGCTAGCTTTGCTGTGGAGGCCATGCTGACAGTGTCTTGGTTTGTTGTACGGGTGTTTTAAATGAGGTTAAGAGGGTTTGTGGATAAAAACCAGTGAACAATGGATGAAAAGAAAAAGAAGCAATAAGGAGGAGGGAAAATAAAGGAAACTGAAGGAGCAGAAGGAGCCAAGATGAAGTCAGTAGGACAGATATCCACTTACTTACTGAAAGCTAGAAAGGTCATGCGAATATCATAAAGAATTAGAGAATGGGAGGGAAACAAAGGATGTGTGTTGGGGCGAGGTTGGATTTTTCTGTATTCTGAGTCCAAACAGGACGTAATGGCTACACATGACAGACTGTAAAATACGAGAGGTGAAGAGAGAGGAGACACACAAGGGTGTGACCACAGAGGGAGGGGTGCAGAGCAGGAGAGAAAGCTCTGGTCTTTATTGTCTAATTGGCTAAACTTCAAGCCGCTATAGCAGGAGTGGCGTAATTATAGAGCCGGTGAAGCGAGGGAGTGAGGGAGGAAAAGGAGGCTGGTGAGGGAACAGAGGAGAGGGAGAGCCTGGTTTCTCTGATCCTCAAAGCTCCAGGCTGCCTGCTGCTTCGGTTCCCAGCCCGGGGAGGCTCGCTGCAGCCGCTCCCAGCTGTCAGCGCACCCCATCAGAGGAGAGAGGAGTGAACAAATGGATGTGTGCACACTTGCTGGTATGCCTAGCTGTCTCCTCTTTATGTGTTAATATTGTATGTGTGAGTGTTTCGGGCTTTTATTAGGCGTCTGCTCAAAGTGCTTTTGGGCCGCAGTGGTTTCTGCGTTAGCCATGAGTCAGTGGCGGGTGTTCGCGAGCGTGGAGATACCACCAAACGAAGCATACGCATGTATACCCACTAATAATACCCTCCCGAATAGCCTCTGCATACTTTAGGTCAGAGTACTAACATAAAGGCAACCACAGGAGCCAGTGTGTGGGAAGGGGCTGCCCTTCAGTGTAACTATCTTCTAGATCTTATTGGTCACGGCGTTACAGAGTAGCAAACAATTAACAAATAAAAACAATCAGAAGGAGAGCTAAACACATTCTGTTTGTGTGTATATGTGTAGAAAATGCATGTAAGAAAAGAAGAAAAGAGGCTGAGTGAGTGATGAGAGAATCATTATAGATATTATCTAAATTCAGGCTGATTTCACTCATATGAACATTTGTTTCTCTGATAATTACAGCGCAAGGATAAAATATGCTGTAACAACAGAGGGATAAAGACAGAGATGAAAGAAAAAGTAGAATTGCAGCTTCAAATGTTAACAGACCTGTCTGAGACTAAGCCAACATGCTGTAAAAATAATGGCAAATGCAAGTCAAGATGTTTATTATCTAGTAAATATTCTTAAAATCTTCCTTAAAACAAGTAAAAAGCTACATAAAACAATGGGTGAGAGCGTTTTGTAACTGTGTCATT
Source organism: Micropterus dolomieu (assembly GCF_021292245.1). NCBI lineage: Eukaryota > Metazoa > Chordata > Actinopteri > Centrarchiformes > Centrarchidae > Micropterus > Micropterus dolomieu. The sequence continues at coordinate 22,746,100 of NC_060161.1, read as the reverse complement.
GCTTAAACATTTCCAGATATCCTTGAACTCAACCTGAAAGATGCTGACTTGCATTGCACTACTCTGATCTAATGTTTAGACTACTTTACTACCTAATTAATTTGGATGGTTGAATGCAGCGGACAGATGAAGTGTCATTGAACGTATTACTTATCTCAATCTGTACATGCATCTGAACAGCTGTATGTCAGCCGTATGTCAGCTCGAGGCCTCTCTATGCTGTACATCCCCATGCATTTCATCAATTACGCACACGACAAGTGCTTCAATGCCTGCGCAGGTCCAATAAAGAGATAACAAGCTGGCATTAATCGGACAATTTAAGTGTGTCTAGTTTAGAGCCGTTGATATCTGTCAAAGCAGCGGTGATAGCGCAGGGACCAACAGGCCTGGGGGGATTAGTGGTAAGAGCAACGAATCTATCGCTGCTCCAAAACGCCTCAAAACTTTGGCAGAGGGGGAGAGATGAGCGCTCTGTATGTGAAGCTGGTGACTGTTTTTTTTTTTAAACAGCAGAATCACGTTCACACACATAAGTGATACAGTCTCAAAGTGTACAAATCTACACACAAACTTCTGGTAAGATTTGATCAGAATCAAGTATTGCATCTATAGTATTTAATTTAATTTTCATTAACAAAAGAACAGCAATTGATGTTATATTAATAAGAAGTAAAAAACCCAAAGATTGACCTTCAAAGTACTACATAAATAAAACTACCTGATTTTTTTGTCCATTGTTCTTTGGGATAATAAAGAAGAGAAGTGATTAAATTATTAAATAAGAGCCTCAAAGCTTAACAAACCTGATTATTTTACCAACCCTGCCATATGCATGATACCCTTTCCAATATAAATAAATCATGTAAATAAAACCTAAAGTCCACTGATGAAAAACTGAAACCTTATTCTGACGGACTCCATCTCCAAACAGATGCTTGTATGATTAGAACTTCAAAAGCAGGCACCTCATTGCATTTGGCAGAAGAGACTAGGAAACCCTTCCACACCTTGAGGGGTTGACGATGGTGCCAAGGTACCCCAGCTGTTAATCAAAGGCTTATATATGCATGGCAGCTATTCTGAATGCTAAATTAGGACCCCCCGCTCCATCTCCATCTCACTGCTGGCCTCCCATCAGCCCCTCCTGTGACTTTGATCAGAACCCGAACCCACCTGGCTCTGAGCAAAGCTGGTTAATGATTTGTTTTTTTCTCTCCATTTGCAACAGTGATACCACACTGAATAAAGAAGTATACCGTTCTTCAATAGCTATTCACTGACTAGTTTTAAGTTTAGTTCACTATGTAAAACACAGTGAAAGAATGGTGCACAGTTAGGTTCAATAAAAATGGAATACAATAACTTATTAACACTGATAGTAGCCAATTTGCTTTTTTTTTGTATTTGATTGTGCAGGCATTGCAGATACTATGTCCTGCAGCAAATAAGTGTAATCATGAGTCGACAACATAAAATCATACCTTTAAATATTTGTTATACTAATTATGTACTTTAACTGACTAATAATCTCCAAAGACAAATAATTTGTACAATTTAATATTTTACCACCATGGTTACAACAGTAACAGTTAAGCTCACTCGCTAATACCGGCCCATAAACTAAAACACAATGTGCATATGGATATACTGCATTTATGGACTATGAGCTGCTCTTTCACCCAAACACATCATTGGTCTCTCACCAACACAGATCATTTAGTGACTGAACTGATCAGAGATCAGATAAAAGTTACAAAACCTGGGTTTGACTTCTGTATGATCGTATTTCTATAATGGAGATGCTTTTTCCTGCAACTTAAATGGACTTCAAGCTGTTTCTTCTTGACACATGAACACCACAGCTTGAAAGACAAGTCTACCTTTTTATTCTCTGACATGGTTTTTCACTTCCTCGAGAACCACCTTCCAAAAACTAAAACTTTATTTGCAGGCATTCCACAGCAGATCAAAAAAAGAAGAAGAAAAAAAGCAACCCAACTACATCCGTCCGGAAAGCGGTCTCCCCATCGGTCGGAAGTGGGAGCGCTTGTTTTGACAGGCTATCTGCTCTTGGCTTGGGTGGTAAGAATAACAACAATATCGCTGCAGGGGCTCAACAGACCAACATGCACACATGTACACACACTTACAGACACTAGACTCAACTTTGGTATAATTGAGCAACATCTCGGAGACCCATACTTTGCATATTTGAGCTAAACTGGGTCACCTGCAAAGATTTTTTCCCTCGGTCAGATCAGTGATCTGCCACCATCTTGTGTCCCACAAACATCTTGTTTTTGTTCCTCATAAATTGCCTCACAAGAATGACACATTTTTCATTTTCTTGAAAGTGGCTTCTGATTCAAAAGTAACTTCTATCTGTGGTTGGATCCCGTTTAAAGGCAAATGAATCCTGAGATGTTTTGACTTGAGAGCACATGTATTTTCTTGAACTGGTTGTATCTCTGATCATTTGCCTGCAAGCTTTGACTCCATTTGTTCCGCACCTCTCACAGATTGTGGAATGTTTCATGCCACATCATCTGTTTCACCAACTTTATTTCACAAAACTTTCCATGCTCTTGTTGTGCTCAGTGGATAGCCACGATCCTGACACAGTAAGGGTAAGAACTTTAGTTTCCACAAGTGCCACCCGGGATGCAAATGGCCATACGTGCATGTTTTTGCCTATGTACTGCAAATTACATATCCTTTACTCACAAGTGAACTTCCTAAATAACTTTTATAGATTGATTTCCTAACTTTCAGCCAATTACAGTTCATGACTGAGTGGTATGTAAATCAACTTGCCTCAGATACAGAAGACAGTCCATCTCATAAATGTAATCTCGTATTTTTTTTGGCAAAGTAGGTTATTTTTACCTGCTAAAGAAAGTCTCAAAAACTCTCTGGTAAATTCAACACTCATAATTTAGAATTAGCTGCCAAAAAGCATTGCCCTTTAGAGGTAATCTAACCTGTGTTCACAACTGCACGGTGAGTAATAAGGGCAAAGAATTGTTCCCTGTGAAGTATTATCTAAAAATCTATGGTATTCTCTACTGCAATACTGTTACCCACAAATCTTGTATTTTAAAGTTTCCACTGTAAATTACTCCTCTACCACGAAAGCGAAGACTGTTGAATACACTGTGCTGCTGTCCGGCTGTTTCTCAACAGTCATATGTGGCAAATAAAGTAATGAACCAGACAGCGGACACAGTCTGTGTATAGCTCTTTATCAACTCTGCATTTGTGACAGAGTGACTGCTAGAGCTGAAAACCTGGAAACTGACACTGCAACAGCATCTAGCATAAATTGTTGCTTCCCAGTGGTAAAATCTATTTTGTCACTTCTTATGATGAATAAAATCTTCAAGTGTAGGATAGGTGAATATTTAAAACAGAAGCATGTATTTTACTGTTGATCAATTCTCAGGATGTTTTTTTTTTCTATAATCTGGAGCATAAAGAGATTTTATGGAAACATTGATATATTTCAGACCTTTGAAATTTGGCCACATCTTCCAAATATATAAATCAATTCTTAGACATCTCCTGCAATGGTGCCTGCATATCAGGCAACCCCACATGGTGTCTCATCCCAGATTCATTCTGTTGTGCAGGTAATCTGTACTTTCAGAGGACACAAAGAGCGGTACAATATTTTAGGAGCAGACCACTCATCAATCACTGTGCTTAAAGTGGAGGTTCCCAAACCCACAGATGATGTTTTTGAAGTTGCATAGAGAGTGCATACATAGTTGTTAACCTGCCTGGGGTATAGTTGGCAAAATTTTAGGGATGGAAAACTATTCCTAGAACAGAGGAGCTGTTACAGCTCCCAATTTGGCAACCACTGACTTACTTACCACTACCTAATGATTTAAAAGTCTTCACTAAACTCTGCCTGTGTAATGGGGATTTGCAAGCGGGCCCAAACTGAGCCCAGTTTGCCTGCGAAGTGCAATTGCATCCAAACAGTTGGAAAAGAGAGTGCGGACAGTCAGCTAATTGCCAGACACGGTAGGCTGGCCGGCTGTGAGTGTAAGCTTGACGGTTTCTGTCACAACACCATTCATCAAACTCGACAACTCAACCGGGAACGGGGACGAGTGGAGGAGAGACGCAGAGAGAAAGAGAAAAGCTAATTCCACAATGTGATGCCAAGGGGAAAGGCTATCTTGGCTGGCAAATGAGAAAGTCATTCAATTATACCGCCACTGGACTCTGTGTTGCGCTGGCGGAACGAGGCGCTGAGAGAAACATTTTAGGCACTGACCGTGTTCCAATCGGACACGGCATTCTGGGTAATTGGACAAGGATAGCTGGTTTGACTGAGTGGGAGGAAGAATAATAAGAGTGGTTACGGTCTGAGTGCCAGTTGGACGACAGTAAGGTCAGGCTGGCTTGGCAATCTGCCTCGTGTCATGTATCTTAGGTTATTTATATTTATTACATTTTGTTTTCTACGCTCATGGCATATGTTTGACATTTTCAATATTTAAATGGTATGTTTTGTTTCTCTCTGTCCGCCTGTAGTTGGTATATAGCAAATATATAAGGTATATAAAGTATCAGTGTAGTATGTCTGTCTTTTTTAATGGAGGTCTTACTATTGCACATCTGACCTCATCTGTTTTATTTTGCGGGCACTGACATTTTGATTGTTCTCCCACTGAATGTACAGCCGCTTGGTTTGCACAATATGTCACACAATACTGAGAGCAAGGTATGGTTACTGGCTAATTTCATCATCATATGTCTGTGCTGCCTTAATCAGATGAAAACCAGTGTGCTTAATATGTTACACATGCACTGTATTAGGTTCAACAAACTGCTGCTATTGCTGCAGGAGTAAGCTAATACAGCAGATATCATCTGATTGATCTCTTCTGTTTATGATTGCATCATATCAAGCAAGAACGTTGATATTTTAGACAGCTGGAAAATGGCAGAGCATTTTAAACTGTTTTTGTGGTGGTGTTGGAAATTGTCTGCATGTGACATAAAAACAAATTTTCAACAGAATTACTTTTAAGAGTGGAAGAAGTCCCGCAAATTATGGTAACATTCATGAAATCATTCCCCTCTACCCCAACCGCAGAACAGCCACAGCATCATCTCTAAGGCCAAGCTTTGATTTTGAAATAAACAAAAGGCAACAGTGAGGTGGAGCGCGATGCTTTTTTTGACTTCAGACTGGCGCGCTGAAAGTGCTTATACACAGAGAATGATTTGGGGACTGTCGCTGGCTCAAAGCATCCGTGAAAATGTATCTGATCTCGTCCAGACTTAGCTCAGACCGCACTGTGGAGACAGACGGAGCATTTTCCTTTGTTATGTTGACTGTTGTTGCTGTAGTTGCAGTTCTTCCTCATGTTCCTCTCTCTCTGTCCTCCCCTTCTTTCTTCTCCTGAGGGGTTTGTTTGTCTTGGCCCCGGCTGCAGATGGAGATTTCCTCTAACAGAGCAGGGGAATTGAAGACACGTCAGTGTTTGTTGTACAGATTCATGGAGCGGTTTCAATTTATTGATTCTCATGTTTGTTCTGGACTCGGCCCTCGTTGGTTGGATAAATTATATTAGACCTCATAATATCAAGAGGAAGCACAAGCTGGGAGGTCACTCAAAGAGGAGGACACATTTTGAGCGTTATTGCTGGACGATCATATGTACGAGGCCTGAGTTGCCATGGATTTGTACAAAACCTCTAAACCTCACCATAAATCAAGAGAAAAACATACGATGATGTTGCACATACTTGTTTTCCGAGAAAACTTAAATACCAGTACAAATTATGCTGTTGCTGGGAAACACCTGCATTTATTGTTTGGATACCACAAACTGAAACAGATTGCATTTGTCTGCTTTTGTGTTCTCTGAAAATGAGACTGGTGATCCATATCGGGTTCTAGATGACTGTTTTCTTGCCAACACATGGCATTTCAAACATGAACTGATTACAGCTGCGAGTGCGTATTTTGTCTCTATATTTGGGTAACTTCTTGGAACAGGGTTTCTCCCTGAGGCTGACACAAGTAAGAGACCAGAAACTAAGAACTTGCACAATCAGACCTGGGGAATGTGCAAAAAAAATAAAATAAAATCATATAAAAAGCACACAAACAAAGACAACAGGATGTAGGCATATTTGTGGGCTCACAAATACATGTACCAATTAGCTACTAAACGGTCATTCACAAACAGAGACATACAGTCAGACAAACACGTACACACTCTCACTAACCAAAGAAAACAACTGAAATGGAATCTGGCGCTCTCAAACGCTAACCTCAACATAGCAAGTGGTTCACTAATAGACCTACACGCCTTAGCCCATAAAAACATGTTATTTAGTTTGCCACTACTGGCTCTTTTAAATAGTTTTGGTTTCTTCAGGTGCCAAGGTCTGATGCTTTTGGTAAATCCTAATCTCAAGATGCCAAAGTAAATCCATACGCTTAAAGAATCTGTGTGATTTGTGTCTTTAATCAAAGCTGTGGACTTACTTAATGCTGTTTTGTGAGCACGGCACAGCATTTCAGAGGCATTTGATTGATTTGTAGCAACAAGATGAAGAGTTCAAGTACACTAATCAAACACAGTTCACTGCTTTATTAAAAATGCATGCTTGTTATTGAATATTAGAGGCAAACTGATACATCTGCTTGGCAAATATTATAAGCTTATTTTAGCTGGTAACTATTGTAGAACAGTCAGTACCTTGTTTGTCCACCAGAGAGATCTGACCAGTTTATTTTTACAACTGTAAAATCTCCCGCTCTGTAATTACCGTTGCAATTCTTTAAAGGATCGTTAATCAAAAATGTTTATGTGGAGATTAAAAGTTAATTCCTGACCACAGAAATAGCAGTTGACAAAACTATTTCACCACAAGGTCTATTTAGTAGCCATTCTGCAGCTTTTCATCATATCACAATAATTTTTATTTCAGTGTTTTTCAACTAGTCTTTCCAAGGTCAAGATTGAATTTTCACTCGCTATCTTTTTTGAGCCCACATGGATGCGAAGACCTTAAGTAAAAAAAATTGAACAGCAATATCTCTGTGAACCGAGGATGACAGTGTGACATGACAAATGACAAGTCAAACGTTCGTAAACTACTAAAACATTTATTGGAGCTTCGCTTAAGTTTCCAAGGTCAAGAATCAACTTTCACTCTCAACTTTTGAGTTAACATGGAGAAAAACTCCTTAAAGTGCTCATAAAAAAATGCAAACACATACATTTCCAACAACTGGGCAGCCCCATCTGCCAAGGAGGATCACGTCAAATCTCAAATATCAATATCGGAATTGGCCGCAAAAAATCCTGTATCGGTCAGGCTTTGTTCAATACACGGAAAATGTTTCATCCAAAATATATGTGCCAGACAACCTTCTTTTAAAAGAACATGGTTTCCACAGCACGGGGGCCTAGTGAAAACACACTTTTTCCAGTGACATCAAGAAACCCCTGTTTTCTAATGATATTCATAGTTGATCACGGCATTTACCACACACGACACACGACACTAAAGCTGCTGACAGTCAGTTCCTGTCCTCGCTGACGCCTCCCTGACCTATTAACCTGACCCTGAGTATTAACCCTCAAAGTCTGCTTACCACTCTTCTCTGAATCGCACATTTCATAACGTACCTCATCACCCACCCCACCCGCCTTTCATTTATCACTCTCACACACTCACATAGAGCTCCACAAGGCTGGCGTCAGCAGCACCTATCAATCGCTGAGCAGTATTTTAAGTAAGAGGGAATCTGTGTATAGGTGTGTGCGTGTGAATACACAGTGGAAAGAACAGAGTGTGAGTTGAAGAGAGTGAGCATGATGTGTGTAGGAAAGTGTGTGTCTGCAACCACACGTGTGTTGGTGTGTGCATTTGACTGACCAAAGAGTGTAAGATCCACTGTATTCAGCAGTGAAGCTAATTTTAAGCTATTCTTGTCAAGGTCACGTAAACTAAAATACAAATTAGATGTAATTAAACAGGCTATGCAAAGTGCCAGGTCGGGGGCAGTAATGTAATCATAAGACAAAGAAGTATTAACTCAGTCAATGCATCATGTACATTTTCACAGCAGATAGTAAGACATTTAACAGGAAGGGCACAGATCCAGATACAGTTAGGGGGTCCAGTCCCTGGTTTTGTGCATGCTGGCTCAAAAGGTTTACCTCAGTGAAGTTGAGCAATCATTAATCTTATTAGTTACCTGTGATTTTCCTGCTTTGACAAGTCGAAATGTGCGTTGTGAAAAAGGTGTAACAGAGAGAAACGCACGTTCGTGTCTCCACCTGAATCTTCATCCACACTTTTTTCATGGATTAAAATAGGTATATCATGCTGTGGACACTGACGGCTTTTCATGCAGTTAGACAAACATCCAATCAGAGCTCTGTAGGTGGGATTGAGAATGGGAATGTCAACGCCTGGTACCAGAGCCACAATTCTGATCCAGACAAAAATGATGATAAGAATGGATAAACCGATGCATCTCTCTTTGAAGTGTGACATATTTCTTTGGTCAGCATGACCAACAATAACTGCTCCAAGCATCTGCTACTGCAGCTTCTGTGTCAACGGAAAGTGATGTTGACAGGACAGATACTGTTCAGCCAGCACTGATTGGTTAAGGAAAAATAAGCCGAAAATGACATGACACGCACTACAATATAACTTATTATGAGTTTGGGTGTAAACAGCGAGGGCTGAAATGGTGAAATCTGCCTTTATAAGCTAACAGCAGCTCCAGGAGACTCCCCACTTTGCAGATCAGATTTTTATGGCAGGACCAGGACGGCTTACGCTCCTCCACACTGCAGTCATTAAAACTTAATACCTCATCTTTGGGGAACATTGAACTGTAGGGGTAACACGCAAAAAAGGACACAGTAACGGATGCATAAGCCTGATGCAGAAAGGTCTGAAATTACCTTTGTGTCCACTGAGGGGATTTACTGGCATCTGTGTTTTACAGAGCCGGGAAATGTAAAGATTGCTCTCTCCAGTCTCCTGCGCTGAGCTCCTTCCAATTTCTCATATTTCTAAAAGGAGTGAAAAAAAACGGTGCACAAGATAACTGTGACTTAAGTGTTGCAAGTAGCAAGAGAATAATTTCTTCTGGGGCTGGGTTGAAAGACAATGTGGTGTGTGGTAATATCCCCTCTGGCAAAGTATCTGACTCCTGATGCATGTACCAGGAGAAAACAAGAGAACAAGAATGAGAAATGCTGCTAGAAAAAACATTTTTTACACATTCATTCATAGTGTAAATCCCACTTTCTTGCGTGCAGTGAAGACACTAAAAGATGTCACAGAGTGACTCTGATAAGTATCCACAACCGCAGAGCCACAGGTATTTCCACTGAGTGATTGTCCCGGTGACGGGTTGTGGTGAAAGTGAAGTATCTGGGTGTGTTTTTCATCTTCAAGCAAACAAATCAACTGTTGTTTCTCTGGTTTAGATATACAGGCAGACAACAGCACAAGGATCATAGACATGCTGAAGAGTTATGTTTTTTATCCTTTGAAAAAATCCAATCAGCTGTGGGGAATACAGAAACCCAATTGGTACTGGATAAGTAGCTGGACAAAGCCCTGACTTTACGCATCGGAATCAAAGTGGTATCACACACACACGTACGCACGCACGCACGCACGCTCACTCACTCACTCCGTGTTGTTTCCACTGGCCTCAATCACCTCATTTTTATTCTCTAATTCTTTCTCTAACTGGAGTCGATGGTTATTTGACCGCAGCAGCTTAAGGCCAAGGCCAAGTGGGACAGTCCCAGCATCCAAACCAGCACATACTGTATACACTGACGTCGACTAAAAAACGCTGCCGCATACCCTCAAGGCAGGACAATTAGGCTTGACGCAGAGAAAGAAGCGGAGAAAAACAGCAGAAATGAAAGAGAGACAGATGGACAGATCACCCACTGAGGAAAACTGAGACAGTGAAAAGCAGACAGTGTGATGCAAACAGCAGCCGGAAAGACAGCGACTACAAACTCAGCAGCTTTTGCAGAAGCCAAATACCTTAAAAGCAATAACTGCAGTAATTTACAACCTTTCAGCAACGTCTAGAATAACTGAACGAAGACTGATTCTGGGCTTTTTTCACTTTACAATTCCAAACAGACGGATAGCAAAACTTTTCAAGATGGCTACATTTTCTACAAACATGCAGACGACCTACAGATGCAGACATGCGTCCCTTCAGATTCAGATAATCTCCCTCAATTTCAAAGCCACCAACGGCTGCCAGCTCCTTCACGATCCACCCGGCATGCATCGGTTTGTCTAAACATGGGATTTTCACACTTAGTTACGCCCCCACTCAATTCCCAACTGTATTTCATCCATCACCCAAAGACTACACTGGTAAAAATTTGTTGGTATTGTGTGAAATCTATCCTACCAGCTTGTTTTCCAAACCATTCCCTCTGACAAATCAACACTGTGACTTTTCTTAGCAATGAAATGGATGTAAAACCTGATCTTGGGGTTTTCCTAAATTTGTGTTGGGGTTCCTGACGGGGTAAGATTGCTGATCTAGAAAAAGATGTAATGATGATGAGGAAGGATAAAGAAGGCAGTTGAAGGATGTAGTCTGGTCTTACACTGCCAAGTCCACGGTTGCTGTAGTGAATACAGATGGGACCAGGATGCTTGGAGAGTTGTTGGAGGAAACCAGTGACCTTGGATTGGCCTACAAAGAAAAGTCTCTGCTGTGTCAAATTGAAGAGTTTTGTTCCAAATGTGATATCCAGAGTTTGGAAAATCTATTATAAAATGGTTGAGAACAAAAAAATTTTAGCAAACTGTGGTTTAGAGATCAGCACTTGCATGACTTAAGCTCTGGGTTGACGAAATGGCACATCCAGACATAATATGCATTTTACTTACTTATGTATTACTTCCCTGATAGATACGCTGTGTCTAACTGAAAAGATAAGAGACTGCAACATTCCTAGTGGCTGGGGCTGTTTGAAAGAGATCTTTGTAAGCACCCAGTTTTCTGACAGCTTGCACATATTTGGGCCACCTTTAGCTTCTCGTGGGCCTTTCAGCACAATAGTGAGCTGCAGAAGGACCTGTGTCAATGACCACTGAACTCTGCTGACCTTTCAGCCTGCATATCTCTGCCATACCTGGCTGTCTGTCAACACTTCTCCACAGATATCTGACAGTAATGGAATTCAAAGGGTCCTAAGTTATCAATACATGGTGACAGCTGCTGGAGAACAGAGGAGTCAGTTGTCCATGTCGTCATGAATACAATTATTCTCTGCTCTGTACAAAAAACTTTTTGATAATCTGATGGAAACAGGTCAGAAATATATTCAGGAAGCATTCAGGCTTTGCATATTTCTTTTTATCAGAGGTCAGTTACATCAGGCCAGCTTGCGTGTCACGTTGTGTGTCTGTGTTTGTCTGAGATAATGGTGAATGAGGAGGCCTCGGGGTCCTTCTAGACATTCAGAGGTCGCAAAGTAGGCATCTGTTTCTGGAAAATATTCAGTATCCATTACAGAGAGGAGGGCAGGGGTGAGCAGAGTGTGAGAAGGAACAGGAGTGCACATCGTTAACAAAGGTAAATATTATCTATGCAATTAGACACAGTAACACATAGCGTAGTTTAACCCCTGTATAGGACAGCCTGGATGGTTAGCTACGCAAGCATTTATCTTTAAACCTGCAATAATAATAATAATTATATATATTTTTTGGGCTACTTGGGGAGAGCGGAAACAAGTTACATATCATCACCTTTTAAGTTGATATGACGAACTTGTTAGCAAACAGTTTCTTGATTACAGGTCCTGCCGTGACAGAGCAAAAATTCATTCATTTGGAGTCATGCTTCTGGAGAATTGCCGAATAGAAGTCCAATCCTCTATCTTTTTTATTAACAACTTATTTCATCATCTATTAATCTACCGATTAGTTTCTCGATTAATTGGCTATCGTCTTAAATTTAAAGATATTTAATTTACTATCATAATACACAAAGAAAAGCTGCACATCTTTACATTTGGAACAGCTTGGAAAATGATTTTAATCAAGATATTTTGGCTTGAGTAGTCAACTGAAGGAAAATAAAAAATCACTTCAAAGCCCACAGTTTCTTCTCCTCCAGACAGAGGTATTAATGATGACAATATTGACAAAATACAGCTCTGTCACAGCATGTTGTGAGGGAAATACCTCAAAAGACCTCGGTAGAGCATATTTGAGGTTGATGGACAAAGTTATGAAAGAGGAGAACGGAGAATACTTCTGTCAGAATGATTCAGTATGAAGAGGCCCAGAGGAGCGGAACCCGAGACTAAAGCATTTCTTCCTCCTGAACCTAAAACATACACTCACGTACACACACACACACACGAAAGCACACAGAGACCTGTTGAGTCTATAGTCTCGATCACCGTGACACTGTCTGAATAACTTTCCAACTACACCCTGAGCATACGTGCTAGGTAAGCACCCAGTAAAGGGTGTGTGTGTGTGTGTGTATGTGTGTGTAGTGAGTACACTTCAAAATTAGATTAAATTGAGTTAAAAAAAAGTCACTCCTATTACAATATTATTTCAGGCCATGAGAGAAAAGTATGTTATGGGCCACTATTGAAGTCAGGAGTTATATCACGGTATCTGAACAACATATTTATATATGAAATACATCATCAACTATGTTGACCGAAAAACCTGACCAAAATTATGGGACTCTCAGGTAGCACCTGCTTTCTGTCATAATATAACTGCAACTTTATGAAACAGTTAGAAGAAATACAAATACAAGAAGCAAACGGAGTTGTGTGAGTCAGGAAGAAGAAACCTGGGGGGATCAGGACTCCTCAGATGAGTCACAAGATGAATCCGAATGGTTACGTGGGGGAAAAAAAACCTCTAATGCTACACAAAAGTATTTTTACTTTTCTATAATTGTTGGTTTTTCTTGTAAAACTCTGGATTTTTTAATCGCTTCAGGTTTCTAAAATGACTAAAACTGAGCAACTGGAAAGGAAAAAGGTCAATATATATAGTATTTTTGACATGGTGTCACATGCAGACTTCACATTGTTTTAAGGGTACACAAATTGATTGTTATGCTGGTTTTTATAAAGAAAAGTTCAAGCTTCCAATTTCCAATCAGTATAGTTGAAAACGCTCTTCATACTCTGCTAGTGAGACATTAAGGTAAAGAGCTGGGATAATGTTCCTTCTACTCAAGTGAATGTCAGTAAAAGTAATGACAGAAACAGTACTGCGCATCCCACCACAAATAGCAATGTGTGTTATTTTAAGGCCTCCATCCACTGTCCTGATTAATCATTTCACAGATTCACAGAAGGTGCTATATACAGTAATGGTAAAGACCTGACTCTGAAATGTTAAATCTGGTGTCTGGTGTCTGTGGACGTTCCTGTCTGGCCTCAGTCTTATCAGGGCTGCTCTGGCTGGTAGGTGAGGCGGCCTGTCTGCTCCATCCTTCTGTCTCATCCAAGACTGCAGGAGACCCTGTGATACTGAGGAGGAGGAAGAAGCAGACGGACTGAGGGGGAGGAAATGATTAAGGGTGAGATGGTGGGATGTGGCAGCTTCACAGACAGGAAACAGAGACTTTTCTTATCATCTTATCACGGCTGGGTCCAGCCTTGGGGGCCAGATCAAAGAGGTGCACCTTGCTTTCATTTGTTGTAACGGGAAATTTGTTTACATCAGTTCTTTCGCTGAAACTGTAGTCGTCTTTGTTTTTTCATTGAATGAAAAAGTAGCTCCCCTTCTTGTCTGCGTGTTATCTCTATACAGTGTCACTTCTCAACTTCTCACAGTGAGAGTTTAGCTTGAACTTAGTGCTGGTGAGTAATCACTGGCTTGTTTAAAATTTGCCTTGTGACTCAGCCAAGAGAATAAAAAATGCTCCACTGAGCAAATGTGTTTTCTAGAAATGAAAAGGCCCCGGCGTAGACAACATTTTCCAGCATTCAGACGGATGGTGTTCATTTCCCACCTGAACTTGCTGCAATCTACAGCTCATTACCGGTTATTAAGAAATTCAGGCAAAGGCTCAGACTCCAAAACATTAACATCAAATATAAATGTGTTTGCCTGCGAGGGTGTGCACTTCAGACAAGCCAAAAAGTACAGTACATCTTCACAGGCCAAACATAAGCAACTTACACAAGCCTCATTTAATCTAATAGACAATGTTTTGAATAACAATACTGCATATTTTGACTGTAATGCATCAAAGCTGACAGCGGTGAAGTTCTTCTGCTCGACTCTCTGAGGTGGAAGTCTGCGGCTCTGGCGGAGAGCATGATGGAAAGACATAAAAACGGGAGGAGAAATGGCGTTGACTCATATGGCCTCACAAACCCAGCCCTCAATATTTGTTTCGCTAAATGAAGTAAAGCATCAACTAAAGCAGAGCTTTACTACTTTGACTATTTGTAGGCTTTAGCGGACAAATGCGGGCTTTGATTCAAGTTGTCTAACTAGAAAAATGTGGCTGATATACTCGACAACCTGTCACATTTTTCCTAAACTATCCAGCAAAATGTGTGTCTGAATAATGAGGTGAGAAGTAGGACTTGTTGCATTATGCTTCATTTTATATCTACAATGACTATTAAAATTAAACTACTTGTTTACAAGGTTTGGATGTCGACGAGACGCTCTGTCTGAATTCAAAATGAAAACTAAGCAGTTTTCAGACTGGGCTGTTGGAATGGGGATGTTTTCAGGACCAAAATCATGTAGGAAAAAAAAAAGAGTTTGTGTGATCTGGATTCGATTTACAAGTCTAGAGCTTTGTGTTGACGACACAAGCACAATGTCTACAAATGCAAGCACATACGTTCTCATGTGACACACTCCAGTACAGTCTATAATGTAACCTCTCTGAATAAAATGATGACAACCACGTAAAGACATGTCCATAAACTGTGTGTGTGTGAATTTGTGTTTTCCTTGTACATTGGGCACATTAGGAGTCACTGGAACTTTGCACTGTAGAAGCAGAGGAAAATAAGCCCCCCTGCTAGTCCAACTTATACAGATTTCAGTCCCAGAAACACACTGGCTGAGCAGAAAGCTCCTTTTATTAAGTGGCTAACACTAGAAAACTACTCTAAGGTCTGTTTTGACCCAGATTCGTACAGAGCCTGACCAAGAGTCAGGTAAAAACATTACTGTGAATCACCACCAGAAAGAGCCACATTCTTTCTATCAATTCCTCGACCCAGGGCTTTTTCCCTCTCTTTCTTCTACTTTTTCCTCTCATTCTTCCACTCCTTTTCTCTCAACATCTCTCTTCACACGCTGCCCATCTGTCTTTGTCTTACGCAACATTGAGGGCAGACGGACACAGTGAAGTTGCCAAGTCCAGTCTAGCGCCCGTGTTTCTTCGCCTGCAGAGAGCAAGAGTGGGTTTTATCTGGCAACACATGGCCAGAGGCGAATCTTCAGGATGAAGACAAATGATGAAACAAAAAAACAAGTGATTTTTAACTGGCTATTACAGATGCAGTCATTGCTCTCACTGTATTTTTTTTTGCAGACACTCGTATCCAAAGCAAGCTATAATAAACGCAACAATGGAAAAAGCCATAATTCCTGGATCAACAAGATTACTAACAACCAATAGAATTAAACGAAAGGCTATGAGCTATATAGCCTTGAGGATATTCGGTCATGTAAAAGGCAAATGCATGGAAAATGAATTAAATAAGACCTAAAAAGGGCAATTATAGTAAGTAGGAAATGAAGAGAAGGAATATGATTCAGTTTGGAGAAGGTGATGTGAACTACTTCTGTATCAGGGGCAGAAGTTCCTCAGGGGCCTGAAAATGTTTACTGAAAGTCATCAATCAGGGCCTTGAAAGTGCTGGAAAACTTCAGCGCGGTCAGTGATATCATCAACAACCAGGTTATCATGTCTGACGCGAGGTTGAGGAGAGACAGAACCCCTGTGAAGTGCTGCACCCTTAATAAATTCATATTGTACGACATCTACTGTCATTTACACTACATCAAACACAGACACAGAATGATGTGCTGGTTTATATCAGTTAAAGAGAGAGAAGGGACCTTGGAGCATGCTCCAAACAATAGTGTCTGAAACCCTCTTTACAAGTGGAATCTAGGGGGCTGCGTCTGACTAACACTTTACGCAGCTATTGGCCAGGTATCCGGGGGTGCGTAAAGTATGCAGGATCTGAACTTCTCCCTCAAGTTCTTTCTTGTCGTTCTTTCACAACATTTCACGAATACTCTCGAGTGCAAAGCCATGAATGCCTTCAGGGAAAGTGTGGGCCCTTATTCTAATTTCTACAATTAATAGCATCATCTCACCTCTGACAGATAGAGCCTGGCTGCGCAGAGCAGCTATAAACACGTTTGCCTTTAGATGTGGTCAGACGACACATCGTACAGCCTAGTTTGTTGAAGCATATGACGCCATAAGAGCGCTAGAAAATGACTATGGGCCTATATTAGCAAATTTTACTCACAATAGAGATATAAACACTACTTACTCGTTCAGTATATTCTCAAGTGTACATTTACACATTTACTGCATATACTAGTTAAACAGGAACTACAATAATTGCCTACACTAATTGAAAAAACTCCTGAATCAGAAATCATTTTGAAACCTACGTAAATTGATGCTTTTGACAGACTGTATGATGTATTGGGTGAAAAGAGAGGCAGCAGACAGACAGACAGACAGCAGAAAGACAGAGATGAAGAGTGTTGGAGGAGAGCCCTGTCTCTACATGCACGGCTGGTGGAAAAATGTCTCTCTTAATGGATCCCAGCTTTCTGCAGCACTTAGAACAGCCAAGACCAGCCAAGGGAATAAAATATGGCATTATTATTATTACACTGCAATTATCCTCTCTCTCTCTCTGACTTTCACTGTCTCTCTTTCTTTCTAACCTGCGTTCACACACACACACACACACACACACACACGCACACACACACACACACACGCACACACACTGCAAAATTCCCAATTCAACACACTCACACACTGAGATGGTTTCTGTACAGTTCAGTCGGTACACGATGACAGGCGGATATGTGCCTCATAGATTAGTGTTAGCAGACCCATCCTTTATGCAGCTAATGGAAAGAGACGACAAACGCTCCTTTTTTCTCTTTCCAGTCAGACTTAGACGATAAAATAACCCAGAGATCAGGTGATAAATTACAGGCGGCCTGTTTTGTTTTTACATCACTTGCTCGATCATGTGAAGACAGTAAACGTCAGACTGAATCTATCAGGTGTAGGGCGGCTTCAGGAGCACCAGTTGATCTGCTGCGTCTCGGTCTATATCTGGTAGACTCATCTATCTTTCCAAAAAAACTCAGCTCTGTGTAGGCTGCAAGTAGATCTCCCATTACTCATACAGGGCTCACGTTGGCCTACGGACTCTCACCATGCACATGCCATCATAGGTGAATTACAGAATTTAATTTAATATTTTATTTTAATTAGACTTTGAATCAACAACAATGTTTGGAAGCCAGCTTCAGAGCCTGAGCAGCAGTACGCCTTGCTTTTTTTTTTCTAAAGCCATCTTTGGTTGATTTAGACTACTACATCACTTGATAAATCACCCAAAACATTCTGAGTGTTTGTGAATAATGATAAGGCACTAAAGTTCCCCCAGAAAGCCTTTTCTTGGTATTGTTGTGGTCTTTAGCAGCTGGGACGCAGCCAGCGGTCTCCTTATCAGCACTTAGCTAAGGAGGGTGAGCTGAAAACCTGTCCTGAGGGCCAAGCTTTCAGCGCTAAGCCGGAGGCTGCGGTCCAAGGCTATTAGCTATAAACTGGGATGGATTGAAGGGTAAACCTGCCAAAACTCAACTCACCTCTTTGTGTCTGTAAAACTAGGCTGACGTGATTTTTTATGATCTACTGTGCATTCATGGAAAGTTAGTGCTGTTAGTATACAGTATGTTTTAAGGTGATAATTTTCTCAATGTAACATTGTTAAAACAGGTGGTTATTTGCCTTATTATGATCACTGGATGTAGTTTTTAATCACACTTTAGCAACTTTTCAGAGCTGATGCTGCAGCGAGTCATTAAATGACAAACAGGTAAAGGTAAGAGATTTAATTTGTACTTTTGTCAACAAGCCATGATGCCATTTGTCCTTCCATCTGTGTGGATGTAGACCACAAAATCACCGACAGTAGCTTAGCAACAGGCTGCAGTATTACAAACCAAGTTTGTAGACCCAAAAAGCTACTGAACTTTGTCCCGTGTGTATTTCAAATAACGCACAGTGCCTCACAGAGCTCCTAACTGAAGGCAGATCTGAGGGATGAGCTGATCTGAGGTGTGTGTGTGTTTATACAGGACCAACCCCTATACCACCAACACAGCTTTTACAGCTGGGCTGTTTGGACTTGACAGATGAACTGTGCCATATGTCCTCGATGCATGTGTGTGATCCAGTGTGTGTGCGCCATGGTGTGCGCACGGCTGGGTGTCATGCAGCTCAAATCAACAAACCATAAACAAGCTAACATTTTGACCCCTTGTAATCCCACGTAACCCTCAAATCCCCGCCTCTGCAACAAATTACTGCCAGTAAGCTTCTCTTTAGGGGGGCAAAACTGAAATTAGGTAAAAGGAGTTTTGGAAAGACCTTATCAGTAACATTGAAGAAATACGTATTCATCTCAGACGCACTGCCCACGCCTCACAGACCAACTACACATTCTCAATTTGACTTGACGTGCATCTTCAAACTTCCAAACCTACTTCTCAGCATTGTTCAGTGTTACATGCATACAGTTAATATCTGAGTATGTACGGGCATGTGTGTGTGTCTGTGCAAGTGTGCACTCACTCTTAATGGTATTTTTATCACTGGAATCTCCTGAACAATTAGCCGGCAGGTGGCTTCCCCTCACTATCTGCTGGTGTGTAATTTAGAGGAAGCAGGAGCAACAGCAAGGCCGCTCAGGAATTCATTAACATCAACCGTACTAAGCAGCAATCATTCCCTGCATACGCAGCAGACTAACTGATACACATACAGACACTGTGCAGTCATCCGTACAGCTAATGTTTCTGAATATCAAACTCAGGTTCAAAGGAAATGAGAAAAAAACTAAGAAAATATAAAAATAAAAAGGCACACAGACTGACATACATGCCTCACTGACATATGTTAATTTATTTTAGTCTGACTCACCGCTGCCCTCTGGAAGGCTCCTTTGGTGTAGGTGCCCCCTCCTCTGTAGTTGATGGCCGGGATCTCCTGGTTGAACAGGGAACACTTGTGCTGGTGGGACTTTGGCGCTGAGATGTGGTCCACCCTCGTAACTACATGGGTCTTGGATGAGAAGGTGACCAACGCCACCCGTGTGTCCTCTGGAGCAACAGGAAAGTCGGACAGCATCTTGCGTACGAACCTCAGCTCGCTCTGGAAGTTATTGGCCCCCACACTTGACGACTCGTCCACCAGGAAGACCAGGTCCAAGCAGGAGCTTTTCTCACGTAGCTCACGGACATTTCGTTTGAACGCCTGGCCAAGGCGCTCCACTTTGCTCTCAGCGCTCTCTGACAGGTTGCCGGCTGACGAGGAGGAGTGTAGCTGTGACATCTGCCTGGACCGGCTGGACTGCAGCTGAGGTCGGGAGTGTTGGCCAGCCGGCCAGGCTATGGTCCATACATCCAGGATGCACAAGACTAAAAGGCAGGAAGTCCATGATGGTGTTAAAGAGTACCTTTGAGAAAACATAGCGTCAGTCAGCATACCACCTGTGCTGAAGAAGGACTTTGTAGAGACACAAAAAAAGACAAAGTGGATCCTCAAGAGGAATTCAGTGAAGATAAATGTGTCCTAAGCCTGCGTCAGCATCCAGGAACATAGCAGACAGCAGCAGTTCTCTGCAGAGTTCCTCAAAAGCATTGCTGCATGGAGAGGAGTATTCTTCTCTTCTCGTTCAAAGTGTAGCTCTGTCCACCAGCCTCTCTCTCTCTCTCTCTCTCTGTCTCCAGTGGAAGAAAACTCCGGTCCTGACTGGAAAAATGTTTAGGCTTGCTCACAATGTATCTGCCTGCCTGTCTTTTCTTTCTACAAAAATAAATCAGTCTATCTAGGTTTTCCCTTGCTTTTTATACAGTCTGTACGTGTAAATGTATTGTTTAAAGCTTGTTAAGAGTCTGTACAAATCTTCAGGTCCTTTCTCTCTCCTGCTTCCTGCCTCTTCTGTCTGTCAGTCAGTCAATCTTTTAGTTGGTGCATCAGATCCAAGCCTTCAGTCCTCTTCTGTCCCAGTGCGCTGCCCCTCAGGCTCCTGTTTGCCTATGTGACGCTCCTGCCTGCACCGTCAGCCAAGCTCCGAATGCTTGTTCCCCTTTTCTCCCCAAATCATTTAAAAAAACACACACAGAGGAGGAGGAGGAGGAGGAGGAGGAGGCGGCGGCAAAAAGTTGAGAGACAGAGAGAGGCTGAAGGGAAAAAAGGGGGCTGTCCAGTCGTGGCCGTGAAGTCATTTTTTTCCTCCTTCATCTCTCCTCCTCCTTTTCTCTCACCTCCCCCTCTCTCCCTATCTCTTTCTGTGTCTCTCACCCTCTCCCCTACACCCCCCCC
>NC_060161.1:22713439-22725418 GCF_021292245.1 Micropterus dolomieu | reverse complement strand
CCCCCCCCCCCCCCCCCCTCTCTGTCTATCTCTCTTGTCCTGACAGTGGAGTGAGGCTCGATGTCAATGCAGTGCCTTGCCTGTCAACTTGTCAACCCCCTCTCCATAAAAAAAAATCCCATCAGCAACAGGCACTGAGATCAACTCCGTACTTATCAGCATTAGATCAAACAAAGTGAGAATGAAAGGTTGGGATGAAGGGAGGAGAGGAGAAAAAGATAAAAATCTTAAAAAAATAAAAATAAAAGTTAGATAAAAATCTCAGACAAGATTTAAGAAGTAATATCAGACAGATGCAGAGTTTGGCAGGAGGAAGGACTGAAATCTCAATCTGTGATTCAGAGTTAGAAGCAGTTAAGTCTGCTCTGGATACGTGCTTTGTCAAATCATCACTCTTTCAGTAGCTATCATTTCCTCTCCTTCCTCCCCTCTCTTTCTCTCTGTGTATCTTGTTCAAGAAATCAAAAAGGAGGAGGAAAGAACTGCCTTTTTCACTCTTTGGATTTGTCTATTTCCTCCTGCACCACAGGGATTCATACGCACTCTCTCACTGCATGGTTTTTCTACATCTCTTCGGTTTCTTACAGCCTCTCCCTCTTTCTCCGGCTCTCTCCCTCTGCTGTCGTGTTTTCCTTCAGTGATTTTATCTGTAACCAAAACAAACGCAGTCGGTGTTACAGAGGCACACTGCGCCTATTAAACTAAAGGCCTGAAATTTACAACAAAGAGCTGGCTTCACAAGGAGCTGCAGAGGCTCATGAAGAAGAAAGAGTCAGGGCATATGGAGACAGAACAGGACAAGGAACTGAATATAGTACAGTAGAAAATGAGAGAAAGAAGGTGAGAAATATACTTTGTGGCCAAAAGTATGAGGACAGCCAAACGGTATATGATGGGAGAAAGCATGAGCATTAATCTGCTGCTACAACAGCCTCCATCATTCTGCTCCCATTGAGCCACAAGAGCATCATTGAGGGCGCTGAGGTAAGACTCGCAGTCAGCGTCCAGGTTCATCTGAAAGGTGTTGTCTGGGGCTGAGGTTAGCGCTCTGTGCAGGCCAGTCGTATTCTTCCACACTAAACTCACAATCCTTTCTTTATAAACATTGCTTTGCGCACGGGGGACATGTCATGCTGAAACAGGAAAGCTGCCACAAAGTTTGAAGAATACTGTTGTCTAAAAATTCCCTCTCCGCTGTAGCATAAAAATGTCCCTTGATCCCTTTAACTAGGGCTGCAACTAAGGATTCCTTTCATTATTGATTAGTCTCCCAATTATTTTCTCAATCAAGCATTTGGGTATATGAAAAATATCTCACGGCCCAGATTTGGTGTCTCCAAATGTCTTGTTTTGTCCACTAAACAGTCAAAACCTCAAAGAAATTCAATGTACAATCACATAAGACAGAAAAAAACAGCAAATCCTCCCAAATGAGTAGCTGGAACCTAAAGAATTAGACGTTTTTGCTTGAAAAATGAATTAAATGCGGGGTGCGGTTAGTGCGACCCATGTGCAGCGGCCCAGGTTCGAATCCGACCTGTTGGCCCCTTCCTCTCTCCCTCCTTCCTCACTCTATCCACTGTCCTTTCAAAATAAAGGCTAAAAAATATCTTTTAAAAGAAAAATGAATTAAATGATGAATCAATAAATTTTCTGACAATCGACTAAACGATTAACTTGTTACAGCTCTAATCACATCTAAGAGGTCTGGCCCAAACCACAAAATTACAGCCCCAGACCCAAACAACACAAACGTTTGTGAGCAGGGGTGTCTACATACTTTTGGCAATATAGAGAGAAACAAACCAAACAGATAAGAAGAGGGCAATACGAATGAGAAAGTGATGAAATGAAGAAGCAAGAGGAGGTGACAGAAAGTTGACAGAGGGTGTGTGTGTGTGTGTGTGTGTGTGTTTTCAGCAGAGCAGTCAGTCTTGCACTATTAGCCACAATGACACACAGCTCAGGCACACAG
Source organism: Micropterus dolomieu (assembly GCF_021292245.1). Lineage (NCBI taxonomy): Eukaryota > Metazoa > Chordata > Actinopteri > Centrarchiformes > Centrarchidae > Micropterus > Micropterus dolomieu. Next base: position 22,723,443 of record NC_060161.1, on the reverse strand, counting down.
AGTGTTTATTAGGCTGTATAAGCCAGGCTTTCATTTAACGGCACTGGAAACTTCTGCACCAAGGAGGTGGGAATAGAAAGTAGCGTCATACTGGCCAGATAAAGTGACTGAGACACAGACATATAGAGACTCAAACACACACACACACCCAGATCTACACACAGATGTAGATAGAGACACCAACACACACTCCATCTCTCTCACACATGCCGAAAGGGGGATGAGCACAGCTGTGACTTCCTGCTTTTTGGCAGTGGAGACCCCTCACCAGACTTTCGTAGGAGTCCCAAGGGAGACGGGGGTGGTGGGCGGAGAGGAGGCTTGTGAATGTGTTGATGGGGGGTTGTGCGGTGGTCTGACTGAATATTTGAGCAAAATATGTGAGGGCGTATGTCCTACATGTACTGTCCAAAGCTTCTGAGAAGATATCTGAGAGCAGGTTTAATTATGACGTTTTTAATACCATGTACAGATGATAAATACAATTCACTCTTCTTCCGTCCTTTCCTTCAACTCTCCAGTCATAAAACAGAAACTCTTTCCTCCTCAGGGATAAAATGTGCAGTTAGGCAAAACAAGGCGTGCAGCCACCTATTTAGGAGAGTCTAACCCATTTAAAATCCAAATAAAGCAGTGGAAATAGTCATTGTTGAGAGATATAAAAATAAACAAAATACTAAAAGACAGAACAAATAAGCAGACAGTCTGCTGTAGATCAAATTTAATGTCCGCCTTTCCCAAATTCCAGACAATTTAAGGCTCTTTTTTTTTTTTGGAAAACTAAAATGAAGACTTTTTAAGGATCTGTGGGGAAGCACATAAACACAGGATAACCGGTGTGTGCAAAGTTCCACATGCTACGTTTACAGAGTCCACGCAAAGACGCTCAGAACAAAGAAGACAAAAAAGAAACAGGACATAACAGTACAAGTCACTGAATATGAGAATAGTTTTGTTCCTGTGGTTAGCGCTCTGGGGATGCTTGGTCACACACATACACGCACACACAAACTTAGACAGAAATATTATCTGGCCAATGTCAAGATAAAATACTAGTCCATCACGATTAAAACATGTTGCTGATGTTGCATTACATCTGTATCCATTATTATACCGGCTCTGATAGCACTCTGCAGAGGCCCGAAAACAGCTGGCGAACAAAGCACTGTTTTAGTTTAGTACTGAAGCTCACGTTGGTGCATTTACTTGGAAAATACCACTTCATAGCAGTAAAACATGTGTAGAACAAACAAACAACAACAACAACAACAAGTAGTCTGTAGACAGCGGTCTGGAGCATATACAGTAGCCACAGATGACAACACATTCCTCTGATTTCTCAGCAATTCTGGTCTAAAGGCTGAAGCACAGCGGGAGGACGGCCTTTCCAAAACATTCCTTCACTGCTCCGTTTGATCTAAAGTCAGGTTAAATACTTTTCTCTGTGATTTTAAACCAGATTCACACATTAGGCTCTCTGCAGACAGTGGATTTAAAGTAAATGAGTATTATGTTGAGTTTTATTGATTTATTTGTTTGACGAGTTCAACAACAATATTTCAGTTTTCTTTTACTGCTTCTGATTAGTGCGGAAACAATAAGTTAGTTTACAACTTTCACTTTACAAGTCAGTGAACAACAACAAAAAAGAAAACACAAATTTACACACACACACACACACACACACAGGTAATAATATTAATATTAAAGGCTGAGGTTAGTATTTTTAAATATGGAGATCATATAACTGAAACAGGGTTGGGGGTAGCTACTGTGAACAGAACATGTTCTGTAGGACGTGTATCAAATGCAACAACACACTGTCTGTTTTCAGCTTCTCAAATGTGAGGATCTGCTTCTTTTCCACCTTTTAAATTGAATATATTTGGGTTTTGGGCTCCTTATTTTTTGTCATATCTGTGGAGCTTTCTATGTATATAGATCATGGGATAGAACGTTTGTGGACTACATTTCCCAAGAGCACTTGCAACAATATGCACAGGTGAACTCACTAATTTACATGTTTTGATGTTTTGAGTTCTCCTTTCACTAAACATTTGCCCTGGTGAAGGTCTGTTCACAGTCTTCCTTTCTACATCAGTGTAAGTGAAAAGAAGAGTAACGTTGTTTGAGTTTGTTACCTGGTATCATGCCTACACATACAACACGTCTACTTTAAGGGTATTATTAATAGGCCTACTAATGTCCATCATTTTTGTTCAGAGCAGGCTATGTTTTTTATACATATATTTAGTTAATAATGTTCCTGTTTTACTTTGGAAACGGTAAGAAAAACTGCCAGTTTGTCAGTTTTCCACATAACTTTAAGGAGAAGCAGTTTCTAGCTTTTAGTGACTGCTAGTTAACTGATAAAACTGAAATAGCCTTTGCAGGGTAACTTAACTGAAAGGGAAATGCTTTCTGATTATATTCCAGGCTAATGTCATCATTTGGAAATGTTTCACAACGCTTAACAACCAAGTGGAGCCACCGCAGACTAGGAACAACAAAGCTTTCACTCTTTTTAACGAGCCCCTTCACCGCTTTTAATAGTTTAATTAGCATAGATAATTAGCAGCGCCAGGCTGACTTAAACTCTACAAAGCCTGTTTAACTGGCGGCGACTAAAATACGCTGCAAATTAGAAACCTCACACTTTTTTATAAATATATATCTGTCTCCTAAGAGTATAAAACTGAATTAAAAGGTCACTTACCGTTACTAACTGTTGAAGTGGCTCTTTTCCCAATCAGCGCTGCAGAGCTGTGTTACACCGCCCTCTGCAGGCGGCTGGAGGTCACTACACTACAAGTGAGTGGAGGGTGCAATGATACAGCGCGGCCGGTAGGATGCGCACTAATATAAATCTGTATGAGGGCACACTCTCAACTCCCATCAAGCTTAACCATTAAAGGAAAAGGTAATCACATACCAAATACATTAAAAAAGGTCTGTCCTAATGCCTTTATTAGTTTCTGACTTCTGATAAAGTGGGAAAAACAGTTCCCCCAAACAACTGCATCTCTGAAGTCGCTCTTTAACTAAATCACACACATGTAGGGTATTCTATGTGATCTCCTTTTGATAACTAATGTAATAACTAATATTGTTTCACTTCCATTCACTGTATCAGGTAGATCAGCTAGCTCACTGGTTCTCACTATAATTCCATCCATAAACACCACAATGACAGAATGTGTGACTATTGTGGTCATGGTTTCATACGCTTTCTGTAATAAAACATCTAAAAGCAGAAATCTTATTAGATGGGGGACCCTGGGACAAAATCTCGGCATTCACCACACAAATGCAATAAAAATAATAATTGATGGTGCCTTTCAATTCTGACAATTATTATAAATGTGTCTCTTTCAAGTCCTCCAGCATTATGGAAGAATAGAATAATAAACTGGAGTACAGAAGTATTAACAAAACAAATACGGAACAAATAAAGTGCAAATACCATAAGACTTTACTTTTCATCTTTCTTGGTACATGTTTTTATAGATACAGAATCTCTTAAAACTGAGTACACCCATCACATCATTGTAAATATTTGATTATATCTTTTCATGTGACAACACTGAAGATATTACACTTTGCTACAACTTAAAGTAGTGAGTGTACAGCTTGTATGTACATTTGCTGTCCCCTCAAAATAACACATCACACAGCCATTAAACTGCTGACAAAAAAACTGAGTACACTCCTAAGTGAAAATGTCCAAATTGGGCCCAAAGTGTCAATATTTTGTGTGGCCACCATTATTTTCCAGCACTGCCTTAACCATCTTGGGCTGGGAGTTCACTAGAGCCTCACAGGTTGCCACTGGAGTCCTCTTCCACTCCTCCATGACGACATCACGGAGCTGGTGGATGTCGGAGACCTTGCGCTCCTCCACCTTCTGTTTGAGGATGCCCCACAGATGCTCTATAGGGTTTAGGTCTGGAGACATGCTTGGTCAGTCATCACCTTTACCCTCAGCTTCTTTAACAAGGCAGTGGTCTTGGAGGTGTGTTTGGGGTCGTTATCATGTTGGAATACTACCCTGTGGCCCAGTCTCTGAAGGGAGGGCATCATGCTCTGCTTCAGTATGTCACAGTACATGTTGGCATTCATGGTTCCATCAATGAACTGCTGCTCCCAGTGTCGGCACTGGGAAGCAACAGTCTAAACCGCTGGCAACTCACTTTTGTTGCCAGTGGTTTAGACATTAATGGCTGTGTGATGTGTTATTTCAAGGGGAAAGGTAATTTACACTGTTATACAAGCTGTAACTCACTACTTTACATTGTAGCAAAATGTCATTTCTTCAGTGTTGTCACATGAAAAGATATTAAAATATTTACAAAAATGTGAGGGGTGTACTCACTTTTGTGAGATACTGTAGGTTTTATCATTCTGATGCTGCAACACAATGCTCATTATGCGCACAATGTTTTAATAAATCAACATTTTAATTAGACATTTAAATCTAGCTTTTTTTGTCTAATAATGCATGGGATATATAATATAAGATTTTGGATTAACATTAGTAGCAGATGTAACTTTTTTAGCCGTTTCAAAGGAATCTGTCTCCTTAAACCATAAATATGTGTTACCAGGTACAATACAATATTTAACAGTATAAATAACAGAGTAATAACAGAATGAGTAACCTTAACTTACATTAAATCAAATGTTTGGGTTCATCTGTTTATTTTTTATACCCAAAGTGGCTCAAATAAGCTGACTTATCAAGTTCTATATAGTATATAATGTTTCACAAAATTATATATTATATATATAGATATATAATATTTTTAAGAGCATGAAGAATGATTTCCAGTAATGCAATGTGGATGTGAGTCTGTGTGCGTGTTTGGGTGAGTACTTGCAGTAAAGGTGGGGGAGTAAAGAGGGAAGTAGGACTGAGCGCACATGATAGCATCACATCTGCTGAACACCAGACATCACGTTTCGCTTTGGTTGGTAGTTTCATAAATCGACTCAACATCTGTCAAAGCCGTATTTTATAAGAGTCAGGGCTCGTCATGTCTGAGGCGGTAGTCTTCATTTCCTGTACCATCACTGTGCCCTGCAGAGTTAGGTATCTATACAGAACTGTAGATGCAGTATGGAAGCTCATTAATGCCATAAATTTCTCTTTCTGGGTCTGTTCAGGTCAATCACATTTGGATTGGGTCTAATTATCCTCTAGTGTATTACGATCAGGTCTGAATGTCCAGCGTCCCTTTAAAATATAGTTTCTCTGTTCTTCTGGAAAACTAATTTGTGGATGTTGAATTCAGGCAGGTTTTCCATGGGTTGGTTTCACATTTAATTTTGTATCTCCTGAGTCCAAAAATTGTGTCACTACATTTGAGAAAGACTTCTTCTCTTCTCTTTCTTGGCAGGTTGTATCCCTACGCCGTGTAAACTCAATTGGATATGGGCTGGTCCAACAATCTATAAATTTTTATGTTTATATGATATTATGGTATGTTATAGACTGACTAATCAGTCTTTTTACCTCTGTAGTTTGTTCTCCTTGCTTTGAATGTTTTATAAGCACTTTGCTAAAATCACGTTTCGTTGCTGTGCAACCAACGGCCCTCTGGGGGCAAAATAAGTGAACACTGACTGATTGATAACAACAGTATGTGAGTGCACTCTTTTGAAGCATATTGGTGTAAAGTGTTATTCTGCTCAGAGCCCACTGTATCAAAATTGCTGAAGAAAGTAGTCAGAGCAGCTTTTAACTGAACAAACAAAATCAGTCTTTACACATTTATAAATCTGTTCCTGCAGTTTTGCAGATTGATAACAGCTTGAATGTATTTTGCATTCATGTTCACTTACTAGTGTTTCTAATTAATAAATCTCCCCAGACAAATGTGGATGGTCAGACTTGGCACAGAGAGAGAACGCAGTTTATCGGGCGTGTGCGGTCCTGCACACTCATCCAGAATATCAATACGTCTGCATTATCAGACTGCAGCAGCATGCATCTTTGTCAGTGAAGCTGTGTATGAATTCATGTCTATGAGTGTTTGCAGTTGAGACATAAAGCTGTGTGAGATGGCAGTGGTAAAACAAATGGTGTTATGTTTAGCTGAGACTATTAATAGGCTGGGCTGCACGCACATGCAGCATAAATATTTTAAAAGTCCAATCAGCCTGTGAGAAAGTGACGCCTTGAGGTTGAAAACCGACCACACACACTCATAGATTTATTGTCCTTTACTGAATAACCTCGCAAAATCTATAGCTGTACCGCCACACGATCAGGTGATCCTCCTGAATCACTCATTGCGCAGAACATGTCGGGTGTCGGTGGCCACCAAGGTTACAATCAATCAATACACAAAGTCTTTATATTCCAGATTTTATGATAGTGACGGATAAACATTTTTCTACATCATGGCATGTCTTGTCACCAAAAATTGTGCTACATCCACAAATATCCAATCAGGTACTCTTGTCCTTTACAATTGCCCCGAGCACACAATCATCATTCAGCCATCAAACAAAACCAAACCTGAAAAACAATTAAAATTATTAAATTAAAATAAAATTAAAAGATTTTATTTCATAAACAGGCACTCAGGCATGCAAACATGTTCTTTAACATTTCATCTTCAGTGGCGCTCTGCCGCACATTCGCACAGTCACACATCTGGGAGCTGATCAGGGCACTTCAGCAGCTACGTCCGTTACAAAGGCAGATACATCACACAGATAAACAAAAACACACACACCAAGAGGGCTGAGTGAGAGAGCGAGGCGTCACCGTGGGAAACGTCTGCAAAGAAGAAAGGTGTTAGATTCCACACCGTAGCAAGAGCAATAGATCATGTAGTACACACACACATCAACATACTCAAAAACATACAAATACAGGCAGTCACAACACCAACAGTTCTTCTCAACCTCAACCTATACCGAGAAATACGCCTGTATGGTCAAGTCAATTTTTGACCAAAGACAATCTCAAAACAAGGTCTTATCAGCTTTTTCCACATCTCACCATCTTACTCAGCTGAAGGAGTTTCCTCACTCACACAGTTGAGACAACATCCCTTGTCTGTTAGTGGTTTCGGATATTGACAGCATTTAGGGAAGTCTAGGCCAAAAACTTTGCTTTGTTACACTTTAAATCTGTGTCCCAGTTTGGAAGTTTCTTTTTGCCTATATCTTTTCTTATTAACTAAACTGAATATGCAGATAGTCTTTTTTTCAAGCATAATCTTTTGAAGGAATTGTTTACCTAACACTTAGTAGCAATCTGATGTCTCAGTGGGACCCTGCCATTATGGGAATGTTGACTCTGAAAGTCAACAGTGATATCAGGGATCTGGGTAAACAAAGAGCCGTATGTCAAGCATTAACTTTCAGCTGTGGAGCAGTGTGGAGGCATAACTCTGTGCAAGACAAGCAATGAGATGAGACTCTGACAGATCTGTAGTAATATTTGTTTTTTCTTTCTTACTTTTTCGTACTTTTTTACTTCTGTCCTGGTCTCACAGTAAGCCATTACAGTGCACTGCCCCCGAATCTTTTTCAGGAAAAATGAAGACAAATGTGCACCATGTAAGCATAGTATCAACTAAAATATTAAAGGTATTGAAATTAGAGTCCATCTATGAGACAGGGCCTCAAGATTAGAGGCATCTGGAGCACCGGGGCAGTTGCCTGCTCTGCCCAATTACTGATCCAGCCTTAATACATGGACACGCATGTCTGGACATTTACATTTCTAACCAGTTTCTGTTTCCTCTCTGTTTCTTTCTCTATTTTTTGTTTCTTGAGACAAATCCTCAAGCAAGCAACCAAAAGTTGGTGACAAAAGACAGAGGGAATAACAGAAGAGAAGAAGCCTTTCTTCTCTTCTGTTATTCCCTCTGTCTTTCCCTCTGATGGGAGAGAAGAAGAAGGGTGTAAAAACACTGAGGGTTGAGAAATGAGAGGAAGCAGAAAGAAGACAGGGGACAAACAGGGGTTGAAATAAAGGAATAAAGAGCAGTACAACAAGGAGAAAGAAGAAGAATAAACCATACGAGCAGAAAGAGGGGAACGAGAGATTCTATGAGGAGGAGGGAGGAGTGGGAGAAGGAGAGGGAGAGAGTAAGATGAGGAGTTTATGTCTTAAGGCAGCATGAACTGGATTCAGCCAGACTTCCATAAAAACAGCTTCGTACAGACAGTCTGGGAGGGGCTGAACCGAGGGGGGATGAGGGAAATGAATATGAGAAATGGCCACACGCACAAACGCACATACACACACACACTGGTGAAAAAGAGGATACTATACTTGCTGCCTCATGTGAAAAACAGCCTATCTGAGGTTTTATCTGTACAAGTCATTTTCACCCCTCCTCACTCTGACAGAGGAAGTATGTAGGCCTCCTTTAGAGGATTCAAGAACACAAAAACACTGTGCTGTGACAAACTCAGCTGCTGGCTCAGCTGATCAGGATTACTAAATCCCTTGTTTTTCTTAAGGGCTGTCTTCTGGCAGTTTTGGTTGGTGAATGAGGAATAAGATGCATATAATTTAGCAAAGTCCAGGCAAAAACATTTGTTAGACTTGAAATCTGTGTCACAGTTTGGAAGTTTGTTTCTGTCTATATTAGGGATCTGGGTAAACAAAGAGCCCGATGAGAAACGAGGCCGACAATTTGAGACTGACTCGAGTTTGGAGGCACAGACATACGCAAAGAGATCAAAAACCATCATTGAACATCTATTTAAAGCAACGGGTTGACCAAAAAACGTTTGTCAGGTTGAGATGCGAATTTCCCAAGAAAGCAAACAAAAAAACAATAACAATGGACATAAGAAAGTATATAAATGTAAGCAGTCACCCTAACACTGATTGAATTATCATCTATATACAACAGACTAATAACAATATACAATAATAAAGACAACAACAACCCCAGGTTCTATAATCCATTGTACTTTTACTTTAGAGGGTAATTGTTTTTAATGGCATTTCCTGTTTAGAGAGCCAAAGTCTGGGTAATGCAGTTAAAGTCTACACTGCATTACCTCATAACAATAATGTAAATGTGACTAACCTTACTGTGCTGGATTACACAATTTAAAGCCTCATGGGGACAGCACAGCAGTATGTAAACACACTATTGACACATTATCACCTCATAAATTTGGTATGGCAAAGTGTTAGCAAGTGTTTACACTGTGTACACATCCAGCAGACATAGCAACATTAGCATTCAGTCCTTTTACCTCTGTTTTGGTCTCCACCAACTCCTAAGGGAAATGTCTGGCTCTCTAGCTGCTTAATGCTCCACTGTGCTGCTAGTCGCTAACTTTGTCTGTTATCCAACGAAGGTTAAATTCAAGGGCAACTGGACTTGGTTGAAGATACTGGAAGACGTTTCATCCCTCATCCAAGGGACTTCTTCAGTTCTGACTGACTGGCAGGGAAACTCAGCTATTTAACCTCAGTGGGGTCGTTGGCCCGGGTCATCGATACTGCTGTGTGTTCCTGGTTGTTGTAACGACAGTCGTTACAGTCGTTAGGACTACCCGTGGCCAAGACTGAACGACCATTGTTGGCATCCTCACCTGAGGCTAATAGGTTACGTTTGTTGAGTTTCCTGGGAAGTGATGAAAGGACAGTATTGTAAGTGGGGGATTAGTGGTGGCGTAGACCCCCTCCTCTGTTCAATGACGGCTTCTCAACCCTGGTGTAGATGGCTTCCTTGACACCTCTTTCAAACCATCCATCTTCTCTGTCTAAAATGTGCACCTGGTGGTCCTCAAACGAGTGTCCTCTGTCCTTCACATGTAAGTAGACTGCAGAGTCTTGACCTGAGGAGTTGGCCCTTCTGTGTTGAGCCATGCGTTTGTGTAGTGGTTGTTTAGTCCCCCCAATATACAGGTCTGTGCATTCCTCACTGCATTGGACCGCATACACTAGATTGCTTTTCTTGTGTTTGGGTGTGAGGTCTTTGGGGTGTACCAGCATCTGTCTTAGTGTGTTCTTGGGTTTA
>NC_060161.1:22708919-22713339 GCF_021292245.1 Micropterus dolomieu | reverse complement strand
CTGAGCCTCGCCTCCATGTCTATAAATAAACTACACTTATTACATGTACCATTACCGCTAAAGGAGGCAGAGGAGTAACTAAACATCTGACACACCGAGCAGGAGAAAGTAGGAGAGAGAGAGGGAGAAGGAGAAGCCATCGCTAGCTGCTAAGCTAAAGTCGCTAACGGCTAAGCTAAATTACTGTAGCGTCAGTTACCAAAACTTTAGAACAACTATGAGATTGAACAGCAGTCACTAAAAGATGGAAAGAACTGTGAGTGCTTAGGCAAAATTACTGTAAAGAATAAGTGTTTAGCGAACAGTTGGCCGCTGTAATCAAACAAATGTAACTGTTATTTAGCGAGAGCAGCACAACACGGTACCAACACACAAGCACCGGAAACGGAAATGAGTCGACACGCTTACCGCAATACGTCAGCAGTCAGGGAGGACATGCATGTGTAAACATGAAGCAGATGATCTATTCAGTAGTTACAGAAGATTTGTATCACATTCTGCCTGTCAGTCATGTCTAGTTTACACTCTGAGTTTTGATCAGTTTATCTATTATTATGGTCTGTTGTATTTTGGGGTTCTGTCTTGCCTGTTGTCTTGTTTACTCTGTTTTGATTTTGGTTTCTCTGAGTTTTGGTTCCATGTCTTTGTTCCTAGTCCTGTGCCTTAGTTCATGTCTTAGTATTTGCTTCTAGTTCTTTGTCTGCATTAGTCTGCTCTGGACTCTGTGTTCTAGTTCTGTGTTCTCGTTTAGGTTTTGTCTGTTATGATCCCTGTGTTATAGTTGGTCAGTGTTTGTCTGTTTACATGGGTTTCTGTTATTGTCTGAAGTTAGATTCTTGTCTGGTATTTTGCAACATGTGTTCTGTCTGTGTTGGTTATTCATTTTGCCCCATGTCTGCAAGTGTTCCGTCTGTTTCCCCAGTTATCTCTCTGCCTGCCTGCCTGCCTCTCTGTTTCCCCGTTGTCTCTGCCTGCCTGCCTGTCTCTCTGTTTTCCTTGCTGTCTCTCTGCCTGCCTCGTTAACCTTGATCCCTGTCTCCTGTGTTGCTCCCGCGCTGCTCGTTAGTCTCTGTGTATATATGCCTGGTGTTTCTGTTAAGTCTTTGTCTGGTCATTGCAGTGTGTAGTGTCCATACACGCTGTTGTGTTGTGTGAGTGTTTGGCCTTATTTTGGTGTTTCCTGTCGTGTTTTTGGATTTAGCCTGCCTCCAACCAGTAAGCCTTGTATCTTGCTTGTGTGGATTAAAAACCCTAAACTCAATCTCTGCTCCAGTGATTTGCGTTTGGGCTCTCACCTCCTCTGCGCTCACCCACGAAATCCTGACAATTAGAAAGAATAAAATAATGCAGCCGAAGAACCACACCAGATATTTTTTTTTGTATGGACCAATAACGAGATGGGACTGTTACTGAATGTAACACAGGAGTTAAAAGCGGCTGTGGTAGCAGAAAACAGACTGGGAGTCGTCACAAAGTAAATACGGCAACATGCACAGTACCAGTGTAGGCTATAAGTGTTATTTGCATGGTGCAGAATATTTTATATAATAACTACCAAGTCAATAACTCTGTCAGTAGCATCGTGCTTCTACTTTGCATGACTTATGAGACCCAATCATAGAGCCAAACGCGAGCTTTGTTTCTAAAATCCTCTCTTGCAGAAAATAGAGATTCCTGCACACTACTGTTGCATTAAAGACATTTATTGAATCAGTTCGTCAAACTATTAACATCGGTGATAGATGAGCAGGGTATATGTGGTTTTTTTGCCACGTCTGCAGGGACCGGAATGTAACTTGTTGTTCTGATATAATATCTTGACTTTAAGAGCAGCAACATCCTTTTGTACAAGCTAAAGCTAAAAGTACAATTCTGGCTCAGGAAAATGCAAAGGTTGTGTCTAAAAAAACACAAAAATGAAGCTCCAAGATCCTTAAAAGAATAGCTCTACATTTTAGAAATGCAGTAAGCTACACTTATTTGCTTTGTTGCCGATAGTAAGATGAGAAGATTGATACTACTCTCATGTCTGTCCAGAGAATTCACGACTACAGCGAGCAGCCAGTTAGCTGAGCATAATGACTGGAACCTGGTGGAAACAGCCAGCCTGACTCTGTCTGAAATTAACAAAATCCACCTACCAGCCTGCCTAAAGCTCACTGATGAACACATTGTATCTTTGTTTAATTTGTGCAAAAAATACAAACTACAAAAACATAATTATGGTGTTACGGGATGTTATGTGCTGGACTGTTTCTTAGTCCAGGAGCATGACAGTTACGATAAAACTTGAAAGCTACACTTGTTTGTTTCATGAATTAAACAATTAGATATAATGTGGAAATTAGTGTGCTTTACAGATGATGGTAGGTGGCTTTTCTCCAGTCGTTATGCTAAGCTAAGCTAACTGGCTGTTGGCTGTAGTCACATATTTGACTGACAGACACGACATGGGATGAATCTTCTCCTCTTACTCTTGGCAAAACAGCGAATAAACATAGCCTATCTCTTAAAACTATTGCTTTAAAACATCTTATGGTTCGGGTCATCAGTATGTTTTGTCAGTGAAAAGAAAATATGAACGACCCTGACAGGAAACCAACATAGGCTGTTTTACCACCGATGACCATGTGGTAAACATGGTACAGGTGGCGTTATGGTCAGGCCCCTGTTGGAGACCTGCAACTCCCTGTGGTCTGTCAGCCTGGCACCACAGCCATTACCTCCGTGTTTGCGTGTTATCGTTCCAATTTTCTAGCCACTGGGCAGCAAACAACCTGAAACTGCAACGTTACTCATTAACAGCCTTATCTGGAGAATCTCCATGCCTTTTCACGACCCAATCTGTCACCTGCCAGGGAAGCAGTTAGTGTGTGTATGTGTGTGTGTGTGTGTATGCACATATTTTCATATGATTGCATCAGCCTCCGTGTGATTGAAAGGTGGAATGTGTGTGTAAGAGGTGAGGACCAGAAGAAGAGCTGCAGAAGCGTATCCGATTAATAAATCTGCCTTTTGGAAACATTGTAACTGTTATGGTGATTAAAATAATTTAACCACAGCTGATCCTAAAGATGTTTTCACATGACACATATGAAATTATGTGTTCTGCATACTGCCATCTATCGTGTGTTTGTTTGTGCAAGTGAGTACAGGTATTGTTTTTTTCCAGTGTGCACATCCTCCACACACAGATATGCATGAACGTGTGTCGCTATCAGAGAAGAGGCCCAGGGTCAGTTTTACCACAGTGATAAACTCACAATAATAGCTTGCTCAGGACATACCTATGATGTTCAAATAACACTGCCGCTCGTCCATCTCCTCACTTACTAATCGCTTATCTTCCTGACATATCTTAGTCAAATGTGATGTGTGTCTTTTCTGAATCTGCTTTCTCAGTGCGCTCCTTTACTGGTAGATAGTAGGAAGTTTGATTATAAATGATGAAGTGCTTTTTTTATTCTCTTGCGGCGAGATTAAAGTAATGACTTTCAGCTTTAATTCAAGGGTACAAACATCCATTGTGTATGAACAGTGTAGTCTCACAATTTTAGGACAGTCAATAGTGATTTTAAGTATCCTAAATATGCACACACGGCAGCTAAGGAGCTTTTTTTATGGCAAAAAGTGGATTGTTTTCGACTGCCAACTGAACATGTGTTTCAGTGGCAGAAGAGCAGACTGAAGGCAAAAAGCACCAAAAGATACTGCAGCACAAGCCTTGCAAGCATCACAGGAAGATACTGAGTGTCTGTTAATGTCTGTGTCATGTACCTTTCAATCAGCAAACAGTTTGCAACCTGCTTTATTTAATACAATGTTTTCACATTCTGTCCCCTAAAAAAATAAATAACAACTGAATCTGAATCTGTGCTTCGACACACCAGTGCAACGTTAGCATGACAATGCTAACATAGGCATAGGTTTACAGTGCTCGCCACCTTAGTTTGGTGTTGCTAACATTGCTAATTAGATTAAACAAAGTTCGGCAGAGCTTGATGGGAAGGCAGATTTCATGGCAATTGATCCGTTGGCTGTTGTTGTTGATATTTCAGCAAAAAAGCACAACTGTCAACCTTCATGGTGACGCTAGAGAAAAAGTCAGATCCAAAGTCTCTGGGGTACAACATCTGGGAACCATGAATGTTTGTACAACATTTCATGGCAGTCTATCTAATATTTGCTGAGATATTTCATAACGAATCTGAAAATGGCCATCGCTAGAGCCGCACTGCGAACTTAGCTAAAAAGGGCAACAGCTCCAATATTGTTAAAGCAATGGGAACAGACTGACCCGGTACCGGGTAGGTAATCGATTTTCGCTGTTTTAGCTGTTTTCCGTCCAAAAACTTCAGCGCTTTGAGTCCACAGATATCATCTGGCGGGCCGCCCTCTTGGTGAGGTCGGCTGCGGTCTT
>NC_060161.1:22695774-22708819 GCF_021292245.1 Micropterus dolomieu | reverse complement strand
TGTGTGTGTGTGTGTATGCACATATTTTCATATGATTGCATCAGCCTCCGTGTGATTGAAAGGTGGAATGTGTGTGTAAGAGGTGAGGACCAGAAGAAGAGCTGCAGAAGCGTATCCGATTAATAAATCTGCCTTTTGGAAACATTGTAACTGTTATGGTGATTAAAATAATTTAACCACAGCTGATCCTAAAGATGTTTTCACATGACACATATGAAATTATGTGTTCTGCATACTGCCATCTATCGTGTGTTTGTTTGTGCAAGTGAGTACAGGTATTGTTTTTTTCCAGTGTGCACATCCTCCACACACAGATATGCATGAACGTGTGTCGCTATCAGAGAAGAGGCCCAGGGTCAGTTTTACCACAGTGATAAACTCACAATAATAGCTTGCTCAGGACATACCTATGATGTTCAAATAACACTGCCGCTCGTCCATCTCCTCACTTACTAATCGCTTATCTTCCTGACATATCTTAGTCAAATGTGATGTGTGTCTTTTCTGAATCTGCTTTCTCAGTGCGCTCCTTTACTGGTAGATAGTAGGAAGTTTGATTATAAATGATGAAGTGCTTTTTTTATTCTCTTGCGGCGAGATTAAAGTAATGACTTTCAGCTTTAATTCAAGGGTACAAACATCCATTGTGTATGAACAGTGTAGTCTCACAATTTTAGGACAGTCAATAGTGATTTTAAGTATCCTAAATATGCACACACGGCAGCTAAGGAGCTTTTTTTATGGCAAAAAGTGGATTGTTTTCGACTGCCAACTGAACATGTGTTTCAGTGGCAGAAGAGCAGACTGAAGGCAAAAAGCACCAAAAGATACTGCAGCACAAGCCTTGCAAGCATCACAGGAAGATACTGAGTGTCTGTTAATGTCTGTGTCATGTACCTTTCAATCAGCAAACAGTTTGCAACCTGCTTTATTTAATACAATGTTTTCACATTCTGTCCCCTAAAAAAATAAATAACAACTGAATCTGAATCTGTGCTTCGACACACCAGTGCAACGTTAGCATGACAATGCTAACATAGGCATAGGTTTACAGTGCTCGCCACCTTAGTTTGGTGTTGCTAACATTGCTAATTAGATTAAACAAAGTTCGGCAGAGCTTGATGGGAAGGCAGATTTCATGGCAATTGATCCGTTGGCTGTTGTTGTTGATATTTCAGCAAAAAAGCACAACTGTCAACCTTCATGGTGACGCTAGAGAAAAAGTCAGATCCAAAGTCTCTGGGGTACAACATCTGGGAACCATGAATGTTTGTACAACATTTCATGGCAGTCTATCTAATATTTGCTGAGATATTTCATAACGAATCTGAAAATGGCCATCGCTAGAGCCGCACTGCGAACTTAGCTAAAAAGGGCAACAGCTCCAATATTGTTAAAGCAATGGGAACAGACTGACCCGGTACCGGGTAGGTAATCGATTTTCGCTGTTTTAGCTGTTTTCCGTCCAAAAACTTCAGCGCTTTGAGTCCACAGATATCATCTGGCGGGCCGCCCTCTTGGTGAGGTCGGCTGCGGTCTTAAGTTTCGTTTGTGTCACGAGGTATGAGAGCCAAAGAAGTGTGTAATTTGGCGGAGGCGATCTTCATTGGTCTCTCCTGGCGACCCGTAGGAGCTACACAGACATGCATGAAATCGTCTCGTCTTGTCGAACAAAATGAGCCCACCCACAGCATGGGAGTGCTTTTGGTCATTTATATTGACTGTTTTTATCAGTATTTCAATGTTTAGATAGAATGATTCGATGTTTAGAAGATAACTACCAATAAAAGTGAACATATAAACAGTAAATATGGCCTAAATATGGCCAAAACATGGACATTCGCCTGGTATATTTTTGAAAGATTGTGTAATAACTGTTGTGTATCAGTTTCTATTCATCAAATTGACAGTTACAGTTGTATTGTAGGTGTATTAGAAGATATTCAGGTGCATTATAGTCTACCTTAGGATGGTTTTGATGGTTTATTGCATCAAAATAAAGCTTTTTTTACCAGGCGAGGATGAAAATATTATATTTTTTCTGTATTTCATATCCATGTAGTCTGTAATGGTGAAATAAATATGTTAATCTACAATGGATTTATATTCCTTATCTTCTGACCTTTCAAAGGAGACCAGAATTATGCATGTAGGCCTAATGGTTGAGGAGATATTACTGATTTATTTTGGATATGTGATTTTAGGCATTTTTCCTAGAAATAGGTGCCAGGTAGGTTAATCTGATGTGGATGTAAACTCCCTCATATTAAAACTGGAAGTCAGCAGTTTAACTTCAGCTGTTGTTTCATTTCAGATGCAATATGCGAATGTGGAAAACTGCGTCACTCACTGACTGCAGAGTACATACACAGTAAGATGACTCATGTTTTGGCTTTGCCCCTCCCCATCAATCTTATTCTCTACGCACCAGTCTGGGTCCATGTCTCCAGGGTTTTGGCATGCACCCCCAAGTCTTATCTCTTTGCTCAAATGGTCCAGTAAACAAATCAAACACACAAACATGTACAGGAACACACACACACACACAAGCCATTCATTAATGAAAATACCCTCTGCAAATACTGCCTCTTTCTTTAAGCTTTTAAGTGCTTACAGGCCACATGCTGAGTAAACAAAGGGGAATATTACAGGAATACTGACATTTGTTTATGAATCTTAAATATTCCCAAACAAAACTTTAATATCTGGAGTTTAAAAGTGAGCTTTCTAATTAGAGTTTTGTTAGCTGATGTTAGCATTAGCGAATGATTTTACCACCATTTCACAGCCTTTTAAAAAGAAGGGAGCCAAATACAGAAAAGGTAAGCTTGTTAAAGGGCATTTTAATAAATAAAAAAGGCTAAGAGCATGTGTTAGAAGTGTGGCTCATGTCCTTGGTATTTTTGATAGAGAGTTGAGGATTTTTGCGACTTGGGACTTTAGCAGCATTCGACAATTTCAATAAAACACATGGTGCGTGTGTTATTGAGTGATTTTAGTGTTTTTGTACTATTTATAATTTTTAAAATTATATATTAAATATTAATTTATATATTAAATCACCTAATCTCACCTTTCAGTGTTAAAACAAAAGTGATGTGGCCCATTTTCTAATTAATGTATCTACACCTCTTTATCCTGCTTTAATTGGAAATGATGCAATTAGAAGCAATCTAATCAAGCAAACAATGCAAGTGGAGGCTCTTTGAGGAGTCATTGTGTTTGATCACAAAGCCTTCCTAATGGTACATTGACCAGATACATTGATGTATAAATAACTGTACATATTGTTTTATTTTATTTTGTATGTTACCATACGCGTGTAGCATGAATTAACTACAAATTTAGTTTCGTTATGTAGCCTTGTGCTGTATAATGACTAATAAACAACCTTGTACCTTGTATCAGCAGAGAATGGTAAGAATGTCCTGACATCAGGTTAAAAGAAGACAACATACGTATTCCTTCATTTGGGATATTTGAAAGAAATAAAGAAATACAGAAACATAATTATACTCATGAGGACGTTTGAGGTTGAGGAACATTACAACTACTCTACTACTACTACTACTCTAAAATAAGAACTAATTTTACATTTAAATTCATGTAGAAATTCTGTTTCATGCAGGTTTTGTGTACTTTTATGCAGCTCTGATCAAAGTGGAGCCTCCATCATATCAGTTTAGCTGGACTAAAGAGGCTAAACAGCCCATTTGCCCTCTTTGGCTGAGCTGCCCCTCAGGAGGGATTTTTTTTTAGTTGCTAAAGTTTTACTAAATTAACTCTCCACATCCTCCAAACATAAACTGTCTGATAGATTGAACGGTTAAACTACAGTAGTTCACAAGAAAAGCAAATATTAGAGAAAATGCTTGAAAATAAATATAATCTTGTGTACTGAGTTTAGTATCTTTTTATTTTCTGATTTCATAGATACCGTTTAAAGCAAAGTCTCTTAGCATATCCAAAGAGTTAAATTATCAAGTATATACGTCTCTGACAGCAGGCCTGTGAGAGTGACAATACCACAGTAGAAGGAAGCTTATAAAGGAAGCTTTGACTCTCATGTCAAACACAGCAAGACACCAAAACCTGCTGAAAATGTTTCAGATAGGAGCAGTACACCAGCAAAATGTTTAACAAACTGGCCTATTGACCTGTTTCCCTATATGTGTACTACCCCATCCTGCTGACTTTAGATACATTATGTTGTGCGGAGAGTCAAAGACAAGAATGTGTGTCAGAAGTGGCAGAAGTATACGGCTCAGCTCTGCAGGACTAAAGCATTTTATTGTAGTGAGTCTGTGATTCAGGTGGCCTTGTTGTTCTGTTCACTCAGCAGAGCGCAAAACACTGGGTTGCTCAGTTATGCAGACTTTAGTAGCCAAGGTTATGTCACAGCTGCCTTTTGTTCTGCTATCATGAATTAACAGTTTGTTCAGGAAGTGCAGAGGTCTCTCAGGTGAATCTGAGGTTTCCTATGAAATCACGAGAGATGCTAATAAAGCTCAAGGACTGAAAGTTCAAGGGTCCTCGTCGCCCTGCCTCTGCAGCTGGAGCGTCCCTGAGCAAAACTGAATCCTCTGGAGGAAGTACCAACATGCTCAAACAGACTTCCATACACAAAATGACAGTTTTTTATGAATAAACCAAAGT
The DNA here is from genome assembly GCF_021292245.1 of Micropterus dolomieu. Lineage (NCBI taxonomy): Eukaryota > Metazoa > Chordata > Actinopteri > Centrarchiformes > Centrarchidae > Micropterus > Micropterus dolomieu. The sequence continues at coordinate 22,704,163 of NC_060161.1, read as the reverse complement.
AGGCATGTGTAGAAACAGTAAATACACCCATCTTTACAGTTGTTTGTGTTGTTATTATCAGGCTAAAATCAAACCAAAGACTGCAACATATAAAGCAATATGTTATATATATATATATTGCAGAAAAAATGTATAGCCTCGTGTCTTATCATTGTTTGTTTTCCCAGTTTGTTGGAATGAGGAACTAATATATCATGTACATGCTCCACAACATAACTTAAAGTGAAAGACACTGGAGCTATTTAAAGAAGTCATGGGCTTTGTTGCAGACCTATCATATCGCATCACATCATTTCTGAAAGTAATGAGCCTTTACATTGAAGTGGTTTCAAGTTCACGTGCAGGAAGAATATGAGGGACACGCATCGATGTGGACGACTCTGTCATTCTCACACTGAACAGGCAGCTTTTAAACAGCTATCAAATCTTTATTAAAACTCATTTATGGTCCATAGGTCACAAACCTGCAGTCTAAAAAGGGAGAGGTTGACAACCTTCTACTAGCAGCATGGGTTAGGGGAGCTGTTTTTCATCCTATGCAAAGGGAATATATGTATATATAATATATAATATATGTGTGTGTGTGTATATATGTATATATGTACGTATATGTGTATAAGTGTATATATGTGTGTGTGTATATATATATATATATATATGTGTGTGTATGTGTGTGTGTGTGTATATATATATATATATATATATATATATATATATATATATACAGGGTGGAGACACACCAGCAGCCCCTGCAGTGTGAGGAGTGACGTCTCAGTGAGTGGGCTAAATTTAGACTCTGGCTTCTACTGCATCTTGAATAATAAGTGTGAATGAGTAGAGTCGCTGTGCTTGCGTGTGAGTGAAATTCAGAGAATGAGGAGTTAAAATAAAACTGACAGTAATACTGAGAGGAAGTGGTGAATAGACCAGAAACATAAAGGAAGCAAGTCAAGGTGCTGCAATTTGACCGTGCCTTATCTTTCACCCATAAGCTGCCTTGTTTGGGGAGGGATTGGGTATGTGGAAGGTGTACCGTGCAGCAACAAGAGTACATTTTGGAGGAACAGCTGATGGGTGGAGGGGGGGGGCTAGGAGGGTCCTGGAGAGGCTGAGTGAGACAAGAAAAAGGAAAAACAAGTAGGTGGAGCGAAGTAGAAAGGAGGGCGGCGCCACAGTTCTCTTATGAAGGACACCATGTATATTTAGTCAAAGACAGCTTCTACTGTCCAAGCACAGCACAGATCTAATGTTCATGAGGCAGACCTGAACGACTCTACAAGACTTTTCTGTTTTTCGCGCACTACTGGAGCGGCTTCTGGTTGCTGCGCAGAGAGGATGCTTTTGTCTCTACAGCGCACACCTGGAACAAGAGAACAGTGAGTGCTTTTTGGCGGCTGATTTCGTTGCTCAAACCAGAAGCAAAGTGAAGGACCGAGTTCCTTCCTTGTATCACTATTAAGGAATGCCATTGGACATGAGCTTGTGACACCGGCAGACACCAGTGCAATAAACAATTTGGTCATCTGCGCTCTGTCCTTGAAGAAACGTTGCAGTTTCAGCCAGGGTTTTGCACTGTGAACGCAGGAAATTGACTCGAATTCCAACAGACTTCACTTCTTATTGTTATTTATTCAGTTTATTTTACTGATTTTCACTGTCACGGGTTTGCTCATAGGGCAACAGCAATCAACTCTCCATCAAATAAGCACAGCGGGTTATCAGTCAACGTGGTTTTACGCACAAAGGCGCTTGAGCTCAAGCCGAGACAAGCGCACGGGCAGCAGCATCAGGTGCTGTTAGGTGGACAAATAAGATAAAAGCACAACCAAAGAAAGCAGGGCAGTCCAAGTCCAGCCATCAAAATGACGGACGGTGCAAGACAACGGAGCAGCACCTCGGGTTCTGCCAAGGAAGCTGCTGGTGAGAAGGAGTCGGGAGGCGGAGTTGCGCTCAAGAAGGAAATCGGTCTTGTCAGTGCCTGCGGTATTATAGTAGGTAAGTCTGTGTTATTGTAATTTCTACTTGAGCCACTGCTGCTATGGTGCGACCAGTTGTCTATCTATCCCCACAACAATTCAGCATTCCCTGCAGCCATATTGCCTTTTAATAGCACACAGCTCATCTGTGCGCCTGTTTTTGAGTGTCAGAGTGAGAAACACAAGGAGAAGATCATGTGTTTCAGTGCGTAAGTCACTGTGATAAGCCCTCAGCAGAGTATAAAAGCTGCACTCGTATCAGATTCCACAATTTATTGAGGAACTTAAAGTTTATGATTAGGCTGTTATCTGGGTATTTCAAGACGCAGATGTTGTATTTTAACATACAGTTGGCGTCATTTTACCTGCAGTTGTGCACCACAGAAAATAGTTGGTTGGAATCCAGCTTGTGTTCTGCTCCCATTAAGCCACCTGTGTGACAGGTTTGAGATAAAAACCACAAATGTGCTAACAACCTTGAAAGGCACACATTGGTTTGGCTGTAACTCTCTTTAAAATGAAGCTAGATCTAATTCCTCCAGCCCCTGCTGTAGTCTTTAATCAGTGAAAATTTCATAATTTCTTTGTAGCCTGGCCAGTGATGGTGATATTGCACCCTTGCTCACCTCTGATGCTCAGAGGATTAGCCCATTCAGAGCAATTTGTAGGCTCACATGACTGACTTAGACACAGAGAGGTGTCAGGCTGACAACACATGGACTTACAGCTCTTGTATTTACCATAAAATACTAAATATATAAGAATAGATTTCGGTAATTTTGATGGAGAGACAACTTTTAAAGGGGCACATTTTACAAATACAGTTCAGTTTGGGTATAGGCCTACTACTCAGTATATAAAAACAGTTGTTTCATTTGCTTATCAGTCTGATAAACTAACCCTGGTGATTTCATCAGGGTTTAGAGTGATTTGCATTGTGGGAAATTTAGGATCCAGGGTTTATGGAGTTTGAAATCAGGAGATCTCGTCCTCTGCTGCATTTTTTAAAAAATATTTTTTTTTATATCTATCTCTTGTCTCCCTCTCATTTTGTGGAATTAACAGATCTAAAGCACATGTACTAACTTTAGTTGCATCATTCATATACACGTGGCCAATCGAAAGTGACTCATTCCTTTTTTCAGGGTAGACTGGTTACGTTTGTTCATGTTTTGAGATGATCGCAGTGATAATGTAACTTTCGTCTTAAAGTAGAGACACTGATGTTCAACTGGCAGCATGTGCACAGCCACCACTTGGCCAGTTGTGATGTTTCAGCATGTATGAATAAATTTACATTTTATTGGTTATTTTGATGATGTGTATAGGATATGTGTATAACAGGGACTTATATTCAATGCATGGGATTGTGCTGAATGTCAGTGAAAAGTGTGAAACTTGCACTTATAAAAACAAGACGAGATGTGAAACCGGAAACAGGAAAGGTCAAAAGAGGTGTGTCTTTTGTACTAGGGCTGCAACTATCAATTACATTCATAATTGTTTAATCTGCAGATTCTTTTCCTCCATTTCCTCTCTGAAAATAGTGAAAACTACACAATGTTTGGTACTTTTGCTTGATAAAAAACTTACATGAATAGTTGCTAATTGTTTCAGCTCTACTTTAAACTATATTCTTACTGTTAAACTCAAAAATCTAAATTGATAATCAACCATCTGGCAGATCTGTCCGTATTATTCAGATTTATTGTACGGGTACAATCAGTTAACTTTAATGAAACCTAAAACTGCATTCATGACCGTATCTATGTAATAATTGAGGTAAATGACACAAATGCTGTAGCAGGACTGCACAGAGGCCAGTCAAAGGCAGCCATTTTCATTCAATAAAGTAGAGATAATGCCATCAGATGACAGATCGATCGATACAAACACAGGGACGATATATGGCACAGGTTGTCAAAGGGGGTCCTTGCGAATGCGTGTGGTCTTCCATGTTGACCTTGGCAGGATGACTCATTCATGTGTTTCCACGGTAACAGCAAAAGGAAGAGGTGTGTGTGTGTGTGTGTGTGTGTGTGCGCGCAACGAAGTTCCCGAGAGAGAGACAGACAGAAGCTGGGGAAAAAAGGAGGACAAGACAGCGAGAGATGAAGAGCAGCCTTGGGGTTGTGATGTTATTAACAAGGCTTTGTTATTTCTATGTAACTTACTCCCTAAATCCTTGAGGCGCCACTGGAAAGGCCCCATTTATGCTCTGCTGTAAGTAGCTCAGTAGAAGCTTAGAAGGAAGGCTAAACCAACTTGAAACTCAATTTACACACATTTATATTGATAAAATACAGTTTTTGCACCTGACTGTGTTCTTATATGATTGCAAATATGACTAAAGATCTATAAAATGTCTTCTTAAAATAATAAACTACAAGCAAGTAAACACTGCACATGCTGCCAGCATCCTCTCTCTGTTGCTCCACCCTTGATCCTATCTTTGCCTCAACATTTAGATAATTTAATAAAAATTTTTTATCGTCTCCATTCATCGGCCAACATTTAAGGAACAGGTTGGCAGCTTTTAGCGACTCATGCCATCTTAGAGGATTTTTATGGCCATCCAGAGTTCATCCACCTTGTATGGCGTGGTCACCAGACTGTTCTTGCCCTCGGCTTTTTGTCCTTCACCAAGTCACTCATTCACGGTCCTTCGGCTCACATTGTCATGTGTGAGAGAGACGAGAAGTCAGGTGCCTCGTCTGATCCCTTCGCTGTGAACATGCCCCGCTGGGTTTCCATGAAAAAGGGGCTGAGCACATGAGGACATCAAACAGTTTTATGGCCTATTGTACAGTTAAGGCATTTAAAACACACACACACACACACACACACACCTAGAAACGTGCAAAGCCAGGAATTGGGATTAGAAGTGAACTTTTGTCCACTTGGTAGAAGGCCCTGCCCTGATAATGCTGTTTTATTAGCTTGCCTGGCTAAGCCATGTGTTGTGTAATTAAATTGCTGCACAGACTCAAATTCACATCACTTTGATTAAGTAGTGATCTCAGTTTTATCCTATAACAGCAGCTCCTTGTCTTTTAAAATGGAGCCTAAAGCCTTGGCTGCCAGGTGTGATGATGACACCAAAAACTCCTTTTTCGCTTCCTCCTCTTTCTGGTGAATTACTCCAGTGTTTAGTATAATAATAACTCATTCCCATGCATGTACACAAGCACGCGTGCCTGCAACAGCATCTGTGAGGATCTGGCTGAGAGCCAAGCATGCAGCAGGTTGCCTCAGCTTGGTGGCTGTTTAGACAGGGATTTAACACTGGGTGGAAATGCAAGAACTAATCTTACAGAGCTTTATAGATGCTTATTAGGGTTATTTCATAATGCTGCACAAACACACACGGTTGTTAATATTCATGGTCTGCTGCTGCTGGTGTGTCGTTCAATCATGTGTCATGGAGGCACCAACAAATAACACAAGAGTTAATTTCTCTCATTGGTTCTTTGTCTGAGGTCGTGTTTGCATGTTTGGACTCGGCTTAAGATAAAATAAAGTTTTTATCAGTCGTTACACAAAATGTATCTCCATAGCGAGTCTCCACGTAAAAATGTTTTATTTAATGTTCATATGTTAAAAAGTATTTGGCTTTATAGCAAGTATTTTAAGTAGAAATGTTCTATATTATGGTAATAATTGCTAATGGAAAATAATAAAACGACCTTAAGTGGCTATTAGATTTTTTTTTAACCTTCATTAAAAAATGTTTTCTAAGAGTATCCTGCCGCTGCCTGCTGCTATACCAAAAATCAAGCAAACGTATTAAGGTATCTTACCAGTGTATTTAAGCAAAGCCTTACCATGTCTGCAATAAAACTGCAACCATTTCACAACATTAATGAGCCTTTGGTTAGGTTTAGGGAAAGATCATGGTTTCAAGTCAACAATGACTTTCAAGGTCACACACGAACAAAACCCTGTGGCCTACTCCAAGAACACGGCTTGATGCTGCGACTAAGTGAACGTTGGTATTCAGAGGAAGGACAAACTGTCATTAAAAATTGTATAATTATTAAACAAAATAAAACTAATCAGGATGATAAAAACATCGCCCTCTATTGGCCAGTCGCCGCTGTGAGTAGAGCTGAAATGATAAGTCGATTAATGAATTACTCGATGGGCAGCGAAGCGAAACTATCAAACATTCCTTTTTTCCAGCTCCTCAACTGCGAAGAGTTGCTGCCTTTCTTTCTCTTATGTGACCGTAAACTGATTCGAGTTTTGAATTTTTGTAACAGTTGTTTTTACTATTTTATGGACCAAAAGATTCATCAGTAAACTGAGGAAATAATAAACAGGGCTAACGAATTACAGATGAACAACATAAAACAGATAACACAAAATCAGAACTGAATAAAATTGCTATTGTAACATTTTATAAAACGTTGTGTCCTAGAAACTCTCAAAAGGACCTCAGAGGTGTCGAACACCATAAAAATTAACTCTGTAAAGTCTGTTGTTGTTGCAAACAAAGTCCAAGAGGAACAGAAATATGCTCGGAGAGTTTGTCTGAGATCAAGCTTTGTGAAACTACAACCTAGTGACACAGGAAGATGTAAAAATGCATAATATCCTGCTGTAAAAGAGGCTGAGGCCTGCAGGGATTTGGAACAAGAGTAAGACTTGACAAAGATACATGTGAACGAACATGATGAATGCTACCTCAAGAGATTCGACAGTTCAGACTTTTTATCCACTGCTTCTTAAAGTTCATACAAACAAAGCTGGTCTTAGATCAAGGTCAAGACAAGGCTGGTGGCTTAGCAACAGCATGTTTTTATTTTTTTTTATAAAGTCATGTTTCCCCTTGGCCTGGTTAGAGACAAAAGGATGTAAAAGGATGTAAAAATGAGCACAAGAACGGGAAACTTGAAAGATTCCACATTAGTCAGCATGTCTCGCACACATGAACACATAACATGCAAGAATGCACATTTGCCTCAGCCCTATGAAACCGCCCGCTCAGCCTTACACAGAAATCATAAAACTCATTCAATCAATCCGCTACCTTTCGCATATGCAAAGTTGTTAAGTTGTTGCAGAAGCATATAAGGGAGTCTACAACAGAGAAAGAGTGCCGAGTCAATGCATGGCTGTTTTTTTTTCTCCCTTTAGATGTCAAAGGTCATGCTCTGAAGACATCTGCTGCCATAAAGATGTCAACATAATCAGGGGTGTGACAGTTTGTTTGTCGTTCTTTTTAACCTTTTACCTGAAACTGGAGTTACACAAGTGAGCCGCTATCATCACTACTCGTGATGCATATGGAATCTGTTAAAGTTTAACACATTTACATGCCCTCCTGCTTTGTTAAGATTTTGCTTTAGATTTAACTGATCTGAGAAAGCATGTACAGTGTTCTGTTTGGCAATTTCTTGGCTTTCCCTTTTGGTACTGAATGCTGCAATATAGAAATTTCCTGAAATACAATCTTGAAGAGAAGAGGACAGTGTGTTTGAGTCTGCAACTACTGCGATTATTTTCAGTTTTTTTTTATTATTATTGTATAGATTATAGTGGTTTAGTCATGTGGTTCACAACCTTCTTATGTTTTGACCATTTAAAATGAAGCAATATCTGCTACCTACCCCTCATCACAGGTTATGCCCACCCGTAAGATGTTTCTTGTGACCGTGCTTCAGGTTGGTCCTGATTTAGTCTGTAAAATGTAGTGACCAAAGCCCCTCACTGTTTCCCACAGCCCAGGGTGACCTCTGTAAATAGCTTGATTTTATTTGTCTACCTCAAAACCCAAATATATTCACATTATACAAAAGTAAGAAAAGCAGCAAATCATCCGTTTTGGGAAACTGGAACCAGCAAATATTTGGACTTTTTAACATAATGAAAGATGTAAATGACCACTATTGTGTTGTCACTCTATGTACGTAGCTGGATAAATAGCTGCAAGTAATATATTGTAGTTAAGCAGGAAACATGGTAGACACACACACACACACACACACACACACACACACACACACACACACACACACACACACACACACACACACACACATACGATCACTTCGTTAAACTCTCCAGGGAGAATGTGACAGTTCATTCATACCTTTGACTTTTGTACTGTAAAACGCTGCTCAGCAAATCATCCAGATTCAAAACCTTCAACCTTCGACCCAGACGCCTTTTTTAATTGGCTTCTTCGTTCAAACACAGTCAGCCCAGTCAGCTGAATCTGATTTGAGGCTCCTGACCTCCGACCTTAGCTTAGTCGTAGCCTCGTCAGATAGGACTTAGTCTGTCCGGAGGCTACGGCGGTTGCTTTCATGTTGGACCAGAACCCAATCGTCCGTCCCTCCATCTTTCAGCTCCTGTGTAAACTGTCTGGCACTCTGATGCTCATTGAACCTATCAGGGCATTATCCCCC
>NC_060161.1:22664336-22695754 GCF_021292245.1 Micropterus dolomieu | reverse complement strand
CCCCCCCCCCCCCCCCCCCCCCCCCCGCATCTACCTCTCATCCCTCCTCCCTCTTTGCACTCTTTCACCCCGCTCTCTCTCTTGCTCCATCTCCTCATAACCCTTTTGCAAAGTCAGCAGATCACAGGTTCCCACCTGCCTCATCACTGTTCAATTGGTGCTCTGTCGCTCTCACTTTCACTCTCTCATTTGTCGCTCACTTTCTACTCATGAACCGCTCATTTTGTCTATATACATTAAATACTACAAGTAAACTTTCAATGAAGTAAAATCCCTACAGGCAACTTAGGAAGTATAACTATGAAGCAAATTTAAAAGACCATACCAGTGTGTTTGCAAGTTTTAGCTCTCTAACTACAAACGATGTGTACCTTTGCAAAACAAAGGATGTCTGCAGTGGTAGAAAATGTAAATTAAACTTTCTTAAACACACAAACAAGCTGAAAATTAAAAAATGCTAAGCCACTGGTAATGTATTTTTTTAAACAGAATAGTCTCGGTTCTTGACATCCTGAAATCAATTGAAGAAAATTAGGCTATTGATTTTTTTTAAATTTATTTTTTAAAGTGGTACTCCAGTGATGTGTTGCACTTGCATAAGGATGGAGGGAAGAGACACATTAACAAAATAATGATAAAAATTGCTACAGCAGAGATGGAGATTCCCTAATTTGGGTCATGCTTCAAAATACTAGCTCCCACACTTCCCATAATGCAACTGGATGGCAGATTTTTTGACTCCCTTCTTTGAAAAATGCCCTCATATTTCAAACTTCACTCCCCCAGTTTGTAATCCAGACTTTCTCAAGCCCAAGCGGAGATAACGTTTGACATCACTGAGTTATTTTGAGTTATTCTCTCACTTGACAATGCTCAACCAGAGCTACAGAGGACGTGATACAACTGTTTTCCCAGGCTTAGTTGTGCTTCCCATGACAAAATGGTGGAATGCATGCTTTTAAATGCACTAAAAAAGGACATTTAAAGCCTATTTTGCTTTTGCCTCTGCTCATTTGCACACGTAACCACTACATCGCCTCAAGACAATGCTGACAACAATCTGTTTTTCAGTCTGCACCAAAACCTGACACCTCATGTCTCCCCTCCCTCCTCCCTCCACCAGGTAACATTATCGGCTCAGGTATCTTCGTCAGTCCGAAGGGAGTGATGGAGAACGCCAGCTCCGTGGGAGTGGCCCTGATCGTCTGGATCATCACGGGTATCATCACTGCCATCGGGGCGTTGTGCTACGCCGAGCTGGGCGTCACCATCCCCAAGTCGGGCGGGGACTACTCTTACGTCAAGGACATCTTTGGAGGGCTGGCTGGGTGAGTGAAAACTGAACATTCATAAAGATGTTCAGTCTTCTACTTATAGCTGGAAACAACAAGTAGGGCGTTCAGGTGTATTTTAATAAAACATCTGAAGGTGTGATCTTATTCCCATGAGAAGGATGTTTGATTGGGTGGGAGGGGGTTTGTAATTGGCATTTAGGCATTTTCATTGTGTTGCCATAAATGCTTCCAAATCTTTCTAAATGTTTTCAATTAATTTGGCTAGAAAAATTAATGCCCTTTAAGATTTTAAGATCTTTCTGATTGAATTGACCCATCCAGGTATCATTTTGTAAACCAATGCTAGACGTTTAAAGCTATTTTTCATTATAACTAAAAGTTATTATGAGGATTTAATGATGGTCAAATTGATCACTTTTGAGGATTGACATTTTTACTCAGTCTTGGGTCACTTAGGTTTAATAAACCCTCAGTTGACCCTCGTCAAAAGTGCTGTCTATTAAAGATATGACCCAGTTTTCTTGAAGAAATTATTATTATTAAAGTCAATTTGACATGGATTTAGGTGAGCATACCAACTTGTCTCGATTCGTCTCTTTATCCTGGTGGATGAGCCTGGCGATGTAGGTCAGACATCTTGATCCAAAGCAGGGGGGTCTTTTGTTAGTAAGTCAAGCACAGATGTTAAATTTAGTACAATATCGTTTGTTAGCGTAGATTTTACACACACACTGTGCCTTTGCCCAGAGTATAAACACAAATTGTACCATTGTGTTTTTTTTTCAACTATCACAAGGATACATATTATCAGGGTATTTCGGGACAGGAATTCAACCAGACATAACAGCCAATGATTGTTTTTGTCCCTTTTGTGCAGTAGCTATCATTATACATCAATGAACTTCAGATGCTAGGTTTGATGTGTTGGGGAAACTGTTTCCCTGTGCCCTCTGTCTGGGATAAATAAACAATTTTCAAGGGGTGTTTGTTTTTGTTGTCCTGCTCCTTTTTATCCCTATGTGTGTTTATGTGTGCTTGTGGTGGGGGGCTGCAGGGGTGCAGCTGTGTTTGCATGTGCATATAAGTCAATAACTTTGATATTTTACAGTTCCTGTACCTTGCCTGGGAGAACGGAAAGCTCGTAGAAAAGGGGAAGAGCTCGTAAAGTTGTACGCTCAAACACAACTAGAATGGACAATATTTTAACTACAAAGGCTCTTTTGTTATGTCAGACTAATGGTGGTGGTGTTACACCCATAATATGCAGGGTAAAGACTGCCGTAGATGCCACAGGTTGCAGAGAGACATTGTAAAAAACTTGATTAGAGGGTATTCTTATAATGGGCTAAATAAAGATAAATCAAATGTACTTGATATATATGGACAATCTAAATGTACACGTTCAATAGATTGATCAATTAATTGTCCAAACACTGGGAAACATCTATATTTATCCAGATTAATTAATGTGTCAGATGTATGTTCAGTATGAACCTTATATTAAAGGTGTATATATAAAGATAGAACCATCCTTTAACCAGGTAAAAATAAATTTGGAACTGTTTCGATTGTCATTTAAGTCATTTTTTTAAGCAAAAATGCTCCAAAATTCTTTGGGTTCAGCCTCTCAAATGTTAATATTTGCTGCATTTATCTTTAGGTTTTGGACTGTTAAAGAAAATTAAGAATTTGAATGACGATTTTGGCTTTAGGAAAGTGGCATATTATTTTTCATTGAGAAAAGAAGATGAATAAATAACAAAAACAATAATTTGCTTTTTGCCCTAATACAGGGACTAATAGTGTATTTAAGTAAAAGTACAGAAGTATTATCACGCATATGTAAATAAGTATCACATGCAGTGTTATCATTTAATGATACATTAACCTGTAAGCTGCATTTGAATAGCTGGTCCATGTGGCGGTGTGGCCTACCACAATGTTCCTACAAACTATTATAGGTTGTTTAATGTACAGCAGTGCATCATATCATCTGAGTTCATCTTATCTTTAGCATGTGAAACCCTGTCTGCAAAGCAGCTATAGCTGTCAAATCAATATAGTAAAGTAAAATGCACAGTAGTTCCCTCAGAAATATAGTGGAATAGAAGCAACAAATAGAAATTAAAGTGCAAGTACAAACAATTCTTGAGGAAATGTTACTAGTGGTTTTAGTCAGCATTGGCCTGCATTTGAATGTACACTAAACACACACATTCCATTGAGACACAATCCCATTAATGCAGTCAGCTGTAACATTAATGATCCCTCTTTAAGCTCGCAGGGATTTTCATGGAAAAACCACTTGCCTTGTCTCTCCTGCTAAAAGCTTATCCCTCCTGCTCTACTTCGTCTCACCCCCACTGCCCCAACAAAATGCCCCTACAAAAATGCAAATTCAAACAAGCGGCTAAATATTAGTAGTAAAAGCAGACGCTCACTAATATGGGTAATGTTCATATTGCATCATGTTGTTCCTCTGTGACTGGAGCTATTTACTGTAACCAGACAACCTGGCATGAGTCACCTCAGTTACACCGCCCAGTTAAAATTGTATTAGTCTCGGTTCCAGTGAAGGGTTTTAACTGCTGCTTGGTCTAAATGCAGTTTCTACTCACAAACAGGAAAATTTGGGGGAACCCCAGATACTTTAAACTGAACATGAACCATACAAGTTAAATGTTGCTTTTAGTATTTGTGTTGTCCTAATCTCTTGAGCATTTTTTCATCATAAAGCCTATAAAATCTCACAAAATAGCACAAAATGTGGAAACAGAAAAATTTTAAATTCAATTTAAATTAGCATAAAACACAAAAAGCAGCAAATCCTCATATTTCAGAGGCTGAAGCCGGCATATGTGTGGGATTTTTGCTTTATAAATGACTCAAAGGAGTGATTGCATTATATTCAGAAGTATGAACAATTAATTTACTGTCAATTCATTAATATCTTTGTATAACAAACAATAAAATCAGATTATAAGTTATTTTACAATACAAAGAGAGGCCACGTGTAGTAAGAAATAGCGTTGACACGTGTGCGGACTTCAACCAAAAATAACCTGCTTTGAATGGGAATCTGAAGGATGTATATTCGTCCTGTACAGCACCCTACTGTTTCTCCCATGCCTCTCTGTTTGTAACCGTGCCACCCTCCTTCCTTTTTGTCTCAGGTTCCTGCGCCTGTGGATCGCCGTGCTGGTGATATACCCGACAAACCAGGCCGTGATCGCGCTGACGTTTTCCAATTACGTCCTGCAGCCTCTATTCCCCACCTGCTTTCCGCCAGAGAATGGCCTGCGTCTGCTGGCTGCTGTCTGCCTCTGTGAGTAAAACAGTCTGTGCCAAGTGTGAGTGCAGAATCGCAACTTGCTCCAGGCATAGCACACAGGGGTTTACTTACTAGTTATTAGTTCATAAGTTTTCTTGTGAGTGCAACATCCTCAAGTAGATGTATATGCAGTGCTTGTTATGTATGTGTCAGAGCAATCTTTAACAGTGGGTAAAAGTAACTCATATGTCTGCCTCTTTGTTCTGTCTCCCTCTTGTCAAATCAAAATAAAATAACCTAAGGCAGCTGGTTGGAGCTTCACATAAACAGCACAGACTTGAGAGTGATATCCCAGACTGGATTTCCACTGTTTCATCTAACTCATTTGTTTTTTGCCAAAATATTTGCTGGCAGCAACTACATTATTCAGCTTTTTATGGTTATGTTTAAACAAAACAGTGCCCTATGGACAGAATTTCTAGGAGGCATGGAAATGAAATGTCCCTTATGAGAAACATTTCACAAATTCAACTCTTTCTCCTTCAGAAATACTCTTTGAAGCACCTGTTGAAGCAGCTAAAAGCTCAGTTTCACGCTGATTCAGTTTGGACGATACAGAGATAAGAGTGCAGATGATCTAAAGAAATACAGCAGAAAGAGTTGTTGAGCCAGGCTCAAATGTTGAAAAACTTAAAAAAGTATCATTATCACAATGCATCATACACAATGGATAAAATCAGGGTTGAGACACTGGTTGCTGGACAAAATGTAAAAGTAGCTCACACACTGTGTAGCGCCACGTGTTTAACATTAAAGCACATGTTCCACTGCAGCAGCATTTGCTTTGTTGGTTTCTATTACAACCTCAAGGCTGTGTATAGGTTAATTAAAGCAGTCACAGATTGGCTGCATTACGGCTTGATTTATCTTGTTTATGTCACTCTCTGTCCCAGTTTTTCTCTGAAGCTCTTCTTTTATTTACACATCAGAGGTTATCTAAGAGAAGGTGGAGAATAACTCGTATCAAAGCATCTAGGGGAGTGTAGCACCGAGCAGAAGACAGATGGATAAAAAGGGGGGGGCGGGTAAATATTGTTTTAGACATCTTCTTAAATAGCCACTAAATGCTTTTCGGCACTGGAAAAGGAAAAAGGGGAACAACATTGTCCTTACTTCAAGTTCTGCTAACTGTTTTGTGCAAAAAGCTGCCATATTCACATATGCACAATTCAGCATTACAGTTTTATGTTTTGGTTCATCAGTAGAAAGTCACTACAGTTTGCGTCCATGTTGCGTATAATCCATTTTTAGTATTTCCACTAATCTGCTTTAGCATGTTGCCTATAATCCATTTTCAGTATTTCCACTAATCTGCTTTTAAACTGATCTCCAAAGGAGGTGTAAAGCACCTGCGATGTCCTGTGACATGCTGTTTACTCGCATATGGGCTCAGTTGGCTGCTCCATTTAGCTTGACATTGTGGAAACCTCACATTCCCAAGGCACAATAACATGCAACACATTTGTACTCAGTGAACCAGGAGATCCCCTCCACGCCTATCTCTTTCTGACCGAAAATGGTGGAAAACCTGCGAGGTCTACTCTGATAAGTGTGATGAAGCAAGCAGTTTAGGTAAAACAGAAAATCTCTTATGCATGGTAGAGCTATTTGGTCCAGTCTACACCAAAAATCAAATGACTTGTCCCTTTACACATGACCTAACTTTCTACCAGTTTTGTTAGAATCTGTCAGCATGCTTTTGAGATATTCTTCTAACCAAAAGACAAACAAAAAGCAGTGAAAACCTCTTTGGCGGAGGTGACAAGGTCGTACAATTCTAGCAGAGGCCTCCACTCTGGGGCTTTGTAGCATTTTTATTTTATTACAGACACATTGACCTACATTTCCCTGTCTTTCTTGTCCTACTTCCATGAATGCCTTTCAGAGCAAATTCTGGTTTGTTCAGCTACTGATTAGCTGAGCCAGCAGCGCTATCTGGTTTTTCTCAATCAATTATGACAGATGTTGTCAGGCAGCGAAACAACCTGAGTTGCTGAGTCTTTTATAGATGTTTTGCTGTTGATGCTGAGGGGAGGTGAGGTTAGCAGTCGCCCTCGATTCTGATGTAATCTTTGTTGTTGTTGTTTACGGGGGCAGCATGCGTGTCTATCTGCTGCTGCTGTATATTTTATTTCCTAAATATGACCCCTTGCAGAACATTTTATAGTAGAGTGAAGCAAATAACCTTACTTATTTACAAATCCGTTATATATAAATCCAGTCAAAACAAGATTCCTTGACAGCCACGCAGTCGCTGGTCATATTAAATGTGCTGGGAAAACCTTTTCCAAGGTGTACAGTTTCAAAAACATGTTTGGGTTAAAAGAGGGGTGGGGGATTCTCCCTGGGGTCCGACTCTTCCTACAGATGGCAGAGTGCGAGGTCATAGCTCTGTCGCGTTTTCCAGTGGGCTCATGGTTAACTCAGCAAGTTTCCACACACATTTTGTATAGCTTATGGACAGCTGAGAGATGTCCTCTGGTGTTTACTCGCAGCCTGCCAATCAACATAAAGGAGTAGGACGGGACACAGGTGTTGTTACGGTAATATAATCTGGTTCCTAAAACAACTCTGAGTTAAGAGGTTTAAAGAAGCATTTACTCTGGGCAGCATCAGTTGTATTATAGTCCATTGTGCCTGTGTGTATTTGTATACAGTACACAAATCAAGTCATAAGTATGCATAGTTCCTCATTTCCTGTTCTTTTGTGGGCAAGTACCAGCAGCTGCCCTCACCACAACTCTTGCTCGTGATCTGCTCCAGTAGTTTTGTTTGGAAAAAAAATAAAACCGAGGAAATTTAAGTCATAACTTTTCCCCCCGTCTGCCCCCTTAAAACACCCACTCACCGACCTAAAAATATCATAAACGTCCACACAGCAACTACAAACAAGCCCAGTCTGCAAACCCCACTCTGTGCACTCTGTGGCAGCTCAACTCAGAGTCATTTAATGTGATGAACTTAATCCCACAGAGTCAAACAGGCCTATTATTTAATGGCACCCCATTGGCCTGAACCCACTGGCCTGTTGCACCCAGCAGTACAGATCAAATCCATTATCTTTGTCCGTGTTAGTTCAGCCTCAAGTTGAAGTGAGCTGAAAAGCATTTCCAAATGATGTTGTAGGGCCTCCTTGGTATGTAACAAACTCTCTTTATGTATTACTGTCAAACTCAGCAGGCTTGTGACCTGTTATTTCTCAGGTATGGCAGGGCTGTCTTTACAATCTTGTCTTATCAAATCAACACACCCTGACATGAAATTATAACAACATATAAGAACAAATTATAAGAATAATATAAGAATAAAAATAAGAACACACATTTGAACTTTATTAACACAACAAATTATAAACGGAATATAAAGTTTTTGAGAGATTCACTTACTTGAACATTTTTCAGCTGCTTCTCATGGTCGTCCTCTGCGGGTAGAGTTTGCTCAGTACATAATATGAATAAATAAATGTATCTAATGTTATTTGCTGGTAAATGTTGTAATGTGTAATATCATTCCCATGTCAGGTAATATTTGTATGTAAAATGCATCGAGCAGATTATTATGATACATAAGGTAACTTCAATCACTGAACCATATACAAATAATAAATACCTGCAGTACCTCAAAAGAAAACTACTACTACTACTACTATAACCTACTGCAGGTAAGACATGAGATGTAAGAGATAACGGGTGAAGTTCAACACGATAACACCTTCAAAGGTTGCTGCAGTGCTGGACGTTGTGTGCAGCTTATAATCGTTCTCTGTTCGTTGACCTCAGATCAGTTCAGTCTCCATCAAGAAAAACTTCAAGGCCATTGTGCAACGATTCTTGTGTCTTATCAGGTATATCAGTCACTTCTTCTTTTCTTGGGAAATTATCTACTGCTACTACTACTACAAACAATGCAGCGACAGTTCCTTTACAAGACCAATTAAACAGTAAACACATAAACCTTTTTATCACTAGTTTCACTCCGTAACACAATCATTTTCCCAACCTTTCAGCACAGTCAGTACAAAAATCGTATTGTGCAACCAAATCTTATTCAAACCCGCCAAATTTAGTTTTTGAATTCTAGATGCAATGATATCACATATCAGGCTGACTTTTGGAGGAAATTGATAGATATATATATAAACGATGCACAAGACATGCAGAATCTGATAAAATGGTATTCATACAAAAAAAACACATAGTCTTGGGTTTTATATATTTCACTGTGTAAACATCATAGAGCTTAAATGAAGAGTTGAGCAGCCCAGAATAAGATAATTTTACTAACCTTAAAGATGCTTAAAGGAACCACGACGGAGAAATGGAATTTAAGGTGTAAAAGAAAGCACTAATTCTGAGTTTTACTGTGTTTTTTATGTATTTAGTGCTGCTGACATGGGTGAACTGCTCCAGTGTGAGGTGGGCCACCAGGGTGCAGGACATGTTCACCGCCGGCAAGCTGCTGGCCCTCGCCCTCATCATCATCATGGGCATCGTGCAGATCTGCAAGGGTAAGCTTATCAAACTGCCATCCGTGCTCCCTTAATGCATATGTTCATAGTGCATTCCACCTTTGTCTGGTGTTTTCTCTGTGTGTGAAAGGGAAAAAGTCACTGGGGACATTTTCAGTCATTCGGGACAGTATAGACTCCCCGTGGACGCTACAGGGGTCAGGGAGTTGCTGGGGCCCCTCACATTGCTAATATCAGCATGCCTGTGTGGGTTTGCTGTCAAAACATGGCTGAGGGCCAGTTATTACAGTGGCCACAGAGAGTGGGCCCTTGTAACAACAAAAATGGGGATTTCGGCGCGAGTATTTGAAGATGAATGAAGAAGAGTTCAGTGCCTGATTTGACAGGAGACTTTTTAGGTCCTATATGGGAGGGAGTGTATGTGAGAGTAGAAATACTTTAATGCTCTCTGAAAACATGCCCCAAGAAGGGATTTTAGGAAAAAAAAAAAGGAATGAGAAAGAAACCAGATTCCTAAAGATCATAGATTATTTAGACATTTACCCCAAACAGAGGATCTGATCATTTCTCAGTGGGGACTTTAGAGATCACGGGGGATTTTTGCAAAGAAGTGGCTTTACATGGATTAAGCAGAATGTCGTTTACAACTTGTTTTACACACTGATTGCATTAGATGATGGGTTTCTTCACAGCAATTCCAGACTATAGTGTGTTGACCCTCACAGCAAAACATCATTAGCAAACCCAAGAGAAATGAAGAGGAACAGACCTACTTAGTTAGGCATGGTCATACAAATTATCACAAGGATCACAAAACCCTGAATAAACAAAGAGGAGGATTAAAAGCCAATTCAGCTAACTAAAAATGTCCCCTAATCTTTTGCATTGTCTTCTCCACCTGTAGGAGAGTACTACTGGTTGGAGCCAGCCAATGCCTTTGAGCCGTTCCAGGACTATGATGTGGGTTTGATAGCCTTAGCTTTCCTACAAGGCTCCTTTGCCTACGGAGGTTGGAACTTCCTCAACTACGTCACAGAGGAGCTGGTGGACCCCTATGTGTAAGACACTTTGTCTGCCTCTCATATGTCTAGAAACATTTTGTCGTTGTGGTTAAAAAACCGGCTCCACACAGTGCTGAATGAATAACTGCTGTATGAATATAGCTTATGTTAAAGCTGCTTGCAGCTATTTCAGTGATTAGCAGTTGCATACCTGACTAAGCTTTCCAGTTTAATCCATGATTCCTTTTTTCAAAGCTCTTTGAAATTTATTGAACTTAGCATGGGAGAAATCATCACAATCACTTTCAGGATCTGACCTAGAAAACATTTCTGCTATTATAAAATGGTTTATTTCTTCATTTCCTCTGCATTTTCTGTATTTTTAACAATCCCACGTTTTTTTAATAACCTTGGTATCCATTAATACACCTCCCCTAAGGTACAATTTTTAATTTCCTACTTTATACCCCCCCAACTTCATTCTCTTTAGCTTTTCTTCCCCTTTCTGTTTCCTAAACATTGCTGTTTTTATCATCTCCAGGAACCTTCCTCGTGCCATCTTCATCTCCATCCCCCTCGTGACCTTCGTCTACGTCTTTGCTAACATCGCCTACGTCACGGCCATGAGTCCCCAGGAGCTGCTCGCCTCAAACGCTGTTGCCGTGGTGAGTAGCTCAGAGCATGACGCAGGGTGTTCCTGTGACGTGATTAGTAGAATTAGTCTGTCTCCCTCTAGTGATCCCTGTTGGTCAATGTTCAAATCAAATATGTTAGTTGGTACCTTGTCATTCGTTGCATCATAGTATTGAACACATTAAAAATGCATGAATGTAAGCATCTAACTGTGTGTGTGTGTGTGTGTGTGTGTGTGTGTGTGTCTGCTTTACTCCATTGACCCTCCCTCCCTTTCATCCACCCTGTAACCTCCATCCCAGACATTTGGTGAGAAGCTGCTGGGAGTTATGTCGTGGATCATGCCCATTTCTGTGGCGCTCTCCACCTTCGGGGGAGTCAACGGTTCCCTCTTCACCTCTTCACGGTTAGTTGGCTCGATAATGACTTCCACAACAATAACTATTACGCAAAAAATGCAAATTTTTCCTCTGTAGTCTAACGTATAAAAACAATTTCCTAAATTTAACTTTCCTTCTTCATCTTAAACCACAACATGTATAACACTTTTCTCTTTTTCATTACGTAAAGTGTGGACGTACTGTAGACGGTTAAATCTAGATGCATTAGCTGAATGATTTATTTTTCTCTCACAGATTGTTCTTTGCTGGAGCCAGAGAGGGCCACCTCCCCAGTCTGCTGGCCATGATTCACATGAAACGCTGCACTCCCATCCCAGCCCTGCTCTTCACTGTGAGTACTGCTCTCATAGTGACTGCTTTTATATTATCTACTTCAGATAGGTTAATTTCAGTCTCTCGACGATCAGTTAAACCTAACAAGAAAGCTCTTTAGCTCTTTATCACTCTTCCTGTCTTTGACCGCCCTTTCCTTCTTACTCCTCAGTGCCTGTCCACCCTGCTGATGCTGTGCACCAGCGACATGTACACTCTCATCAACTACGTGGGCTTCATCAACTACCTCTTCTATGGAGTCACTGTCGCCGGGCAGATTGTCCTGCGTTATAAACAGCCAGATATGCACCGACCAATCAAGGTGTGTGTGCCTTTTTTTTCCTCTACAGTAGATGTTTCACTTTATGTACCAAATTATGTTAACAATTATGATGCCTCTCTGGCTTCATTTCAGCATGTGACTGTTGTTCTCTTTGCAGTTTTTCTGATATCTGAAGGTCAACATAAAAAAAAAAAAAAAAGGAAACTGGCCCAAAAATATTTATGTTACTGGCATCTAATGAACTCTTCTCGTTTTCAGAAGAGACTATGCTAACAAGGCAGTTTTAAAAGCCACTTGATAAACAGCCAGTGTGGAAAAGAGCCTAATGTGCAGTAAATCTGCTTTCAAGCAGCCATAAACCATCCTCTGAGAGCTGCTATCTTGTGGTGTGAAGTGTGTAGTATTGGTGATGACAGGTGAATGTACAAAAATGATCAGTTAATCAAAATTTTACTTAATATTCAAAAGGGAGAAGCTATCTTCATAAGTGTAGCACGTTGTATCCGAGTAGCTGAGTGCAAATGCAGGACACCAGAGCAAAGCAGGTTCAGTTGATGATATTTAATAAAGTCCAACAGAAACTCACAGGCTTATACTTGGTGTGGCAGAAGTCCAAACAAAACAGAGGCAAATCCAAACAGGCAGATAATATCCAAAACACGTGGAACAGAGCATGGCAGAGCACTCAACATTAGACGATGACACCACTAGGACTGAACACAACTGATGGCAATATATGCAGGGGCACACCACACACACACACAAGCAGGCAGAGCAATTAATCACAGGTAAGACACATTAGGAATTAAGGTAGACAGGAAACAAAGTTAGACAAAAGCACCAATCCCCAAAATTACAAAATCAAACAGGAAATAAAGCTACAGACAATACACCAGGAGAAATGTAATTAAATACAACAGGGAACAAGGAAGCAATAATCAACCAACAAAACCTAAACAAGAGCAAAGAGGCAACGAGTAAAACAGAAATGGACATTAACAAAATAACAGAAAACACCACACTCAAACCCAAGATCATGACACATTGTTGCTGTGTTCTCTCTTCCAGATCAGCCTGATTTGGCCGGTCATTTACCTCCTCTTCTGGGCCTTCTTGCTCATCTTCTCCCTTTACTCTGAGCCCGTGGTGTGTGGCATCGGCCTGGCCATCATGCTGACTGGCGTCCCCGTCTATTATCTGGGAGTCTACTGGGAAAATAAGCCACAGTGCTTCGACGCCTTCGTTGGTAAGTTAGCTTATCACGTGAAGACATATTGTTTGGGCAAAATGTTCTTCTTTAGAACTACAAATTCACTATATCTCGAACGAGATATGAATAGATCAACATTTCACTCTCATGTCTACGGAGGCCCTAAAGGTGACTTTTGTTATTTTTATTTTGTGCACACAAGTTATTATCTTGTGGGAACAAGTTATTTATCAAGCGCACACAAGATAAAAATATTACCTTACAGGACTTTAGGGGCTCTGTACACGTCTGTACAGAGAAGTGTGTTAAATATAAAGGTGTAGAGTCAGAAGGCTTAGCTTAGACTGGAAGAAGGGGAAACAGCATGCCTACTTTCAAAGTCCAAAGCCTGTCCTCACTTCTAAAGCTCACAAATGAGCATGTTTTGGTTAATCACCCAAATAGAAATGTAAAAACAACGTGCGGTTTTATAGGGAGTTACAAGTTGTTCTTGTTGGGAAGCAACTAGCCAAGCTTGCTGTTTCCACCTGTTTCCGGTCTTTATGCTAAGCTGAGCCAATCGCATCCTGGCTCCCCTTCCATACTGAATGTACAGACATGAGAGTGGTATTGATCTTTTTCTCTTGGCATGAAAAGGAATAAGTGGATTCCCTAAAATGTCAAAGTATTATTTTAACACAGTACTTAGTTATAAACACAGTGGCATTAACATTTTTTTAAATATTTGTATGAAACATGATTGGATTGTAATTATTTGGTCTGGGACAAATGAAACATGGCAGTTAATTAATCAAAATGTTAACCTCATGTAATTTGAATTCCCGTTACTGTCCCTATCCTCAAACCCGGTCGCTCTCTTCTTCCAGGTAAGATGACGCACTTGGGCCAGAAGTTTTGCATGGTGGTTTATCCAGCTTTAGGTGACAGCAGCGGGAACGGAGAGGAAGGAGAGGAAATGAAGGAGGCCATGTCTCCTCTGTCTAAGGAGGACAGAGACGCCCACAAGTCAGCGGACTGCTAAAGCGCACGCCCTTATCTCCCACCTGCCCCAAAAGAAATGGACATATGCAGACGCACACGTGGGTGCGCACACACTCAAAAACACATGCAAACACACGACACAGTTTGTAGTGGATTTACTGATCAACACTTGTGCCCCCACACTACATGTTTTTATTTGTTTTTTAGCAAATATAGTATGAGATGTTTGGAGTATTACGATATTCTCCAATACACACTAAACAGACACATTTAACAATTTACTATTCATCTTCATCATCATCATTCTGCTTCTCTTCCTCCCGCTCCCCCTCCACACACTCCCTGCACACTCCTACTGTAAGAGATCATTTTTGTAGTACTTGTTTTTTTTTATCAAAAGACTCTCACTGCACTGTGGTGGCCACACAAACACTTCTTTTCTGTTTTTGTTCTTTTCTTTGGCCACGTTGTAAATTGTGTCATAAATTCAACACACCAAAGCAGTATTTTGATTGTCAAAGCAGAAAATTGGATTCAGATCAAGTCATTTCATGTTGTGAAGTACACCAAGAACTATGTTTTGGTTTTTAAAGGTGACTGTGACGCTGAAATGCTTTTTTTGTGTAATTGTTTATATAATTTGCCTTTGTTGTTGTTTTAGTTTTAATATGTTAATTTTTGGTTTGTTGATATTCTTTTTTTTCTATTTAACATCATATACATCTCGGCCTATTTTATTTTTTTTTTTTTACTCTTGCAACCGTGGAGGTGTACACCTGGAAGCTGATGTGTGAGCTGTTCTTTGCATTGGTAAATGGTTGTTTTTTTTAATTGCCTTAATTGGAATATATTTGGGTGCCACATTGTGACTGATGTGGAGAGATTGTTAATATTCACACTTGTTAATGTGATGGAAGCAACAAAAAGTGTTTAGTGTTTTGAGAGAGTTTTGGTATGCACACTACACAGATAATTACCCCGTTAAAACTGCATGTCCAAGTCCGGGTCTATATAGCTCAGTTGGTAGGGCATCAGAGTTGAAAGCTGCATGGACATACTGTAGATCACTAGAACCAATAAATAGACAAGACGTGATAATTTCACCACCACTCTGACACATGTGGGAAACAGTTTTACTGCAGAATTATTATTGTAGTTGTACCATCTTGCTGTACTTTAAATAACCTCTAATCTTTTGATTCATACAATTGACAAGAGGAGATTTTAGTGCAATATTAATGCAGACACCAGCAAAAAAAACTGATTCAACCCATTCGGTGTTGTCTGGTAATAGTTATGTATCTATGCTGTATATTATAGTAACAACACTCCTTCACACTTCAACACACATTGTGTACTCTTGTGTCTTTCTATAATCTATCCGTGGCTCAGGGCATCCCCACTGCCTTCTCCTTACACACACTGCCTAAAACCTCCAGACCATGAACACTCAACAGATCCGACTTATTGCCTCGTTGCTAAATGTTTGTACTGGTGCTTTTAGAGATCTTATGTCCTCAGGAGTCTCAATCTTACAAGCAATCCCAAAAATAACTCACAGACGATGACAGGTCTTGGCAAAAAAAAAGTTGGGCCTGTATTGTAGTTTTTGAAGTTTCTCTTGTGAAAATGTAAGATGAACAGGGTGTCATGGATGTCTTTACAAGTACAATGATTGTGTTTTGTGCCTGTACGATTATTGTGTATTTACAGTAAACACAGATGTCATGACAGTCCGCAAATTGTCTCTTAGTAAATAAAAACCACTGACTAATGTTTGAATTTGTAATTCAGGGCCTCATTTATATAAAAGAAAATGCTCCATATCTTTCTTATTCCATTGTGTGATCAATTCAAAGAATGTGATTCTTGTTACATTCAGTTTCTTCAATGATTCCTCAATTTATTACACAACATAAACTTTGTGAATTTCACATTTCTCAGCGAGCGCTGTGCATAAATGAGGCCTGAATGCTAATGCTACATAAATGCTGCAACGTTATGTGATGTTGCAGTGATGACTGTGCAGACAGCAACTTGCTTCACAAGTTCAGTGTGAGTGAAATACTGCTTGTATTTCTGCTTAAAATCTAAAAAAGGTTTAATAGTGTTGATTATTTTTTACTCGTCTTACATTCTTGCTGCTCAAGGTTTCCCAATAAGCTGCAACCTCGGCTTCTTGCTTTAATTCAGACCAAAACAAGCCTTTTTTAATGTGGTGTAAATATGAAGTTTTCTGTGTTCTAACAGTCGTTGCATATTAATTTCTTCTCCTAGCAATACATCTTCGCAATGCAATACTCTGCCTAATAAGAATGTTATTTCTAAATAATTTTGTGCACACATTGGTCTCTAATTTAAGTTGCCATTTGCAGACTGCAGAGCCATTGTGACTGACATGTCTCTCAAGCATAAGTCTATTTTTGTGTTAAAAATGTAACTGTAAATATTGGGGGTGAGTGTGCAAGAATAAAAACATTCAGAAGTGAACCAGAATTTTCACATCTCTTTGTATACAGCCTTTTTTATGAAGAACACAGAATGGCAACCGTGAGGCATTTTCAGCATTAACACAAGTTTATTCAACTGACAAACTAATCTACAGCATGGGTCACACTGAGTGAGGGGGAGGGGGCACATGGGTGCTGACGCAGCAATCCCAAAAGATAACGTTGCTTCTCTGAACATACAAACCTAACAATACCCATGGAAACTGAAGCCATTGTCAAACGACACCATAGTTGGCACGCTCCTTGTCTTCTAATCAACACAATGTGCAATAAGCACAAAAACTAACAGATTAAGTTCATGTGAAATAATATAAAACATTATCCTACTGAATGGACATGCTCAGTCTACTTTTGAAGCTTATATAAAGCAAAATCTATGGTACATGATTTAGCATTAGTGGTGGGCAGTTTTCCTGACACAAGACATGTCCTTTACTTCTCGTTGTCCCTTATAGGAATAGTTCGACATTTTGGGAAATATGCTTTTTCATTTCCTGAGTTAGATGAGAATACTGATAACACTCTTTTACTACTCTCTGTCCATTTAATATAAGGCTGCAGCAGGTTAGCTAAGCTTTCTACAAAGACGGGAAACCGGGGCAAACAGCTAGTCTGGCTCTATCCAACAGAAACAAAGTCTGTCTAATAGCACCTCTAAAGCTCCCTAATTAACACACCACATTGCAATTATTTAATGTGTACAAAAGCCCAAGTGTAAAAATACACAACTAGTCATTTTTCAGGGGGTTATGTCACAGACTATTTCTTGACTGGGAGCAGTAACTTCCTTAGGTATCAATCGGTTGCTTGGCAGCTGTTCAGAGCCAAGAAATAGTCGAGCACGTGAAGAGGCAAATTGTCATTCCAAACTTTGATTTTCGTACAAAGTAACAAACGAGATATAAGTTATTAGAGGATTTAGTTTCTGTTGTATAGAGCTGTTTCCCCCTCTTTCCAGCCTTTGTGCTAAGCTAACTGTCTGCAGCTTTATATTTAACAGAGATACGGTATGCATGAGTGGTATCAATCTTCTCATCCAACTTTCTGGCACAAAGCGAATATGTGTCTTTCCCGAAATGTCAAACTATTCTTTTGAAGATGCTTTTATCCATCTTTTGCAAATCTAACTAAGCTAAAATGGTACTCCACAAGAAAAAGACTTTTGATTGATACATCCAGATTATTATACTGAGTTGGGGCGAATGACAGAGAACAGAATAAAACATGTATGAAACAGAACAAGTAAACCGTAGTTTGTGTCACACTCTGAAGGCAAAGGCTGTGATCCAAGGTTGGGTTTCCTTGAAGCATCTTTAAGCTACAGTTATCTGTTTTATCATCGGAGGAACAATAGTAACCTCTGTGCTTACATGCAGAGCTGCAGAGTAGAAGCGGTTTTCTGTAGCAGCCAAAATTAGCTCTGGGTGGTAAAACTTTAGCCAAAGCTTTGTTTTATTCTGAAAGTTACTTTGCCTTTTCTGCCAGGACAGAAGACGTAACATTCACCATGAAAATGTTACAGTGGGGGCAGTGTTGGCAGCCAACACATATTTGGCTGAAGGAAAGTGGCTGCCACAAGTAGAACCTGATCTAACTCTTTCTACCAATGGCTCTGTGTTGCCTACACTGCCGCCCGGTGACCCTTGGATGCGCAACTTCGGTGGATCCGCTTAATGTAGGCATCGCTAAGGCATATTTCCAAGTGATGTCTACAGTGCAGGCTTGAAGTGTAGGCTTCTGGGAGAGCGGGGCACCTGTCCTCCTCGCAGAGCAAGAACCAGATGGAGAACAGAGCCTCCCTGGATTTTATAATCTGCAGCTGTTTTCTCATCGTTCCTGAGAACAAAGACATGCAGGGTACAAAACGTCAGACAGCAGAAAACCCTCTATTAAAAAACTAACTTTCATTTGTTTTATTTTTTACAATGACAGCCAGAACAAACATCAGCTCCTTTATACAGCATAACATATTCTTAAGCAGATAAAGATATGCAACTTATAATACTGGTGTTATTATATTCTCCCATATAAAACTGGTGAGTGATGATGGTGATGATTGAGTTGGATGATGATGGCTGGGTGTATTCACTTGTTTTCACTATGTCATGCCATCATACATTGTTTAATGTGAGCTTTTGTGGCTGGTTTTAGCATTTGTTTTACATATTTTTATTATATGTTTAAAGCGTTTTATTGTATGTTAAGTCTGTTTCACCAAGCTAGAAGGCAAATCACCCACGGTGTACTATAATGTTTCCGACTTCCAACCAAAGACATACATCTTTAAACGGGTCCGGAATATATAGTTTCATTTAAAATAAAGGCTGATTTCCAAAAATCAGCTGAAACATTACTCCTCCCTACCTCTCTGACCTCCTCCCCGCCACACCTCGACACGGTCCGCGGATACAACACTAAAAACCATTAGGACAAAGCGCCACATCCGACAGGCTAACTCCATGCCATCTTTCAAACAGGCCCTCAAAACCCACCTTTTCAAGACTGCAACCCCCAGATAACTTCCTTCACCTGCTTTTTTAAAAAAACCAATTACTTTCACCTTTCTCCCTTTAAAGCATCTTTCAGTTTTTAGAAAAGTGCTATATAAATGTTATTCATTATTATTATTATTATTACTAAAACAGGAGTATATTATGTATATTAAATGTGTATTTGTTTGGGACTATTTTCAGCAGTAGGTTGGCATGCATTTGGTGCACCAGTTAGTACTTACACTACATCAGGATGGGATATGGTAAAATAAGAAAAACTGAATTAAAGGATGGGAAAGTTAAGACTGGGGAAATGAAAGACAGGTAAAGAAAAACAAAGGGCATCTCAGTCTTACATCTGTTTCCCACTGTAGATCAACCTCTGCTGCTGCGGAGGGATCCCTTCTTTCTCCTCCACCCTTTCTTTAATCCGCTCCACCTGTATGAAAGGTAATGTAAAACATACTGCTCAAAGCTCAAACACACACAATGAAGAATGAGTAATGACCAACACATGAGGAAATAAAAGATCATTATATACCTTATCTGTGGGCTCTATGTCAATCTCTATCTCTTTGCCTGTGAGTGTCTGTGAAAAAACAATTTCAGGTTATTGTTGAGCAAATTATGAGACCGGACACAACTCAATAACTCAGAAATAACAAATGTTCAGATGTTAGGCTAACTGTTAACCCGGGCTAATCGTTGTGTTTACTTCGCCCTACCTTCACTTTAATCAGCATCTTTGTTGACTTGTTTTTTTAATCAAATAAACTGGAGCGGGATCAACTGTATGATTATAGTTTAACTGAACCTATGATTTGATATAACCTACTGATAACACGGTATTTTTGTAAATGGAAACTCGATATATTCCTCTTCTTCCTGAAAATGCGTGTTTCCTGTGTTTCCCAGTTAATCCCGCCGCCTCCCCGTTTGTAAAGAAATGTCAACGGTTCCGCTTTAATTTAATTTCGGACCTCCTTTGTTTCATTTACCGTCGAAAAAGCACCGACTTTGCCCTAAAATAATCTCACATTAGCGTGAGTATCGCCCCAACAAAAGCAAACTGACATTTGTTTCCTGAATACCTAAAACAACCCTCACGACACCAGCGCAAGGTAGCGTAAAGCGAACCTTGCATTTGTAGTTTTTACCCGCATGTCGCCTACCAGCTAAATCGCTTTAAAAACTACAAAGCGGCTGTCAGTTGGTGTCCGCCGCCGTGAATCTTCCCGCTCACACAGTGGAAAAGGAAACAACTCCGGCACAGACAACCTCAGTCATAATTTCTGTAAAGGTAATACTTTATGTTGCTAAATCTATAAAAAACACTTGGGTAATTAGCATCGTGTGCTAATGTAAACGGGTTGCACTGCTAATATGGTGGATTCAAATGTGACACTTTCACATTATATAACGTAACCTTGATATTTGACAACGGGGCTAAGCAGACAGCACCAACTAAGCTAACTTATGTTAACTTAATCTTTGTGAAAAAGGTTATATCATAACGTGAGAACCATTAAGAATATTATTTTCAGTGTCGTCTAACCATTAAAAAAACACTACATGTCCACATAGCAGTAATTAATGTAACGTTACTCTTCTTCTGGCTATTTCTGACACATCTGTTGTCTTTTTCGTTTACTTTTACAGTGTTGCTTGCAGACCCTAACGTTACACCATGCCTAAGTTACTTTTAGTTAAATGAAGTTGATGACCATGTATATGAGTGCATAAAGGGGGTGTACAAATGAGAAAAGACACAACGCAATCGTCTTAAACTCTGACCTCCCTATCTTTCACAGACTGCTTTATTTAAATTTTTTGTTGTTACTCTACCTGCACAACCTGTTTCCAAAATGCCTCGCATTGAGAATGACATCAAGCTGGACTTCAAGGATGTGCTACTGCGTCCCAAGAGGAGCACACTCAAGTCTAGGAGCGAGGTAGATACACATGTGTGAAGTATTGTTCCCCCTACATGATGAAACCTGTCTGACCTAAATACAGATGTTTCCATTATATGATCCCTGTGAGTGAGTGCACAACCTTATAGGCATTTTGTAGTCAGTAAAGTAGAGGAAAGTATTAGCCCTCGTTCACATTTTACCAACTGGTTAGAGACTTCAAGCAGTGACCCTTTAGCCACACACCTTCATTTTTAAACTATTGACTCCTGCTGGCCCGGTAACTGTAGTAACACGCTGTGAATCATGATGAGAATTTAAAATGACTAATTTAAGTACGCTATTACCGTCAGGCAGACGGTAAAGGGTGCCATCCCTCCGAACCAACCCAGTCTGCAGATCATTCGTGCATACCAGTATTGTGTTGCTGAACAAACTGTGAAAAACATTACTGCACCTCTTGGTGTGGAGATGCTGCACCTTTATTATAATAGGTACACCTATTACCTCTGGTAATGTTTTGTGTTGGTATCATAGTTGTCTGTTTGTTGAATTGTCTGACAATTGCTTTATGGCATCTATCTAATGTCTCGTTGTCCTTGCCTTTCCCAGGTGGACCTAATGAGGAGCTTCTCTTTCAGGAACTCCAAGGGCAGCTACAGGGGGATCCCCATTATCGCTGCAAACATGGACACTGTGGGGACCTTTGAGATGGCCCTGGCTTTGCACGAGGTCGGTTAAGCATTACATGGGATGTGTATAAATCACTTATTATTTCACAAAATGTTTCACAGTGCTATAATCTATTTTAATGTAATTTATCATTATCCCTTTTTGAAAGGAAAAGTGACCAAAGTAGTCTAAACAAAACTAGGTGAATCTAAATTTAATCCAAGCAGTGAACACTATAATGCAGAATAATCACTGTATTACATAGCAGGCTGATGACTGAGGACAGGCCCTACTTTCTTCACTAAAGACCAAATTAAAAGTGAGAGGTCATCAAGCTTTTCCGACCCAGATGCCAAGTTTTGGTTGCTTATTCTGTGTAGCATCTGTATCTATACTGAACAAAATTATAAACGCATTACTTTTGTTTTTGCCCCCATTCAACATGAGCTGAACTCAAAGATCTAAGACTTTCTCTATGTACAGAAAAGCCCTATTGAGCACTTCTCCTTTATAAATATATATAATCCATCCACCTCACAGGTGTGGCATATCAAGATGCTGATCAGACAACATGGGTATTGCACAGGTGTGCCTTAGACTGGCCACAATAAAAGGCCACTCGAAAATGTGCTGTTTCACTGTATTGCATAATGTTTCTCACTTGCGCTGTTGTTCCTTGTCGCTTCCACCAGTTCACTCTCTTCACTACGATTCACAAACATTACTCTGTGGATGACTGGGTGGAGTTTGCAAAGAACCATCCCAAATGCCTGCAGGTACTCAAAGTGTTCATTATTATGTATGTATTTCAAGGAGTTTATTAATAGTGGTATTTATTGTAACACAACTGTCTGTCTCTTCCTGGTTTAAATCCCAGAGTGTAGCAGTCAGCACAGGCACCGGTGACGGTGACTTTGACAGGATTTCAGCCATCTTGGCGGCGGTGCCAGAGCTCCAGTATATCTGTGTAGACGTGGCTAACGGCTACTCTGAACACTTTGTTCACTTTGTCAAAGACGTCAGGCAGAAGTTCCCCTCCCACACTATAATGGTTCGTAGATGTCTGCCTTTAAGCTCCAGCATGTGCAGCTGACAAGGGAATGAATGTTCACAACATTTCTTTGATAATCAATAAAACATTTTTTATTATTGCTTTTATTTTGCTCAGGCAGGAAACGTGGTGACAGGAGAGATGGTAGAAGAGCTGATCCTGGCTGGCGCTGATATCATCAAAGTAGGCATCGGACCAGGTGATTACAGCGTAACACTTACTAACACATTTCTGCATTCATTCATAACATAATAGCATCATCAAAAGTTTGATGTTTTCAAATACACCAAACGTCAACGTAATACTATGTTACTATTATATACAGTATTCACGACATATGTAAGAACCCAATTTATAGATCTGTGTAAGAAAATAACTAACTTGCTTCACTAATCAGGTGAATTCAGACTGTTATTTATATTGTCCCTGGAAGGATGTTTTGCAATGTAGCAACTCCGATTCATCTGCCACACACAGGTTAAGCAGACCACCAGCAGGGTTTGTAAATGCTGTTTCCAGTTTTCAAATCATGTACCACAGACTACAAGGAGTTATCTCTTACTCTTATGTCTTCTTCTTCTTCAGGCTCTGTGTGCACCACCCGCAAGAAGACAGGGGTGGGGTACCCCCAGCTCAGCGCTGTGATTGAGTGTGCAGATGCAGCCCATGGCTTGGGAGGCCACATCATCTCTGTGAGTGACTCTCTTCTATGGCAGTCCAATGATTTGATCATAATTTCTACACAGTTCTTATTGTCTAGAATTAGGAATAGTTTACTAAATTGAAGCTACAGTCAGCAGCTAGTTAGCTTAGCTTAGCATACAGACTGGAAACAGGGAGAAATAACTGGCCCGGCTTTGTCTGTAAAGTAAACATTTGTATGTTGTTTTTTTGGGTGAAAGTAATGTACTGGAATATTTCTCATTGTTACTAGAGCCTTGTTGTGTGTAGCACATAACCAACCGAAAACCCCCACAAATTGTCATTTTTACACATTTGTTTTTGTACATTACACTAACAAGATACAATGTGTTAATCTGTGAGCTTTATAGGTACTTGTGGGAAATATTTGTTGCCATCAAACACAGCATGGCTAGCAGTTATCTCCCTCTTTACAGTCTTTATGCTAAGCTAAGCTAACTACCGAATGGCTCGATATTCTCATCTACATCTTGGCAAGAAAGAACTATTTTTGGCAGAAACTATTGATAATTTTTCTTATCTTTCTTTAAGAATGGTTTCCACCTGTCCCAAGTTACTTTTTGTAATTCCATCCACTCTTCTCTCCCCACAGGCAATGTGTTTTGTTAGATGTGTATTTCACCCTGCGAATGTGCAGCCTTGTCTTTTTTTCTCCAGGCTGTATGTTCATGCAGACATGATAAACATACAGTCAGACTCATAACATGGCGTTTTGTTTGGTCTTTGTCCCTCTCTTCTCTCTCACACAGGATGGGGGATGCACTTGCCCAGGAGATGTCTCAAAGGCTTTTGGTAAGTTTCAGTGTTTCCATTCAAATTACAGCCGTAGGGAGAATTCCTCTGTTGAAACAGGCTTCTCACTATTTGTTTTGCTCTTTCTGTGCGACTCTAAAGGTGCTGGAGCAGACTTTGTGATGCTGGGCGGTATGCTTGCTGGCCACTCAGAAAGCGGGGGCGAGATTATTGAGAAAAACGGCAAGAAATACAAGCTGTTCTACGGAATGAGCTCCGACACTGCGATGAAGAAACATGCAGGAGGCGTGGCTGAGTACAGGTCAGAGTCAGTTATTTTGGTATATAAGGGAAAAATATATAAGTTTTTCATATGTGCATGTGTTTTAGTGACCATGGTCTCCAGCTTCATTTCTTTAACAACCAGCTGTCAGACTCCGCTGAAAACTGAAATATAATTATCAGGATGTACAGAATGTAAACAGGATTAAGCTGGATACCAGTTTAGTACCAGATGTTCTCAACCCTTGGCAAGTAGGTAAGTTAGTAATGACATACAGCTGAGCTAATTAATATTACTTTGTTACTAATTTAGCTAACGTTAGATAACAGCTATAAAACGTGCTGTACAGGGGAGATGTTTGCTAGCGCTAACCGCCTTAATGTTTCCAGCAGTTGGAGAAACTACAGACTTTTATTAACGGACACACAGTGACCTACGCTGCACGTTTACTACCAGACTGAAACTGAAAATATTTTTCTCCGCTAACTTTCACCGTCATGCTCTGCTGCTCGCTCTCTCTCAGTTGCTCGGCCACAGACGGTCCGGGTGCTGCACTTCCGCAATTTCCGCCTTTTGTGTTCCGTCAACATTACGTTATCAATTAACATTTAAATAATCGATTTTTTGACAATTGTTAATCGATTTTAATAATTTTCTCCTACCTCTAGTCTGTTGCTTGTCAGCATTAATCGCTAAACCTAAGGTGCAGAGTGGTGAGTGATGTTTGCGTAGTAAACCACATTCCTCTGTTTGTATGTGTGTGTTTTGCCTCCAGGGCGTCGGAGGGGAAGACAGTAGAAGTGCCTTACAAAGGTCCAGTGGATGTGACAATACGAGACATCCTGGGCGGGGTCCGCTCCAGCTGTACCTATGTTGGGGCAGGCAAACTGAAGGAGCTGAGCCGTAGGACCACCTTCATCAGGGTCACCCAACAGCTCAACACCGTCTTCGGCAACGACAGCTGATTGTCCCGCTCGACGCTGACTCAGATCCAAGGATAAGTCTGCAACCACTGCCTGTCTGACTCCCAAACACAAGTGAACAGACACATATATTAATACTTAAATACTGCCCTTTTAGTATCATTATTCGTTTTTACAGTTCTTTGACATTTCAATGCATATTTAGTATGTTGACCTCATTGACATTAACAGAAATGTTTTTCAGCGCACAGACTCTGAATGTTACTTTTTTCCATATAAGCCACAAAGTGTTTCGGGGGCCAGTGTGTCTCTAGACAGTAAGATGTCATCATTCCAATGCAAGGTCCTTTCTGTGGCTGTCTATAAACAGCATATATATCAACTGTGAGTGTTTGTCACCCACGTATAAAGTTATAGCAAAAGTCTTAAATTATTTAGAAAGCCTAAATATGTCAGCAGCAGCTGTGGATAATTAGGAAAAATGCGGTTAATTTTAGAAATTCAGTCACTCATTAAGTTTTGCACTTTAATGATTTGTAATTTGAGATATTAGTTTTTGCTATTGTCTAATAAATACATTACTAAACTACAGTGGCACGCATTGTATCCAGCACTTACTGCTACTTTTAAAAATAGTATGTGAATTAGATTTGGGAGAATTATTATATATGGACCAATACCGAATGCTACAGTACTAGAGCAGATCCAGTACATAGTAATGAAGTGCTGAATTCATAGCAGAGGTTTTCTTTAATATTAACATATGTGTAGCTGTTCTCTTGTCTAGCTGCTCCTGGTAATACCAAAGTTCGTGTGGGTTTATGTTAGAGATGTGCACATTCAAAGTAATTTATGATTCATTATAGCCTTAAAATTAAGTTGTCAATCCTAGGAAGTATTACAGCATCAGTATTTTTTATGGTTTCACTTCAAACTGTATCAATGGTTACTGTTTCAAGCTGTTCTTACATAATTTGTGTTGTTTCATTTTTTAGTGTCACATTAGTATGGAAATGGCAAAAGGTAAAACTGAAATGTGTTTTTTAAATTCACTTTTTTTTTCACTTCACATTTTAACCAGTCAATAAAAACATTCCACATTTTAAACATTTTCTGGCTTTATTATTGAGCAGATTCACAACGTATGTATGATACAAAAGACACAAATTTCTTATTGTCATTTGGACATCATGAGACCATGCACTGTGAGATACTGAGCAACGACCAGTTCACCTAAATTACTTTGGTTCAAACTGCCAAAACAAAATAATTCACATCATTACAAAGAAAAGACATTCAGCTGAACATGTTATATTGCCTTTAGTATATGATGTGTACTGTGTACACTGAAACAATCACAGCATAAACTGATTACTGACATTTCACAGCAACTCTAATCAATGTGAAATATTTACTGAAAGCAAACATTATTACTGTAGGTATTTGTAGCCATTACTGAAGTTCACAAACCACCTCTGTGATGCATGCAACAACCAATAATCGCTCCACAGGAACAATTATCATTCATTATATCAATAAGAGGTTCTGTGTGTCTTCATTCTGGTCATTAAATATGCCTCAGGGGTTGGGGACCCATTAGATTTTCTTTATGTGATTCCCGTTGAACTCATTATCCAGAAACGTGCCGTCTCTTTTCATGTTTAGACTGAGGACACACAGATGTACCTGCCCATCAGATTCACAGACCTTGAAATTCTGACTTCACGTAATAACTCCTTCCTCCACCTGAACTCAGACAAAACAAAGATCCTGGTCACTGGGTCCCAGCAAATGACATAGCAAATTCTGGCATTTACTGGTTCCCTAGTGGATCATATCTGGCCTGTTTCAAGGAATCTTGGCATCTGTTTTTACAGTAATTTAGGTTTTGAGCAGCACATCGTAAAGCTTGTGCAATCATGTTTTTACCAGCTTAGAAATATATAAAAAATGTGATCAATGTTAACTTTTAAGCACACTGAGACCATTTTACAAGCCTTTATAATCATTACTGCAGCAGCCTTTTTACTTGCTTGGACCAAAAATCTATTGATCGACTCCAGACTGTCCAGAACTCAGCTGCTTTTAATCAGAACAAAGAAATATGACCACATCACCTCCCCAGTGTTACCTTCAGTACACTGGCACCCAGTATGTTTTAGAATAGACTTTAAAATGTTATTGATCACTTTTAAAGATCTTCATGGCCTCTCTCCCAGTTATATCTCTGACCTTTTAGTCCCATCTGCACCAGCACGTACGTAGGTCTGTTGTCTGTTCCAAAGTCTCGACTGAAAACTAAAGGGGACAGAGCGTTTGCAGCCAGGGCCCCGAGGCTCTGGAACAGCCTGCCAGCAGAAATCAGGTCAGTAAATGAGTCAGTGAACTCCCTTCTTAAAACATACTTTTATAGGAGAGCCTTTCCTGATTTTAGTTGATAGTATTTTTCTTTACTTTTAACTGTATTTTAATTCTTTAAAAATGTTTTCTTGTTTTTATGTTTTCTTGTTTTATCTGTTTTATGTGTTTTTGATTTTCTACCCACAGCAGCACTGCACAACAGTTTACATTTCTGCTTAACCAAACACTCAAGGGGTGGAGTTGGACAGATTTGGCTGACTGGTTGTTAGGTTTAGAGTTAAGTTTTAAGTTTTGTTTCACACATTAGAAATGAGCATGGGAATGTATATGACCTAACAACGTGTGTTGGTGAGTCATATTTCATACACAAGGAACTCCTTGTGCTCACACACAAGGAGTTCCTTGTGTGTGGAAGACATCAGGACTTGTTGTAACATGATCTGTGTTGTTTTATATTTTATTGGTACATTGGTATGGAATTGGCAGTCAATAAAATCATTCCAAATCTTAAACATTTTCTGGCTTTAATATCAAGTGGGTTCGCAATGTATGTACTATATGAAAAGACACAAATTCCTTGTTGTCAGTGGGACATCATAAGATGACCAGTTCAACCAGTTCACAACCAGATGGAGACAAACACCTTAAACCTACTTTGTTGCTTACAACTCTCAAAACAAAATAATTAACATCACTTTAATGAAGACGTTCAGCTGAACATGTTGTATTGCCTGTGTAGTATGAAGTGTATTTTGTACACTGAAAACAGCATTTGCGTATTAGCCTACTGATATTAACACTAAAATCACTACATTTTCATTTGACAACAACACTAATCAATGAGATTTATACTCACTTAATGAAATGTTATTACTGTAGGTATTTGTAGCCATGCACGTCTTAGCTTTGTATGATGATCAGCTGGGTCCTACCAATTACTTGAGTTCACAAACCACCTCTGTGATGCTTATGCCACCAATAATCTCTCCACAGGAACAAGTATCCCGGTGAGAGTAGTAGCGCCAACCATCACTGTACTGATTGTCGTTCCTGCTGTAAACCTTCTCACAGGTACACTTCCATTGCTGCTGGGACATATTCTCACTGCTTTCCTTTCCTAGTTGAACAAAGGGGACCAGGTCCCAGTTGTTGAGGCTCATCTTAATTGTGATTATTTCATTCCTCTGGTGCTGTCCAGTTCTGCTGAAGAACGACAGCGAGGAAGCAACAAAGTTCCAAAACACTTCCACCTTTTCAGGTCGTGGTACGGCCTCTTCTGCATTTTCAGCCTGATGTGTGATTAATGCTGAGGAAACCCTGCGTTGTTTCTCTTTCTTGCACATGTCAGACTGAAACAGCCCAGAACTTTGTGAATTGACTGATGCATCACAACAATCATCACACTCTGTCGTGAGAGAGCTGAGCTGCTGACCTTCACAGCACAGACCATACACAGGTCCGTCCTTCAGGTTCTTTGCAGACTGTTGGTCACATAAACCAATGGTCCAGTCAGAGTCTGGGGAAAGACTGACCACCCACCTCTGAAAGTTAGTAACTGACTGGGTGCTGCGGATCAGAAGAGTGGCAGAGCATTGCCCCAGCCAGCTGCTGTAGAAAACCATCCTGTTGTCTTCGGACAGTGACATGCTGGGACCAAAAGTCTGCGGGTCAAATATCAGGTCTGAACTAGTTGCAATAAGATCCTGGTGGTTTTCTGGATCAACCAGAGTCAACAGAGATCCCCAGAGGTGGCCTGCTTGCTTCACCATCTTTTCACCATTCTGTCGTATCTCCTGAACCAGTCTGTCACGATCACTGCCGGGCTCCAACCCTTTTCTCAGATCCACGGCCTTGGCCTTCTCCACATCCTGATGCACCTGAGAATACATCTGCAGGAATCTGAAGGTGTCCTTCTCGTTCTGTGCTGCTTGGATGCTGGTCTTGCTGGTTTTGATGGACACCATACGGGCAGAGACCGAACTCTGGACACTGGCCAGGGCAACGTCACGCAGGTTAGTCACAGCCTCAATGAGACGAACACTAGAGCGACCCAGCTTCTCTCTTTCACTCTTCTCCCACTTTTCCAGACTCACATTCTCGTCTTCAGTTTTCACCAGTAAGGCCTGCTGCTCAGCACTGAGCTTTTCCATGAGCTCTTTGTGGGCTGTGGAGAAGGTCTTCATGTTGTGCAGGCGGTGCTGGTCTTCAATGGCGCAGGAAACACACACACAGGTCAAGTCATCCAAGCAGTAGTACTCCACGAGTTTGCCATGTTGGGGGCATTTGGTGGTCCCACATAAAGACATGGGTTCAGTCAGAGGATGAGTTTGTAGTAACACAGGAGTGGTCAGGTGGGCCTGGAGGTGCTGGACGCACATGGAGATCTCACATTTCATGCAGGTCTTCCGTGCCGGTTTCCTGTCTTCCTCTGTACACATGTCGCAGAGGATCACTTGTGGGTCCTTTTGCAGATTGTCAGACATGTTTTCAGAAGCAGGAAGTCCTGAATAGATTATTTTTGAATATTATTCAGTGTTGAACA
Organism: Micropterus dolomieu; assembly: GCF_021292245.1. Taxonomy (NCBI): domain Eukaryota; kingdom Metazoa; phylum Chordata; class Actinopteri; order Centrarchiformes; family Centrarchidae; genus Micropterus; species Micropterus dolomieu. The sequence goes on along the minus strand of NC_060161.1, from coordinate 22,665,658 downwards.
AAGTCCTTAGGATCCTCCTTGCTGCTCTTAGATTTTACATGAAATCTGAGTTTGCTGAATTTAGTTGTTTACCCGTCGTTAGTCTGTCAGTCTCTGGTCTGAATGCTCTGCCACAGCAGCGCTGCACAACAGTTTCAATTTCTGCTTAACAACACACTCATGGGGTGGAGTCAAACAGATGTGGCTTCAGCCTTTTGTTAGGTTTACAGTGAAGTTTCGTTTCACACATTAGAAATGAGCAACACCAATGGAAGTGGGAATGTATTTATAACATGCCAACATATAAACTCTTTGTACATGAAAGACCTCATGACTTGTAAAAAAAAAAATTAAAAAAGAAAAGCAAACTATGAAATTTAGATACTTATCAGCTCATAAATCAGCTCAACAAAATGTTATTATTCACTCACTATAATTATTTAGGCTACATTTTCTTGATTTCCATTTAATCACATTTGCATTTTCAGATTTGCTCCACTTACTCCACAAAATTTTACTTTAAACTTGTTCTGCATGTGTTATCGTTATTACTGAGATCTTTGCACCAACAGCACTATATTTTAACCCAGGAGGGTTGATCACATGAAGGGAAACCCTTTGCTTTTTGTCTAGTTTGGACCCTTCAGTTTTCTGAATCCCAGAAGTTTTTTAAAGGTGAGATGTATTTAATACCTCATTATACTCTGTTGTGACAGCACAGTCCATATATGTCTCCATCTTGACCTTGGCATATTTTTTAGCACATAAACCAATGTCCAGTCACAGACTTTGAAGAGGCTGGTCACCCATCTGGGAAAGTTAGGAACAGGCTGTGAATGCATAAAAATGTAGCCAGAGCTTTCCCCCAGCCAGGTGGGGGAAAGCTCTGGTCTGGGTATCTCCAGAGATACCCAGATGTCTGTGTTCTTTTGCCCATCTTAATCTTTTTCTTTTATTGGCCAGTCTCAGATATGGCTTTTTCTTTGCCACTCTGCCCTGAAGCCCAGAATCCCGCAGCCGCCTCTTCACTGTAGATGTTGACACTGGTGTTTTGCGGGTACTATTTAATGAAGATGCCAGTTGGGGACCTGTGAGGCGTCTGTTTCTCAAACTAGAGACTCTAATGTACTTATCTTCTTGCTCAGTTGTGCAACGCGGCCTCCCACTTCTTTTTCTACTCTGGTTAGAGCCTGTTTGTGCTGTCCTCTGAAGGGAGTAGTACACACCGTTGTAGGAAATCTTCAATTTCTTAGCAATGTCTCGCATGGAATAGCCTTCATTTCTAAGAACAAGAATAGACTGTCGAGTTTCAGATGAAAGTTCTGTTTTTCTGGCCATTTTGA
>NC_060161.1:22574441-22664236 GCF_021292245.1 Micropterus dolomieu | reverse complement strand
GCATGGAATAGCCTTCATTTCTAAGAACAAGAATAGACTGTCGAGTTTCAGATGAAAGTTCTGTTTTTCTGGCCATTTTGAGCGTTTAATTGACCCCACAAATGTGATGCTCCAGAAACTCAATCTGCTCAAAGGAAGGTCAGTTTTGTAGCTTCTGTAACGACCTAAACTGTTTTCAGATGTGTGAACATGATTGCACAAGGGTTTTCTAATCATCAATTAGCCTTCTGAGCCAATGAGCAAACACATTGTACCATTAGAACACTGGAGTGATAGTTGCTGGAAATGGGCCTCTATACACCTATGTAGATATTGCACCAAAAACCAGACATTTGCAGCTAGAATAGTCATTTACCACATTAGCAATGTATAGAGTGTATTTCTTCAAAGTTAAGACTAGTTTAAAGTTATCTTCATTGAAAAGTACAGTGCTTTTCCTTCAAAAATAAGGACATTTCAATGTGACCCCAAACTTTTGAACGGTAGTGTACATTGGGCTATTACAATATTCATTGCTTATGAAAATGTTTCTAGGATGTTTCTAAGCTCATCATTTTATGAATAATTTACCAAAGGCAGATACCATGCATGCAACAAACCATGCAGTAATGTGGCATCATCTGACTCGTGATGATAGTTCAACATGTTAGGAAATCTGCTTATTCACTATATTGCCCGAAAGTTAGATGAGAAGATTGGGACCTCTCTTTGACTGGCCAATTTAAAGCTACACCCAGGAGACCCTAGCGTAGTTTAGCATAAAGAAATCTTGTCTTCACCTTAATGTTGCCGGGCAGTTGAAGGGGGAACCAAAACTTGCTGTGGCACTTTGGTTTTATGTGGGTTAAAACAAACAAGGAGTTCCTTGTATGTGAAAGACATCAGGACTTGTTGTAACTTGATCTGTGTTGTTTCATTTCTATTGTCACATTGGTATGGAAATGGCAGTCAAATATAACATTCCACATTTTAAACATTTTCTGGCTTTATTATTCAGCATATTTGCAGTGTATGAGCGATGCAAAAGACAAAAAATTAGTTGTTGCCATTCGGACGTCATGAGAACATGCATACTGAGCAATGACCAGTTCATCACCAGTAGGTGGAGACAGACACCTTAAACTGGCAGGCAGAAACAAAACGCGAAACCTTGCAGTTAAAACTCCCAAAACAAAATACCTAACATCACTACAATGAAAAGACAATCAGCTGAATATGTTATATTGCCTACAGTGTATGCTGTGTACACCTAAAGCAGCATTAACTGATTTTCATTTGACAGAAACTTAACACTAATTAATGAGTTTTTACACTCATCCAATGAAAGCAAACAACATTTAGTAAGTTATAATGTTTTTGATTAGTTTAGGTAAGTTTCAATACTCAATGGAGAGGGAACTGATTTATATCATGGCGAACATATAAGCTCTTTGTGTGTAAAAGACATCATGACTTGTAATAAAATGAAAGCAAACTATGAAATTCGGTTACTTATCAGCCCATGAAATGTTCTAATTAATTCACTATAATTATTTACATTTTGTTGAAATACATTTAATCACATTTGCATTTTCAGATTTGCCCCACTTACTTTGAAAAACCTTACTTTAAACTTGTTTTGTATGTGTTACCATTATTACTGAGATCTTTGCACTGACAGCATTGTATATTAATTTAACCGCAACTTAGTACTAATCAATCACACCAAATGACACAAAGACAAAATCTAATTCTGGTTTTGATTGGTAGGCATTAAAACGCATATGATTAACAATGTGTAAACAGAAATTTGGTGATGTGGGCTGGAGACAACAACATGGCTGTCAATTACAGAAGTTCACAAAGCACCTTTGTGATGCGTGATGTGCCAATAACAACTCCACAAGAACAGGTGGCCTGAGAAGACTTCTGGTAAATGTACCCTCCACAGTTGTATGAATTACTGGTTTCAGTGTAAACCTTCCCACATGAGCATTTCCATTGCTTCTGGCATGGTTGTTGAACTGATGATGTTATTCCAAAAAAGCTTGTGCTCAACGTATTTGAGCTCTTCTGCGATTCTTTAACTTCCAAGCAAACAAAAGGGGATAGGTCGCAGCTGGTGGTGCTGATCGTTATTGTGACTATTTTCATTCTCTGGTGCTGGCCAATCCTGCTGAAGAACGATAGTGACTTAGGAAAGCTCCAGATCACTTCCACTTTTTGCGGTCTGGCCAGTTGGTTTGCCACATTTTCATCTGAAGGGTTGATCACCTGAAGGGAAACCCTTCGCCTCTTCTCTAGTTTGGGCTCTTCAGTTTTCTGCTTCCCAGAGGTTTTTAAAGGGAGAGATGCATTGAAAACCTCATCACACTCTGTTGTGAGAGAGCTGAGCTGGTTACCTTTGCAGCACAATCCAAAGACGTCTCCATCTTTCAAGTCCTTGGCATAGTTTTTGTCACATAAACCAAAGGTCCAGTCGCAGTCTTTAGAGAAGCTGATCACCCATCTCTGAAAGTAAGGAATAGGAAGTGTACTCTGAATGCGAAACATGTGGGCAGAGCATTGCCCCAGCCAGCTACTGTAGAAAACCTTCCTGCTGTCTTCAGACAGTGACATGCCGGGGCCCAAAGTCTGTTGGTCAAATATCAGGTCTGAATTAGTGGCAACAAGCTCCTGGTGGTTTTCTGGATCAACCAGAGTCAACAGAGATCCCCAGAGGTGGCCTGCTTCTTCCATCATCTTTTCACCATTCTGTCGTATCTCCTGAACCAGTCTGTCACGATCACTGCCGGGCTCCAACCCTTTTCTCAGATCCACGGCCTTGGCCTTCTCCACATCCTGATGCACCTGAGAATACATCTGCAGGAATCTGAAGGTGTCCTTCTCGTTCTGTGCTGCTTGGATGCTGGTCTTGCTGGTTTTGATGGACACCATACGGGCAGAGACCGAACTCTGGACACTGGCCAGGGCAACGTCACGCAGGTTAGTCACAGCCTCAATGAGACGAACACTAGAGCGACCCAGCTTCTCTCTTTCACTCTTCTCCCACTTTTCCAGACTCACATTCTTGTCTTCAGTTTTCACCAGTAAGGCCTGCTGCTCAGCACTGAGCTTTTCCATGAGCTCTTTGTGGGCTGTGGAGAAGGTCTTCATGTTGTGCAGGCGGTGCTGGTCTTCAATGGCGCAGGAAACACACACACAGGTCAAGTCATCCAAGCAGTAGTACTCCACGAGTTTGCCATGTTGGGGGCATTTGGTGGTCCCACATAAAGACATGGGTTCAGTCAGAGGATGAGTTTGTTAATGAAATACATCAGGACTTGTTGTAAAAAAAAGGCAAGCGAACTATGAAGTTAAGATAATTATCAGCCCACAATCATTTAGATCAAAATATCATTATTATATAGACATGTTTTCAGAATTAATTGCTCTATATGTTCTGTTGAATAAACTCCTCAGATTACCCTTGTAAACAAAATACTGGATCTGAATTAAGTATTATTAGTTAGTTGTTTGCCTGTCACCGGATCCTCAGAGTCTGGTGCAATATCATGAGCTTTACTTGCCAGCAGTATAATTTCCCAGGAAGGAGTGTACACTTCAATTACTCTTTTATAGCATTAGTGTCACTCATAAAAAGCCTTACTTTACCTAACAGTATCAGACAAAAAGCATTAATGACCTACTGTTCCTACAGGTAAGATTTCCACTCAGTTGCTAGTTTAAAAGGTACAGATAGCCCAAACTAATGCAGCCACACAATCCCTACAAAAGGTATAATGCTTGACTTTTGTGAAACCTTCTGAGAGGGGTAAATTTTCTTCTTATTTTGAAGGCTGAGTTTGTGGAGCTTTTAAATTGTATTAGGGTGTTTCTAACTATACACTCAATCCACCATCTCTCTAATCACCATAACCTTATTAAGGGTGGGATTTATTGTATGTCTGTAGTATGGGAAGTTACAGCTAAGTGTACCTAATAAACTGTCAGCTGATGGGACATTTTATTAAATAATCCATATGTTCATCAACTTGTATTATTTTGAACATGTCATAAATAAAGCCGGGGAGACTACACTTCATGAGATAAGATATTATTATTGAAGTTAGTTAACGTTAACCAAACAAACTTCTCATTAAGGAGTGTTTATGCATCTGGATCAACTACCTGCATGTGTGAACCAGATCAGCAGAAAAATCACCTGCCATTCATCATATTTCTTGAAGGTAGGACCTCCAGCCCCTTCATCAGTAAAGTTAGTGATGTGTGTGGTGTCTTCTTGATACTGCCCGCAGAAAAGATTAATAATTAAGAAAATAATAGCTAAGTTTGCTGTAACAGAAAGCTGACATGTGTGTGCATTGTGGGCAATGGACTTGGGTTAACTCACTAAGCTATTAGCTAGCTAACGTTTCCGCTAATGCTAACAAATATTGTTATTAGACGCAGCACTATCGATCAGTGACGGTAATCAATGATTTGTTACTGTGACAGTTATGTTACCGCAGACTCGGTTAGCATTGTTAGACTAATTAACGATTGGCAAACGGCAAAAAATGACACGACGTGAGTTTAGCGCGAACTTGAGTGAAGTTAGCTAATGTTAGCACTCTATGTATTTTTACCCAAATTAATTTCACGCTAATTAAACACCTGAGTGGTTTAATGTTAGTCAATTATTTAGTAAATACGGGGCAGTTAATATTTAAGTTAACTTAGTTAACGTTAACCCTTCTTCTGTGTCAATGGACAGTGATATTAACCAAACTGTTAAGTTAAACTAACGTTAAGGGTTAGGGTTTAAAGTATTTTTATTATATTTATTCGTCCACTGCATTTCAGAGGGTTATAAAGTTACTGTACTTTGGTTTTCTGCACTAACGTTATAGGCTATTACTTTGTGAGTTTCAGTTCTATCTAAGAACTAAGGTAACTTTGCTAAAAAACGTGATCTACACACGAAATATGATGATATATAGATTAAACTAAAATGTAGTAAGCTAAACAGTTAAAATGAGCTCCAATGTTACAAACCTTGAAATGCTGCAACCTTATCATTAAATCATTAGAAAGTGAAAATATCTTTTGATAACTGAATTATATTTTGCTCATATTACATAATATGTACAATTATAACAGTTCAATGCAGGACATTTACTTGTAATGTAGTATTTCTGGAGTTGCTAATTTCACTTACAGTAAATAAAGGATCTGAGTTCTTCAACCACTCCTGCAGCATGTTGATATGCCTGTAAATCTCACTTCTTCTCAGTATGAAACATTAACAACCTCTATTAAACAAGTTTTTGTTTTACATCATGTATACATTTTCTGGAATTTCAATTGTTGGTCTGTTGACATAGAAATTACTATTTTAAGCTTATCCAGTGAAAAAAATCAAGTCTTCAGATTGACATCAAAACAATCCTCCTCACTGATTTACCCCAACAATCGCCAGATTTAACCAGAAATATTAAATGGACATCTACGACTATATAAACTGTATTTTAAAATCTGTAACAGGTGACAAGTGTATATCTTCTTACAGTATTGTCACAACTACTGAGTAAAAGATGAAAGTGTGTTCAGATGAAACACTGAAAGGTAATCACCTTTCAGTGTTTCTATTTTATTTTACTGTTTTATAATATGTAACCATAAATACATATTTTCTTTGGGTACCAACCCGTTCTGTGTGTCTGCCCTTTGCAGGAGTCATCATCACAGATGAGGGAGATAAGGCAAAAGATACCTGGCGCTCGTGTAGAGACTCCAACTTTATCAGAAATGAACGGGGTTTTCATTCTGAACCACAACAGTGCAGTGTGTCTGCCCGTGGTCTCTGACAGTCAGAGATTTATATGGGTACACTCAAACCAAATTAACCTACAGATGGATGGTGCTGCAGAGCTGGACAAGGCGTTCGACAGGTTTCCGTATTTGACACAGAAACAGACAGCTGCACTGGCGCAGCGCTGCTCCCTACACCCGGACCAGGTGAAGGTGTGGTTCATGGTACAGAGGCTCCGCTATGGCATCAGCTGGGACTATAATGACATCTGTGAGGTTTGGAGGAAGTTCAAGTCAGCTCAAAGAACAGCCGAGGTGCAAAACAGGATGCGGGAGGAGGTAAAAGAGGACACAGGAGAGAATGAGAAATGCAAAAGAGAGGTAAAAGAGCCTGGTGGGAAGAAGACAGGGGGGGTTAGAGAGGAACAGAGTGCAGATGAGGGAAGGAGGATGGGAGAAAAAGTGAAGGCTACTAAACGATTGGAGAAAAAAATTAAGCAGGAGCAACAGATGGAGAAAGAGAGGGACAGAGAAGCAGAGGAAGAGAGAAGGAATGCTCAGAGAAAGCGCCAATTGGTGACAGCGACATACAAGATGAGAAAGAAGAGAGTGAAGCAATGGGATGAGGGTGTCGTGGGGGGAGCAGGAGAAGTAGAAATAAGTTGCGATGAAGATGAGAGGGAGTCTGGCACATCCACGCAGCTGGAGACACCACTTTCCACCAGAAAGGAAATGACGGCCAAAGCAAACAGCAGATTACAGTCCATCCAAGAGTGGCCTGCCGACAAGAGCTTCGTGGTGCCCGATGAGCCGCTGGATACAAGTCCTCTGCTCACCCCCTTGTCTCAAACTCAAGCCTGTAATGGGCCTCCACTCGCTGACAACAGGACCACAGACACTCGAATGACCGCTGTGAAAAGTGGCTCTGAGGGGGAAACAGAAAAGGAGGCCGTGGCTGCAGACGGTTGCTCTCCGATCTACAGCAACACAAAGACGCGGGCGCAGTTGGCGATGATGAAGGTGGCTTTCTTGCGCTGCCAGTATCCAGACAGGGAGGAATACAACCGCCTGTCGATGCTGATTGGCGCCCCCCGCCACATGTTGGTCCAGTGGTTCGGAGACATGCGCTATCACATCAAGAAAAGAAAGCCGCGCTGGATGAACAAAGAGCAGCACAAACAGGCACTGGCCAACATCCGGTACCGGCAGTGCCTGAACACGCTGGCAAAGGCACAGCTGGGTGACGCCGGGAGAAAATCAACATGGAAGATAGTGCAAGTGCCTCCAGACTAGAAATGATGCCACAGCCTCCCACTGAGGGGAACGATGAACCGTCTCTCAAAAGTTAGAAAGATGTATCAGAGGCTGTTTTATGACTTGTAATTGGTTCATTATTGGTAGGATCAAGCTGTTTATGTTGTACTTTGAGACAGATGTTACACAGATGTTTGAGAAAAGATTGCCCAGTTACGACGCATTCTTGTTTCATGTGGAGCACATTGTTTGTTATGCTGTTATTGTGATGACTTGACATGTTTGATAACATGAATGCACATGTCCTTTCAAAAAACAGATCATTTGCAAGCTAGATGCAGTTTCACGTCGATGTAATTGTTCTGTAAAAAAACACTCATTGCTTGTTGTTGGACCATGACTCTTCTTATGATTAGTTACATCAAAGCATTAATAAACTACAAAATGTATGACAACTTTAATCTCATTACTGTAATATTTATTTTTTCATAAAAAGAAAGCAGTGTTTCAGATCACATTAACAACCATTTGATTTCAGCAGTTTATCATCTGTAATCTCAGAGCGTAGAAAGACAGAAAGTGACCTGACATAATCCACACCAAATTAACAATAATATAGTACAATTTTAGGATACTATGGGGAATATATATTGCACAAAAAATAGTTTAACAGCTCATTCTCATGTTATCCAGCTACATCAGTTTCTGACACTTAATCCTTAAAGATTGGTGTTTCTTTTTTGTCTGTTTCAATCACTCAATCAAAATTTATTTATAGAGCACCCTACAATCCAAGTGGACACAAAGTGCTATACAGTAAAACAATAAATGAATACATGTATATATGTCTGTTTCATTCTATATATAACCTGAAGTAAAGCCGAAATATTTAAGAGGTAGAACATGATACACAGTCATACAAGCACTCCATATAAGAGTATCAGTGTTACAGTGTATACAGATACTACCTTAACAGATGTTCATGTAAAAAAAAAAGTGGTTTATTCCCCCCCCCAATTTTAAGGCAGTAAACAGCAGTTTATTATATTATACAGTCCAATGGCTAATCAATGCGATGCTAGTTACTCTGTCACAACTAAAGAGGTCTCCCTGGGCTCCGTCAGTTCCAGCTGGCTGTGTACTCTGTCCTCTGCGGCTGCCAGATCTCAGCGCCTTCGATAATGCGGCGGATCATGGAGGCGGAGGTGATAAGCAGGTGTCCGGCAGCATATAGGAGGGAGGAGGCTACGCGCAGGGCTTCTCTGAAAACCAGATAAAGCGTCATCAGTATGATTTTGTATTGATTCCTCGCTGCGTAACAGCTGGCTCGAGTCACATTTAGTGTCAAATGATTTTATCACTGGCGCTGTGCACTGAAATTCTTCTGAGGGAGAAAATTATGGTTAGACTGATGAACAAAGGACACAGAGACAGAATGTATATATACTCCAGCACAGTTTTGAGGTACTTTACTTGTACTTTGATTTTGAAGTTTTTCTGCAGAATGAGTACTTTATTTTATGTAGCTTCTCTATTATATCTCTTTTGTAATGACGGTCACCGTCTTCCTTTAAGCTTACCTGAGGACTTTCTTGGGCCCCAGACACTGAAAATTGGCGCTCACAGAGTATAGGCCCTGAAATGTTGCTTTCACATTCAGGGAGCCAAAGACATCCTTTGGGCTCGTTCTGTAAAGGTCAAAGGTGACACGAGCTATGTCTCTCCCAGTCCGGGGCTTGTTGTGGTCTTGAGATCTGGACACAACTGAACCCTGGGGGATCAAAGACAACACATTAAGTGTCATTATAGTGTATCATGCATATACCAAAACCCACAGGAGCCAAACATCAGTTTTAAATGAGCCTGTGTGAGGTATAGCAAACACATATAGGGCTCTCTCTCTCTCTCTCTCTCTCTCTCTCTCTCTGTCTGTATATATAAAATTATATAATGAATAACATTTGGTTTCTTTGGTCAAACATACCGACTGAGGTTTCCATGTCTGTCCAGGCTGCAGGGCCATGAGCATGGTGTTGTCAGGCAGGGTCATGAGGAACTCATCGGAGTCTACCTCTGTACCGTCCTCCTCACAAACCAGAAACAGAGACACTGCAGACAGGGACAGTAGCAAGGCCTGACATACCTACAGCACAGAATGAAGTTGCTCTGGATTAATATGTATACAATCAGAAAGATAAGCTCTTGTCTTTACTGTAATTTTACTTTGCTGTATGTGAGAGAAGAGAACAATATGTTAATGTGTAAAGTAAAGTCAACCCATTAGAAACCAAAGCAGGATGTCTGACATATTAACTTGACTTAGGAGGTTTAATTCCTCCATCCCTGTCATGCTTCTAGCTTTCTCAGAGTGCACTGAGGACTTAAACTGGCAGCACATTATAATAAGGCTTTGATGATGCCATGTTTTTGAGATAATGAAATGTCCTTTATGAGGATTTAGGACGAAATAACTTTTATTTTAATTCACTTGTTGAACTATTGATTTTTTAAACATTACCCAGCTTTAAGTAATTTAATTTTATGCTTCATTCTGACAAAAATTGCTTATGTTTCCATCTTTAATGAGTATTACATGTCAAATATTTTTTCTTTTTTTAATATTTGAACCTTTATCCTTTTTTATTTCAAATTGGCCACTTATGAGTGGGTTGTTTTATCATAAATTTGTCTTTTTACATTTTACCTATTCAAGTTTATCAAATAATATTACAGTATTTATTATATAATATACACTTCAAGCAGCTTTACCCTGATCAGAACCTTTTCTTTCATTTCTTTCCATTATTATTTATCATTCACAGCCACTCTCACCCTCTCTTTCAGTTCCTCTAGGGTCCCGGCTGTGATGCCCTTCCTGGTCTCTCTGTTGTGACAACACACTCTGAAAGGACGCTGTGGTGGAGACCACACTCTCTTGGTTACAGATCTGAGGAAAGACCGGACAGAAAGGTAATTCAGTTATGTGTTGGATCGTCTGAGATCCTCACAGCAGACATTTGGAGAAAGCACAGGACTGATAACAGTAACAATTAACTATTTAAATGTTTCATTACGCCCTGAGAGTGTGAATGTGACCCATCATGCACAACACAAGGACCCTGAAACTGAAGCAGCTAAATGGAAATCATTAATTTTATTATTTACATTTCCCAGAGTGACATGTCAAAATGTCTTCTGTGAAATAGGCCTGATCACAAGGTCCCCTTTCCCCCAACCCTTGTCTAGTGGATCCTCTAGTGGTGTTTTACACATTAATACTCCTTTTGTCACCTTTATTACCTGATTAAATCAGATTATGTCATCCAGTTCAGTTGTAATATTGACTTAAAATAATCAAATAAATCCTGTTTTGTCAAAACTCGCTGAAATTGTTGCCCCTGCCCATTATCACAGGCTTGAAAATGTCATAATATAACATAGCTTTAAATTACATGCTATATCATAGAATTAATTACTTACTTACATTAATTCATAGGCTTTAACAGCCAAACGTGTTGTTTGGGTTGTTTATCAAGCAAATGGATCATAAAGCAAATTAATACAATGTCAACAGGCCAAAACTGATTCTTCACTTACTTGATAAATGAAGAGGTGGTATCCATGCTTGCCAGTCTCTCGTTGTCTCTTTTGCAAACAGCCTTAGTTTTTTGTAATGTGTTTAGGTGTCACAAATTGTAATGAAATGTCAGTACTGCTTGTGTTTGACCCAGCAGCTGGACTTTGCCTCGAACATGGTGATAACTTAGATACAGAACATCACGGGGCAAAGTTCATCTCGCCTGTGTGTGTGTGTGTGTGTGTGAGAGAGAGAGACAGAGACAACCATTTCTTTATCTGATTTATCTGAAGCTGATTATTATTACCGCCATATAATCATCTTGTTGCTGCTATTTACATTCACCACAGATGCAAATTCAGTGTAATGTATGTATACATGGATGTAAATAACTGTATATTTGTTTTATTTTATTTTATATGTCACCATATTTTGATAGGCCTAAATTTAATAGTTAAGTTCTCTCTGTGTGTGTAGCATAAAGGGACTACAAACTTCCTTTTTTTTATACTACTTTGTCTTGAATAGGCCTAATGATAAATAAACTGCCTTAAAGTAGCTTTACTGGATTTTTCTTAAAATTCAGTACTGATACAAGTTTTTAATAGTCTTTAGTTTTTATATGAACATATAAATACACAGTTTTTTGATAAGGATCCTGAATATTTGTTTTTTATTTTAGGAATTTTGACCACAATGTGTATTGATTGGGACATTTTACAGTTTACAAGTAAAGTTAAATCAAGTTCTCTGGTGGATAAACTACTGTATGTAATGCTGATTGTTATGCTACTTATTGGCACATACAATGGTGCTGATATAGCATGCAGTTTGTCTCTAATACATCTAACTTTCTAACGTAATAAACATAACAACAACATTAATATCTTGCAATATGAAAGAATCTTTTAAACAATTTTAATTCTAATGTAGGGATATAATTATACTGTATTTTTACAGAGTATGTTGTTGTTGTTTTGCCTTGTCACTGGTCCATTGTCATAATACATTTTTTTGTTGTTTTATACTGTTTTTGTTGTTTTCAATACAATTTTCTGTTGTTTTTAATAATATGTTTGTAGTTTTTAATACTCTTTTTGTTGTTTTTCATACGGTTTTCTTTTGTTTTAATGCTGTTTTTAGTTGTTTTTAATAATATTTTTGTAGTTTTTAATACTATTTTTACCTATCATAACCATAGAGCATAACATATTTACTCAAAGCAGTAAAAACAGATGGGCGCAACGGCTGTCTGATCCGCTGCGTCACATCCTGAAAACAGCTCTGGGTGCGCTTGCTTAGTATATTACATTGCGCGCATGGACGGAGTTACTTGTTTACGCCGTTGTCTTTCCTTCCAACTGCTCCAGTCCGGGACCCCCCGAGTACGAAGTTGAACGACTGGTGTTATTGCGGTGAAGGCGGGAGGATGAGAAGCAGAACTTTTGATAGAGGAGTTGCTAGCTTTGTGTCCACCGGCTGAACAACAGCAGCGATAAACCCAGGCATCACAACAACATCTGAGTTAGTAAACATAACCTCAGCAGGGTTTCCTGAATAACGTCGGGTGAACTGTTAGTTCCGCCTCAGCTGTGGAAAGTTACTCGGGGAGAAGTCTGTTTAAGTTGCTAAGCTAACATTAGTTTCTGTTGGTCTGTTTAACATCCCTATCTTTACCTAGCTGACTTTGACTGAGTCAGTGGGATGGCTACAAGAAAACAAAAGGAGAATGGTAAGTGTTAACAGCTGGGAGCACGTTAAAACTCAATGTGAAGGTTTTGTTTTCGACAGACTGAAACGGTTCTTGTCACATATTGTGGTGAAAAACCTGGTTAAAGTTTAAAAGCTCAGCATCAGAGTTATTGCCAAACAGGTTAACACACACAAGGAATTTACCTTGGCATTTAGGTGCATAACCATTAACATAGTTAGTATAAAGTATTTAAGGCAAGGAAAGTTAAGGCAAGTACTGCAGAGAGACTTCTGCAGTAGCATCACTGACTGGGTTGTGGCCAGTGGTGCAGCATTAAATCAATTGAAAGAGACAAGGCATGCAGAATTTTTCAAGCCATTAGTCAGATTAGCTCCTATGAATGTACCTAGTAATTTAATTTATTTTCAGGTTTATTGAGCAGGGACAATGCACAATAATAATAAATAAATGTATAATGTGCCAGAATTAGCCAACAGGCTTTTTTATATCTGCTGTTTAAACCTGCTATATACACCTAAAAAGATAAAAGGAGGTAGCTAAAAATAGTACATACAGATTAAGACCAATACAGTAAAAGTTGATTATACCAAAAGAGAGAGGGAAAAAAACGTAGAAACAAGAACAGTGGGTCAATATCAACACCAGCTCACCCACGCACACAAGCCAAACTGTCAGACCATACAACAGACATGGTTGAATAATGACAAACATAGCCTATCTAAACAAGAAAGAACCAGACAACCTCATAGACATTGCACAAGAAGCACAGACGGGCAGAGCAGAAGAGACAAAATAGCAGCAAGATTAGTAGCCACTGTTACATCATTGTTTGCGCCATGCTTTGTCTCCTGCACAGATGCCAGCCTTCCTTTCGCTGCACTTCAGCTCCTGGCCCCGCCTGTGCGTCTGGTGTCTGCAGCCCTCTGGAAAGTGATGAAGCAGAGGGATGTGATGCAGTACGGGGTCGTGGAGGACTTTGTGACATCAGCCTGTGAGATTGTCCCCGGGCTGCTCACCGTGAGACACCAGGGCAAGCTGGCACTGGGGCTGAGAGGGCGGGTGAGTTTACAGGAGAAGAGGATTGGGATTTTGATGTGCGACTCCCATGACAGCAGTCTCTTTTAGTCTCCCCTCCTACTTCTGTGTCAGAGTGTATTATATTCCCTTCTGATTACTTTATACTGTATGTGTCAGTATTATATCCCTGGCTTGACGTGTATACATGCTGCACGGTTCATCAACCTTCACCTTCCTTCCAGTTAATCTTGGAGCTGTGCTGTACACAGCCGGATGAAAAGGTGATTTTGCCACACTTGAAAAGGATCCGTGCTCCTGCTGCCCCGTCCCCCTCCTCTGCTCCTGCTGTGGTAAATTAGAAAAACTCTATATTGCCATTTTAATCACTGTAAATGGTTTGTGGGCTTTTATTTTATTTTAGTTCATTACATCCACTGTCAGTAAAGCTTGGAGGTGATTACAGAATTAAACATCACAATTTCTTTGACTCTCTACCTTGACACAGATGATAGTACAGTGTTTTGAGTGTTACTATTCGCCTGTATAACAGTATTTAAGCTACCATTGGGGGTCACCTGGTATGGGGGGGTCATTAGCAATGTTGCTAGCTAGACTATAATCACTCCATTTCAGAAAACTGTAATGCATGTCAATATAATATAATATTTGATATTACTGAGAAGATCTTTGCAAGGCTTGTCTGATTCATTATGTTAAAGCAAGTTTTCTTAACATTTGTATGGAAAAAGTGTAATTTTTGCTATTTTGTCTCCTAGAGGGATGTAAAAATTATGAGAACCGTGGAAAGTTTCCATTTATTGGTTCATGCACTGCTAACAGACCCAGCAGAGAGAGAGCAGTTCTTCAAGGTGAGTCCCTCTACTAGTGTTGTTTTGCCATCGCGCAGCAGCAGCAACTCCAGACTCTATTGTGATAATTTCTCAGTTTGTGTACGTAGGAACGGCCAAACAATTCTTATTCTCTCTTCTGACAGGAGGAGTTTCCTCTGGATTATGGTCCAAAGTTTGACCAGGAACTGGAGAAGCTGCTGTGGGAGTTTTTGATTCGACTGGACCAGTTGCTTCCAGTTCCCAGCCTAGCTCAGGTAGCAGGTGCTTCTGATAGCAGCGTCCCTTGTTTTTGTCAAATGACATCTTTACTGATTTACAGTGTGTGTTTCTACTATAGCAAAATTGGATTCAAAACAAACGTAGCTTTGAATAAAAGCTGGTTATATATCAATAATTTGTTTCCAGACTGTTTCGTGGCTCAGTGAAGCCCCCCCTGTCCTGGAGGAGTGTGCGCGGGCAGCCACCCAACCACAGCTCCTGAAGCTGTTGCTTCAGCATCAAACCTGTCTGGGTCATCTGGAGACTGCAGGTAGAACTAGATGACTTCTTAGCTTCTTGCCAGGATGACTGTAACAGTGAGGCCTTTGATGTAGATTTCTAATAATTGGCATTTTTCCTAATGTTGTTGTTTGCTTTTTACAGCATCCCTCCCTCCAAACATGGGAGACTCCATCCTGGCTTCCCTTTCTCTTCCACCCTCTGGAAGAGCACCGTCAGATGAGCCAGCAGGAGCCAAAAGTGCTGCTGCGGACCCGTCCGACAGCACACAGACAAGAGCTAAAACGCCATTTATTACACCTGTTATCAGACTAATATCTAATGAAGACGTACCAATTATGATCTCTGCCAATAAAAGGACACTGAGAGGGGACAATGCAACAAATAAGCACTTGGACCCAAAAGAGAAGTTAACTTTCACTGTGGTTAAACAGAGACAAAACCCCAAAGATGATTTAGTGAAAGAGCTTGGAGAGCAAGTGGAGGTGGAGAGGAACGCCTCAAAAAGGAGCAGTGGAGTAAAACGCAAGCAAGCGGACATGAGAGAAAGTGAATCCGATGAGGGGGAAGTGTTAGTCATGACCTCGTCCAGGAAAAATAGGGTAAGCAGGAGTTTGAGAAGTGGAGCGAGCGGGCTCAGGGAGGGGAGAGGCGACCAGAGGACAAATGAGAGCGAAGAAGACGAGGAGTGCAACAGAGCAGCCGTGGAAAACCGTATGAACCAGCTGGGGGTCAAAACGCTGCGCCTGCCTGAAGATTCATTCCTCCGCTCCATTTTTGTCTCTTGTCTGATCACCCAACCCAGAGTTATTGTTGAAAATCTGTCACTGACCTATCCTAGCGCAAACAGGACTGATAGGGGAGGACAGTCCTTACATAAACATAAACGGAGTCAGAGGAGGAAGTCGCCAGTCAAAGCTCCAACACATGCTAGCAACCAACCTCAAAAGCCTGACTTGGATTTTCCTGGCCTGGATGATAAAGAGTAAGAGACATGGGAATACAGTGCGCCTTCAAATTACGTCAAGTGTGTATCGTAGAAACGCAACCATTAGCTTAAACAACCTGCCAAGTTACATTTTTTTAATAACAATATTACTGATGTATAAAATAGACAAATACTTAAATATAAATAATAAAAACAACTGATTTAATTCAATGTTTCCGGTTTCATTTGGTTTTTCTGTCTCTCTGTGAGACAGTATTTGTACACTATTATGTCCTTTTTAGAATAGCAGGAATTGAACAGAAAAATTTAGCTAAGTCTAAAGACAACCAGGAGCTGTGTCAACATCAGTGTTTCCTGGTTGTCTTTAGACTTAAATTATAAACGTCCCTAGCAAAGCAGATCAGGAAGAAGTTTGTTTAATGATCCATTCACCATTTACCAGCTGTTGAAACTGATTTAATGCTTACAAACGTACATTTGTTATGTTTTTGCGTGACAGAAATCATCCTGTATTACCGGGTATAAGCAGCTCTCCTTCTCAGCAGCGGAGTAACACAGGTGATTTAACAATTTATGTTACTTGAATATATATTTATTATAGAATAATAAAAACAAACAATGAAGAGAAACTGTTTTTGTTCTGTTTAGAGACGCCGGCCCTTCCAGGAGACGGTGAAGACTACGTTGCTGATTCTGAGGATGAGGCGACAAAGAACTTCAAAGGCAGGGTATGTATTCCCAAAACATGAGAAAACAGGGTTTCCATGGGCATTTTAAGGGGCCATGTGTGAAATATGATGATATGAAAGATAGTAGTCAGTGCTAATCTCACTGACAAACACATTGCATTTCCTGTGACTGCGTCATAATACAAGCCAACTCATGTTTTGCCAGTTAAATTATTTTTAACACGTAGGAAATGTTCAATTAACTTGACAAACAAACATAACCAAAACTTTTCTGGGAATGTCGCCACCGACAGAGTTTGTAATACTGCAAATAAAGGGCTTTCATCAGTGGGCCACAGCCTCTAGCACCATAGTGTGGACTCATTCAGCGATAGAGTTAACAGACATTTATTTAAATCAAAATCTTAGAGATTATAACTTTAAGTTCTTGATTTATTAAAAAATAAATTTTAATTCACCATGAGGAATATAATGTTGCAGAGATTCACCAAACAAGACAGTCATTGACAAGTGCTTGGAGTGTGTTTCAGAAACAGTACACTATGTCAAACTTTGGTTTGAAAAGGCAATAAACTATAGTAAATTTTAAATACTTTGCTTTGTTTTTCCTAACCGACTCTACCTCCCTCAGCTGTTTATGAAGCGCTACTACAAGACCAAGCACGGCACTTATATTCCTACTCTGAGGGAGTACTGGAGACCCGGGCTGACACGGAGGGACTTTTTGTCTGCTGGCAGCAAACACAGATGATGAAATGGATTTTCACTGCCAAGTCTGGTGTTGTGAAACTTAACGCCAGAGAATGGCGGAGTGCTTTGACTGTGGCCAATGTTTTTTCCCCACCAGTTAATTACAGAAAAACCTAATATGTTTTAATATGCACCAGTCTCTGTGGCTGATTTCTCTTCATTTATGATTTCATTGTCGCTGAATTAGATTGATTTTAACTTGGTTTATCATCATGGAAAACAATCGCTGAAATGGCAGTGATTATGGCCACTGTCATGCAAATTATTTTAAACTGTTACTCTACAGTTTGTTTTGTAAATAAAAACCAGACACTCTCTGGGTGGTTTCTCTTACAAATAAGTGACATTTATAAATGTTTTAAATCTGCAATATGTTCAGTTAATAAAGGTTTTTGACATTGCTGTCATGTTTTGTATAAGAAAGTGTGTCACTTAATTATTTTGCATTTTATTCACCATGTTTTAGTGCCATTGGTGAATAGTAAGGAATACTCTGACTTCTCCTAGTGTCCAACTAATGCAATATATGATCTGATATCATAGTAAGAACTGAATATTGTTATAAATCTTCCACAACTAAGCTTGTCGAACACTTTATATTAAAATCTTTTAACAATCTGCCATAAACCAGGAGCACGTCTCACTGACTGAAGACCAATGAAAACCTTAATTAATTCTCACAACTATAAGAGGTGACATTCCTGGGCTGCTGTTTTATTAAGGAAATGCTGTTTGCAAATGTTCATATATCGATTATTAATCTTTAGTCAAACTTACAGAATATCACAAAAATCACATAGGAAATTACAAAGAACTTAAACAATAACCCCAAATCTTCAATAATTGGTTACAGAATTTTGAATGCCTCAGTATCCCGGCAATTATTGGCGTATTGCAGCTCTCTGTTCAGGTTGACTAGTGCGAGTAGTCTAAACGTAATCAAAACATAGATTATATCTACACAGGAACACACAATCAAGTGCAAATCTGTTTTGTTGCCACTGGAGATTCAGAGTCGGCAGCCAATCCCTCCAGTCACTGTGACAGTCTCTCCAGTGATGTAGGAAGCCTCCGACGAGCACAAGAAGGCAATCACTCCGCCAATTTCCTCTGGCTCTCCAACTCTAAAAATTTTAAATATGGTATTCATAAACGGTTACTATATTTGTGCACAGTGTAGCATGTTAGTGATAAACGTCCATGTGAGTACGAGCTGCACCTTTTAATGCTGAGCTGCTGTTTGAAGTTGTCCATGATGTCCTCATTTCCCCATAACTGAGTAAATGAACAAAGAAAACATGACTCAAGTGAAATGTAATTGTAGGAGAGGGCAGAAGTCAACAAAATACATGAGAACTAAAATCCCATGTTGTGAATACAGGGGTTTGGGTGCGTGTTTTTATCCTCACCTCAGAGCTGAAGCGGGTCTTGATAATTCCTGGGGCCACGCAGTTGACTCTTATGTTACTGTGAGCCAGCTCGGGAGCCAGAGCCCGGGTCAGACCCAGCAACGCTGTCTTACTCACACTGTAAGGACCCAGGGCCTGCAGACACAGAGAGACGTGTCCATCACACACATGCACTGCATCAAGGGATTTGGTTTACAGGATGACAATGAACCAAGAGTGTCCCACTTTATTTTTTATGATTTTTCAACTCTACAGGGAGACTAACTCCTATTTATGAGGTAATTGTTCTGCTCATACTCTCACTGACCTGCATTGGTTGGTATCCAGCCACAGACGACACAAATACTACACTTCCCCCTCTAAAAGAAAAATACAGATAAATATTCTGCAATTAAATATACAGTTGACAGTTGTATAGTCCACCATAACACTGAATGCTGAATCATCTTTTAGTTGGTCTCTCACCCCCTCTTCACCATATGAGGCACCACTGACTTAGTCAGGAGGAAGGCTGATTTCACATTTACAGACAGGATCTGGACAAAAATGTAGAAGAAGTCTTAATATTAAAATGACCCCATACATTCTCCTGTGTTAAAATAAAAAAGTAGGAAGAAGAATTTTTTAGACCGCAGCCCCTGACTCATTTTAACAATTATGACTTTTGCGTTTGTTGTGTGTACCTTGTCCCAGACGTCCTCTGTGGAGTCCATGATGTTCCCAAAGAAAGGGTTGACTGCTGCGTTGGATACAAGGATATCAATGCCCCCGCACTGATCCACAGTCTATTCCAAACACAGAACTATTATTGAGGTTATAAGTCAAATTAATCCCTGACAGACTCATAATTATGGGTATGAGGCCATGTGCCCCAAACTCGCTGATACAGTTGTCTGAGAACCATATAATATTGACAGAATTAAGAAATACTCACCATTTGAACCAGTTTTTCTCTGTCTTCTCCCTTGCCAACATTA
Organism: Micropterus dolomieu; assembly: GCF_021292245.1. Classification (NCBI taxonomy): domain Eukaryota; kingdom Metazoa; phylum Chordata; class Actinopteri; order Centrarchiformes; family Centrarchidae; genus Micropterus; species Micropterus dolomieu. The sequence goes on along the minus strand of NC_060161.1, from coordinate 22,644,779 downwards.
CAGGTGGTCCCAGTCACTTGGATGCTCTGGCTCTGCAGCAGTGCCACAGCCTTGTCCACGTTGGCCTGCCGCCGGCTGCTCACCACCACGTGGGCTCCTCTCTTTCCCAGAGCCTGAGCTGCTGCGAGTCCAATTCTGAGGAGGAGGAGGAGAGCGTCACAGCGAGAGATCAAGTCTGTAACAACTGTTGTTATCGTCAACATATTGTAGCTGTTTTTACACGATGCTATTATGAGACACCATTTCAGATGTCATCCTTTGAGGATTCAAATGTATGGATTCACGATGTGTTGATTCGTGGCCATTTCAATGTGATCTGCTTCAGTGAGCTCATATAAAACAAAACAGAAACATTGGGACATAACATGATGATGCTGAAGATATAAAACAAAATAAATAAAACCAACGTAGGGATGCTATCAGCACTACATGATGTGTTCCACTGCGTTCCATTTAATAATACATTTTATTTTTTATTTATAGGCGCATTTCTGAACACTCAAGGTCACCTCACAAAACATAATAAAACAGTACAGCAATAAATAAATGTCCATAGAGAATAATAACTTCACTGGTGTTGAAAAGGCAGGCACACAGCCTGTACGTACTGTTACTTGTTGTCCTTGTTCAAATATGTCTCAGTTATTAGTTTAAAAGGCAGGGTGAGAGGAGTCCAGTAAAGTTTTGTCCCCTTTTTATTAACGGGTAAATTACAGTACGCTGGCTCATGAGTCATGATCAGTGTTTACTGATACAGTTTGCTCAGCAATTTCTTGTCTTGACTTGTGGTGTTGCAGTCACAGTTCCCCGTTATCATGAAGGTGAAGATGCTCTCAATACAAGCTTAATAAAATGAGCGTCATTCCTTCATGTCATTTGTAAGACTTTGCCTTACAAATGACATGAAAAATGACTAGAAAATATCCTTGTAGAATTTTATTCACAAGATCACAAACTAGTATAGATTAATTATCCATTCTGCACCACTGCTTCATCAGGGCTGCATATTGCCAAAGTGATTTTCTTATTTGCTGTTCTGTGTATTTCATGGCTGTATAAACGGAACAGGAGTTAATCATGTAATTCTTACCCATCTGTGGAGGCAGTGACTATGGCTACCTTTCCAGCAAGGCTGCTTTGAGACATACTCCTTTGGCCAGCAACAGGGTTGGTCCTAAGGCACCTGAATACACTCCTCAACATCACCTGTGAACAGAGAACAGTCCAAGATTTTAATGAAAACACTTGGTAACTAGGGCAAAGGTCATAATGGACTCTGACAGCAGTGGTGAATAAGACACATAAGTTAATAGCTTCATTAGTTACTTAAATAAATAAAACAGTAATTGTTGCATAGTAAAGCAACAGCAATGATAACATATTTGGTATTTACTTATTTAAACAGTCTATGGTATTTACACAGGCAGACAGATAACTCAGTTCAGTTCAGGCTACAAGCAAATAATACAGTTATGCGAACGTATTTAAGAGCATTATCTCACCTTGCAGTGCATGCAAAATTGAACATGAGGTGGAAGAAACTGTCAAAACACTCTCAAGGTCTGTTGCTAGAACTTTGACTACCGTTATCGTCGACTCATGTGGTCGCTACCTGCAGTCAGTGTTTTTCCGGTAAGTGTCCAGCAGCTGTCAAAATAAAAGCCTCCAGCAAACGGCCCAACGCAATCGGCCGCTCTTTGACTCAAATGTACAACCACGTCCGGTGTAATAATCGCTTTACAATCGCTAATAATTTGTTTAGAGAATGTGTTCTTGTGCTGCACCAGCCGATGATAGTGATAGTTTGGGGCACATATTTCATTTTTAATCGATTTACAGCTGGATTTTCTGATTAACGACCACATTCGGACGTCCCTAAACGCACCCAGCAAAAACGAGCCAATCAGGGAGGCCGTGTCTCCCGAGCTGCGGATACCAATCCGACTTCACGGCTGCTGGATCGGTCTAACGCCGTGCGGGGACACTAGTGCTATGCTCGTAGATCACTGAAGTGCGTTTCGTGTTGTTGTCATCCCCGAAGATGACTGAACGCCGATGGACACAGATTTTCACGCCTGAGAAGAAGTGATTTCACGGATAACTCTGACTGTACGACGAAGGCAAGTTCTCGGCGATAAGAAAAATAAAAGCAAGGTAATTATTTAATAGGCTTTTGGGTGCTTACGACTGCTTGCAAATAAATCTGCATGAGCGGCCATTGTTTGTTTTGAACTTCAGCAGCGATGAAGATGACCAACATTGCTAACAGCCTCTAACGTTAGCCAGTGTCGGCAGCTAGGCCGCGACAACACAGCTGACGTTATTTTTAGCTGGATACTGTTCAGATTAATTGTCATTTAACCTGGCTACCGGCCACACACACACGTGTAGTGAATATATATATGTGATAGCGAGCACACGCCGTTTATTTATCTACAATGCTAAGCTAACGTTAGCTTTCGCTGAACGGGGTTGCATTCAACGTAACGTTACTGGGCGTGGAAAGGACAGGTGTTGCTGCTGCTGCCGCCGCCTGCCCAGCTCTCGTTTCACATGTGTCTCCCAACGAATGGGTTTAGGTTCACCAACTTCCTCTGTGTGTTTTATAAACGAGTCGTGAAAAGCGTTTTTTTCCCTTCGTTGCACGGATTGCAGGACCCATATGAAGGCGGAGACGACGAGGCGCCCGGACTGTGAGATGTGTCCTCTCCAGACCCAGCTGTGCCTCTGCACCGAGTCTCTCTGGCGACCAGCACGTCCATGGGAGCCCCAGCTGATCTAGATGGGTGACCCCGACTGATCTGGACCACCTTGACTTATAGTTTCTCTGAGACTCAACTGTTAACTGAGCAACAATGTCTGTCTCCGTGAGTACAGTAATTGTTTCTTTGTTTGCATGAATTTGCATGTACTTTTGTGTCACATCGATGGACAAATCAAAGATGAGATCAAAGCTAACGTGAAACTAAAACAATAGAATTTACTGGACATGTTTTTACCTATATTTTATCACCATATCTATATATCTTTTTTATCAGGTTCCTCATTGCCTCCATTACTGTCCTAAGGGGGTCCCACATGGCTCAATAGAGCCTAGTTATCCCCAGGGGGTTGGTTTAGAAAATGAAAGGGGGCCGGACACTCTGGCTTTGGGTTGGCAATTAAATCCTGAAGAGCAAGGGACAGATGTGTCTCTCATCCCCTCCCCCTCTCTGCTCTCATCTCGCTCATTACCATTAAGCCCTTGTGTCCATCTGATCATTGATCCTCCCTGAACGTGCCCCTCACAGCTGTGAGTTTTTGAGTTTGTGTGATGCTGGATTTAGATTGTGATTTTTTTTTTTGTGTGTGTTTGCCCATCCTCTTCCTGTCCCTCTGTCTCTCACACGGACGTTTTACGAGACCTTCCCTCTTCACTCCTATTCACTCTCCATTCAGCGGCTCTAAACAATCAACCTTTTTATACTGCTGACTTGGCAGTGCCATGTCAGTGCACTGGTTTATGGTGTGCAGATGTGAGGCACTAGCTTGTGTTAATTTAGGCTGTCGATTAAAACCTACTTTCATACGGCCGTTTGGGTGTGTGTTAATTAATGAATGGGAGTGTCCGTGTTTATGATTTCTACTCTTGTTCTCTCTCTCAGACGGTATTGGCCAAGGCGCTGTTTGACAACGCGGCAGAGAGCCCAGAGGAGCTGGCTTTCCGGAAGGGTGACATCCTGATGGTTCTTGAACAGGAGCAGAGCGGCGGGCCGGGCTGGTGGCTCTGCTCCCTGCATGGCAGACAGGGCATTGCCCCGGCCAACCGCCTTCGACTCCTGCAGACCGCCCCACCCCCAGGCTCAGACCTTCGTCATGGCTCCGTTGAGGACTCTGTCTACCTGACGCCTGCTTCCCCACTGGCCCAGACTGCTGTCAGCGGAAGTGCAGAGGACATAGATCGAGTGTATCGCTCCCCCCCAGGCGTGGTTGAGGGACGAGGAGGTGTCTCAAGGCCTGGGGAGCTCCGCAGAGTCGAAGGCGGGCGCCCTCGCTCGCACTCCAGCTCTGGCACCCGGCCCAGACCTGACTGGGAAATCGGGGTGGCGGGGCGTCCACGCTCACCCTCTCTGAGAGGACGAGGCACAGAAATGACAGGAAGTCTTTATCAGACTCCAGTAAGTCCCATGCCTTCGGCAGCTCAGCATACCAGGCAGCCAGGAGCTCTCATGGCTACAGAGTCTGTGTACCTCTCCCCTACTGGAGTACCAAGGGCAGCGGATGAGCCAGAGGACACTACGTATCTAGTCCCTCGAGAAACACTAACAACAGGACACTCAGACGACTGTTACTTGGTGCCCAAAGGTACACCACTAGCAGGTGACGATGTTTACCAATCCCCAACAGGAGGAGTCTGCTCTAATGGCCCCTCCACATTTAGTGGAACACAAGGTACCCCCCAGTCCAAAGTGAGCCAGGACACACCTGTCATGTACCAAACACCCACCCTAGTAGGAGCAAACCATCACAGGACTCCAGCCACAGTTTTGGCCCACCAGCACCCATCTCAGTTATCCCCTGCCCAAGCATCTCCCAGACCTCTGCTCAAGGGAATGTCACCCAACCCTGCTGCTGCCAGGAGCAAACCCGGCCTGGCCTGTAACCGGGGATCCCCTTTGCTGGTCAGAGCAGGGCAGGTCAGGGTTCCTGGATCGCCGAGTTTTGCCCGCAAACCTCCTCCACCAGCACCTCCAGTTAGGGGAGTCACCAGAAAAGACGCACAACAAACAGCCCCGTCGCCAGCCGATTCAAACCCCAAACCCACAGCTCAGGTCACTCCTGCAAGCCTGCAGCAGGAAGTGGACACACAGAGGGGAACTCCTCAGAGCAAGGAGGAAAGGACGAACAATGGCCTGGAGATGAGGTGCAATGCGCAGAACAAAAAAGGAGAAAATCAGGATTGCTTGGATCCTGTGGATGACCAGGTTTGTGAAGGCTTCTTAACTAACAACCCTGAAATCGTTGCTCTGCCTAGAAACGTGTTCTAATGTAGGTTCATATTGTTGTTTTAGCAGGGGTAGACACATATTTTAATTGCTCCAAAAATGTACTTTACATTGGGAGAGTTTGAGTAGAGTGGATTTACATATTTCATCAGCATGTTTGGAAAAATATAAAAAATTTGGTTGACCTGCTTTCATAATTTGGTTTTGTGCTTTCGTTGTCTTGGTAGGTGTATGATACCCCTCCCAGTGGCAGGTGGCAGCGTCAAGTCCCGTCTGCCCTTGGTGGTGATGATGGCATCTATGACACCCCTCGCTGTGTCCCACCACAAGCTGACTCTGAGACAGAGGTAGAGATAACACTTTCTTTAGACCAGCCTTGTTAGTACCTGTTTGTTTTTTAAAGGGAGCTTCTTTTCCGGTTTATCTTGTCCTGTTAGATCTCCTCTCACATCTGGGATTAATATGGGTATTTGCATTGCTCATTGAAGGGTAGACTTTAAACAGCATCTAAAACAACATAAACTACCACATGAATATCCTTTCTTACAGTGGACAACATTTACAGTGTGCAGAAGCCAAATGGCCAAATGGCTGTGAACTATTGTAAGCCAGTGTGTTTAAGTCGTGTCCGTACAAGTGAAACAAGTCACCAGCATGAGATGGCTTTCAAACACCCTGTCACCATTTCTTCCCACATTCCACCATCACTGTGCCCCCCCCCCCCCCCCAAGGCGAGGCCACACCTGTCTGTCGCTGTCGGCTGTGAGAGCCTGTCTATCCAGTCCAAATGCTGCTGCTATTTTTCTCTCAGTCACACCCATCTGTCAGGGCCATACCAAGGCCATACCACCAGCACCCTGCCCCCCCAGTGGTCTTCCCTTTAATGTTTCTTGAAAAAGCCTGCCAACAGTTGGATTATTTTCTCCTCTTTACCCGCAGTTACTGGATGTGGACTGCTGACTCATTGCTTTTGCACTTGGCTGTTTAAGGGGACGAATGTGTGTCTGCCCACTTTAACCAGTTTGGTCTGATTACTCATGCATGTGCCAGGTTTAAAGTCTTCTGAACTCACAGTAGACAACATTTGATTTGTTCTGAACTCTGTGTACGTACAGTAGTGTTGATGAAGTTGGCCTAAACTGCATCATTTCTCCATCCCTGACACAGAAACCCCACACTGTGTTTGGTGTAATGAACACATTATGTCTCGGTCTCATTCTTTGCGTTCCTTCTGTCTTCTCCCCCAACTTCTAGGTCTACAATGTCCCCACCATCACTCTGAATATGTCCACGTCAGATGTCCAGTCTGATGAAGGTGATGAAGATGTATACAGTGTTCCTACACTTCCAGGTGTGCCCCTGGGCCCAGGCGAGTCCACTACCAGCCTCTCTGGCGAGGACGCCTCCCAGGTTGGACAGGTCTATTGTGTCCCTGGACCTGAGAAACGAGCCAGCGGTGGAAGTCAAAACCGGGACTCTTCTGAGCCCGACTGTGGCATCTATGACATGCCAGCTTTGACTGCGGACGCCCTCCCTCACTCTTTGTCATCCTCCTCCACCTCTACCCGCCGCCTCTCTGTCTCGAGCAACGGTTCGGGTGACGTGCAGTGGAGAGCCTCGCTTTCCTGCCTAGTCCACTCGGTGATGAGCACAGCCTCCTGCCCGGCCTCCGCTCTGTCGTCACGGGACCTGGCCACCTTGTTGGCTGAAATCCTGTCGACCTGGAAAGCCAATCATTCAGATGATCCTGCACCGCCTCTTCAGCAGGCGTGGGCTCGTCTGTCTGACCTCCTCCCGGCGTTATCTGCTATCGGCAACGCTCCTCCATCTGAAGGACTCTTGGTGCTGGTCCAGCGCTCCCTCGAGGAAAGTGCCCTCCTCTTGCAGGCTCAGGGCCGACCCCGTCTGCCTTCCCAAGAATCCCTGTCCCGCAGGCCATTGCCTGCGCTCCCAGTGCCTGATGGGAAGTCCTCGGGAAGTGGGATGGGCTCCCGTAAAGGTAGCTGGATCCAGGAGAGGCCCCTGCCCCCGACCCCTCAGCCTTCCTTCCCCTTACCTCCTACTCTGTCTACTGTGACACTGACAGTGGGCCCTATTGATGGAGAAGATGACCCAAGCAATGAGTATGCAGGGATCGGCTTGACTCCCATCTCTGTCGCGGTACCCTCTGGAGACAGTGTTGGATACGTCAAGCTGCAGGTGAGTGTTCATGATGAATTTACTATCTGTGTGTTTTCTGTGCTTCAACACCCTGGATTCATACATGTAAGTCTGTAAGTGTGTGTCTGCATACATGCCTGACTGTTTTCTTCTCCCCTCACTAGGGTAAACCCGAGCCACCTCCCGATGTCCTGACTGAGAATGGACAAATACAAACAATCACTGCAGAGCCCAGGGTGAGTCTGCTCTCTTATTTTTTTTTTTACCATAATCCTTAGCTCCTACAGTCCACAGTCTGTCATTCTCAAAAAGTTTTTGTTGTACAGAAACACAAGCAGCAAGTCTGCACAGACAAGTCATTGATGCACTCTGATTTCACAGTGCGCTCTGTTTACTATTGATCACTGTGACTCATTAATCCAGCTTGCAGCAGCTCGATCTCCAGTCTACACGTGTTTACACAACACCACCTCGATTAATGTCACATTAACCCCTTTTCATTTACGTCTCATGAATCTCTTGTCTCACAATCTGTTGCTTGTGACTGAGGTCATGTTTTCCTATCACTCCTTCTGCATTTTTTTTCCACTCCTTGCTAGAGTCCCTGGTTACGCCATAGACGACAAACAAGAGGTCACTTGTAAATCTTAACAGTCTTGCCTTACATTGAATGGAGGCTGCAGGACAATAAGTGACAGAAAAGCAGTCATTCTTTCAACAGGGTTGTTGTGTACACTGTGTGTGTGTGTGTGTGTGTGTGCGCCTTTTAAGACTCACATGTCTGACTGCTCCCTACATTACATTAACACAGTCATCCAGCTTCTGCATTCATCAGTGAGGAGGTGCAGCTGGTGCTATTCCAGTTGTTATTCATGTTTTGGCACATTTAGGTTACTGAAATGCATGCATATGAACTCTTTTTCAAAGCATACCTCACTTATCATTTTGCCTTCTAGTCATTAGTTTCAATTAATTTTGTTATGAAGCAAAAACTTGAACAGACTTGAACGTTACGTCAGCAAAAGTTAATCTGACAGCGTTTTTCGTTCAGTTTAGATTTCCCCTGCTGTTACAGGGTTTGCAAGTGCAAGACCACTCAGCCATACAATTTCTCCGATTTATCTGAACCGAAAGATAATGATACATTTAGTGCTCGTGGCCTATTTGACTCTGAAGCATGACTTTCCCTTACAAGTACTAGTTTCGTCTTTCCCTTGACAGTTGACCCCGTCCCCTGGTCTTCCGGTGTCGCTCTCCCTGGAGGACTCGGAGCTGCTGTCCTTTTACTCCTCTCAGAGCCTCGCTCACCTCTCCTGCCTGGCAGACGCCATCGACGTGCTCTTCAGCAGCGTGCAGGGGAACCAGCCTCCCCGCATCTTTGTCGCCAGAGGAAAGAGTCTCATTGTGACGGCGCACAAATTGGTGTTTATTGGGGACACGCTCTCCCGCCTTCTCACCTCTGCCGACCTCCGGGCCAAGGTATGTAGAGAAAAGCCTTTGCACATTTTCTTACTTTTCATTACATAATGTAAATAGCTGTGTAATAACTCTTTTTTTATTTCTTTTCTCTATCTCAGATCACAACCTCAGGGGGACGACTCTGCCAGGCCTTGAAGTCAGTCGTCGTGGCAACAAAGGGAGCTGCACAAAACTACCCGTCAGTATCCGCCACCCAGGAGATGGTGGACCGAGTCGCTGAGCTCTCCCAGCAAGCAGCCGGCTTCTCCACTCTGCTCCAGCGTCTGGCAGAAATATCTTCATGATATTTCCTATCACTTGCGTAAAGACTTTGTTTACACTACACGTATATTTTCTCTCTTTGAAATGCCTTATTTGTTGTTAGACTCTTTCATTACCTTTCGTTTGAATGGGATTGAAGCAAGCGAGGTTGAATCCTGCAAGCTTTCGACCTCGCTGCAGCTGTTTCTAAGCTGGGTTTTGACTGTTGGTTCTGTCCTCCAAGTGTGCGTTGGTTTGCCTTTGTTTATATACTGACCTCTGTGCTTTGACGCCAGGCACGCTTGTCTTTTTGAGTGTTAACTTATTGAATATTTGAAGCCCTGCTGTGGCTTTGAGAGTCTGTGCAGACTGCTTGTCTTGGGAGCTTAGCTTTATTATGTTTGCCATGTTTTCTTTCCCTCACATGATAGCAATTTTTCCTTCCTTCCTCTATTTATTCAGCCACCCCCCCCCTATTCCAAAAATAGATCAGAAGGAGGCCTCGCATCCTGGTCCTGGCCTACTTTTGACTGTGATACCTGAAAGGCCTTTTGTGATTATCATGCAGAAGCAGCATATCGAGTGTTTTGGGCTTAATATGTGAGAAATGGAATAGGGTGTGTAGAGTAGGAAGTTTGCCTGACCTCCATTCTTAATCTGTGCAAGTATGTGTTGTGTTTGTGTTGTACCCATTTCCACTAGAAAGCAAAGATTAACTGTGGTACAGCGTGTAATCCACTCTGTGAGGATTACACAACATCTCTCAGTACATGTTCAGATTACGTTCTCGCAGTCTTACACACCTCATGGGGAATAATTAAAGTCCTGTCTGACAGGGGAGAGTTAATATCTGGGAATTGATGCAGTGACTGAAAGTGAAAAGTGATAGTTGTGTGAGAAATTGCTTAATCCTTTTCTTTCCCACAGTCACGCTGAATCCTGGCAGTGAATAAGAAAACCTGTTGACCAAGCTCACCTGTCTCTACATGTCTTGTCATGGTCTACATGCTTACTCTTCTTTGACTTCATCTTAATTTCCTGTAAGATTCTCACACAGAAACTCGAAGCACGTGTGTGTGTGTATATAGTGATGTTGGTCTTAACCATATCTCCTGGTCCATCGAAGACCTTTTTATTTGCTGTCTGTATTTTCATTTATGCCAGTCATCAGATGTGATATGTTGATCACACAGATGACTTGAACAGTTGAACATGTTTGTCATTTTTACACTACAAATCTTTGTAAACACATCTCCAGCTTTATATTTGGGTGCTCTACAAAGTTGATTATAATACCTAAAAAATGATCTATCTTCTGTATTGTCAGTCATATTGGTTAACATACTATTGAAGTTTTTTATGTTTCAGATTCAAATCAATATTATCAGGGCATTGCATAATCATTTTGTCAGTTGTGTGGTTGAGTTTAAATCTTTCTTGGAGAAATATCTTCCTGCTTTTCCTTTTTTCTTTTTTTTTTTCTTTTTTCTGCTGCAGTGCCACCTTGTGGAGGTTTGAATTATTACCTAGTGAATACCTGTCTGCCCAGACGGGCTCTTTACAGTCTGTATGAAGAGAGCATGATCGGCAAGTAACCTTTAGATCTGTATTTATGAAGGTCAGTTTTTATGTTTTTGCTTTCTATTTTGCATGGCTTTAATTTGCTTAAATTTTATATATCCACATCCTTTTACAATGGGTGGTTTTACTAGCTAATTGACAACCAACAAATGTATTTTTTTTTTTTTTTTTTTGGAAAACTATGTTAAGTTACAGTTTAAAGATATGGCTGTATTTTCTTTTTATACAAGAAAGTTTTTTTACACTATCTGAACTCATTTGAGTCTGTTATCCGTATTTGCTGCGGTGTAGAAGTTAATCTTTGACTTTTCTCCTGTAGTAAGCGGGCCTAAACCTCTTACTTTTAACACTATATTTGATGTCTGTCTTGTATTCCTGTTCAGAATGCACAAATACATCTTTTGCAATTAAAACAAACGTGTTTGGATTATTGATTGCAGTATTAGTCTGTCAAAATGTTTTATTTATTGTATCTGCAGGATATCTATTTGTTGTTTAAAAAACAATTAGTACATTTTCTGCTACAGAGACCGTACTTTCCCGTAGACTAGCCAAATTCTGAATAAAACTAAATAAAAACAGTTAGTCATCTTTAATGTTTGGTTAGGGGCCTAAATTGGGCCGATAATTGTTTACAACTGTCGCTGTACTGTGGATGTGATTCGGAAAAGACCGAACTTCTCCGGAAACTACCGAGCTTTGACGCCGAGCAGCAGCCGTAGCGACGCTTGTTGGAGTTTAGACAAGCGGAGGGAGCAAAATGGCGGACGAAGATATTACGCTTGATGGAAAACCTCTACAATCGCTGAGAGTCGCGGATTTAAAAGCCGCGCTGGAGCAAAGAAACCTCCCAAAAAGCGGGCAGAAAAACACACTCATGAAGCGACTGAAAGGGGTAAGATTTCGCTCATGTTACGGACGCCTGTCGAGTCTGTCTAAGTTCAGCAGGAGACGAGAGACGGCAGGGGGTTAACGTTAGAGGCCGTAACGGTGTGTGGGCTCGGAAGCGGGAATACATAAATCGCCTGGAACATGTTATTACACACAAACAACTGTTTTTGTTGTCGGTTATTTGTAGCTGACAGTACAACGAAACTGTCCACCGACCGAGTTCAGACTTGATCCGTAACTACTCGCAGTGCACCGTGTTGCACACAGTTGAACTGTGCACCTGTCAAGTCGAGGCCTAAGCTGAGTGTAAGCAAGCGGACAGCCGCACATAGTGTACAGGACACGGCCGTGCCCGCGCTCGGTCTGTGTGGTTACGGGGGCGCGCACTGCGATGTAAACACACATTTTTGTACAAGGTCCTCCAACGAGCAATTTACTACATTTTGTTTTAAGTTATTTTTATCACCGCTATTTATTTGCACAAGACATTCAGCCCATAAACAACTATAGGTTTCAGGGCCGTAGCCAGGATTTTAGAAGTACTGGTCATGAGTCCCTCCCCCAGGAAAATGTTACCTGACATTTTAAACATTTTAATTATTCCTTTAACTGTTCTTTATAATGCTTTTTATTTATCCAAAGTGTGGTTTCAAAAGCACTGCCAGGAATAAAAAAATCTGGTGGCAAAAATATTTTTTACATCCTAAAAGTTGTTGAATGTGAATTGTTTGAGTCTAAAATATGCTGGAACTGGACTGGACTTTACAGCAAATGTGAGGCGAGAGAGGGGAGTGACATGCACCAAAAGTCCCTGGTTGGAGTGTAATTAATTATTTATTAGTTGTAATTGATATGGTTTGCATGTTAATCGGTACAACCCCGGGACACTTCCATGTGGCCCTGAATCAGAATCCGCTGTACACATACGATATAATTTGACTCAGGATTGTCCATCGCTCACAGTGTGCTTACTCATACAATAATAAATCAGACACAGGCTACAGTATAGAGAACACATATATATATACACACACACTATAAACAAAAACAATATAGACAGATTGAGATAATAGTGCAATGAGCAGAGTGCAAAGGATGCAGGAGTAAATTAGTGCCCAGACAAATTATACATGTACTTTGGCAGGTAAAATAGCATTAAAAACTTATTCAGGACTGTAGCAGCAGCTGGCCTGCATTTTTATTGCTTTTCCTAGTGCTGCAGTATTTCATAGTCAAATAATTCCCTGCAGGCTCTGATGCTGGAAAATCTTCAGAAGTCATCCTCCTCTCACAGCGGGCTGCAGCCCAACTCACAGGTAAGAAGAGTTTTTAAAAAAAATGATTTAGTTTCTTTGGCTTTTCAACATATGTCATTTTAAGTTCTGTAGAAAAGCACAACAAACCTGTACTGTATTATCATGAGATCAAACTCAGAGCATTCCCGACTAAGACAAACTCTTCTTAATAAATACTTGTGAGATCATTTGTTTTTTCCAGCAATACTTCTCTCTGAACCCATGTTTGACTGTGCACACAGTCACTGCTCTTTAGTGCTGTGAATTTAAAAGTGCTAATAATAATAATTAATATTTACAGTATTAATAAAGTGCTGTTTTGTGTACTTCATTGTGTTGTAGATAGGTGAGGAGATGAGCCAGAATAGCTTCATAAAACAGTACCTGGCCAAACAGCAGGAGCTCCTTCGCCAGAGACTGGAGAGAGAGGCCCAGCAGGATGAAGACGCAGACGGTATAACAAACATATGAACACACACAATCACAAATCAGACACAAACAAACACTCCTGAGAATTTAAATATCTCATATTTTTTTGAGTCATTTCCTTACAATGTTGATCACCCGCACTAGTTCGGTGCGGTGTTGGAGGACAGATGACAGAAAACGCGCCGCACTTTCACCTGCCACCGTCTTATATACAGTCTGCAACATGCATTTTACTGACGGCCGTTTTACTAATGCATCGGCGGAGGAAATGGTATCAGAAGTCTTTACATACAGTTCAACAGATTAATAGAACCACACCCCTATTCTCTGTTTGAGAAAGAACGTTAACCAAAAACGGCAGTTAAAACTGTCTGGAGTAGGGCTTTAATGGATTATGAAAAAATACTGTAGAGAAATTGATTGAGCCTCATTTATTCAAAAGTTGTCCTTGGTTGGGAACCTGTGTGTGTGTGTGTGTGTGTGTGTGTGTGTGTGTGTCGTGAGTATTAATCCTCACATTGGTGCTGACCTCTAACCCCTGACTTGTGTCCCCCTCGGACAGAAAGCCCAGCAGTGCCGGAGGAGGATGACGACCACTCGGAGGACAATGATAGTTCTTCCTATGTCTCTGACAAGGTCAGCAACCTCCACACACTGAACAGTCAAATGAGGAAAACTTGATCCCGCAAAACAGGAAACACTAAGCTGCTACACATTGATTAGATAATGTTTTACTTATCATGCACATTCCTAGTAGTGCTTTTTACTTTACACAGAATTATTTTAAACGGATTGGACATAAAAAGCCTCAAAATATGTTGATATATAAAACAAGTGTAGTCATCTTGGCTTCTCTCAGACTAACGCCACTATTTTTGCCCAGCTGCATCGCTCCATACCCTCCCAGCCCTCAATGACCAGGGCGGAGGAGAAGGGAGGAGGAGACTCAGTGATGGGTCATGGGATGATGGCCTGCGGGACTGACATGGGCCCCGGTCCTAACCTCCACCCCCAGGAGTCCCTTGAGGCTCCAGGAGCTAGGATGCAGAGAGCCACCTTTCACCAAGGACACAAGGAGCCACCAGCTCCCTCTCCTCCCCGTGCCGTAGCATCTCTGTCAGTGCGAGTCCTGGGTCAGCCTGACCGCCAGGGGCTGCCCCCTGCCGTATCCCGAGCCCAGCAGAAGGAGGGCACCGCGCCGAGTGAACCAGGATCAGCTCACCCCGTCCTTCACCTTAGCCGATCTGCCGGGGTCTCAACAGGAGGTCACGAGGACGATGATGAAGATGACGACGACGACAGTGAGGATGACGAGGATTGGGGGCCTGGTCCTGGCGGGTCACGAAGGGGCAACAGAGTGCCTCCCCAGCCACAGCAGATGCCCCCCAGTGCGCCATCAACAGTTGTAAGATCCAAACGCAAGCTCCAGCCTCCGCAGCACATCCCACCACCACAGGCACACCACACCCCAATGCAACTGCGCCACCCCACTCCTCCTCCCTCTCCACCCCCTGACCTGTTTCCCCTACCTGACACTCCCAAGCAGAGCCCACCAGACACAGACGACCAGGAGGGTGAAGGCCCTGAGGCTGCTCGTGGTCCAAGGGTGACGCCCTTCCCACCTTCCACCATGCAGAGGCAAGACTCTGACTCAAGCTCACGTTCCAGCAGTCCTGAGCCCTCTGTGAAGCGCAGGCCGGGGCCCCTTTCTCTGCTCGTACACAAGATGGAGTCAGAGGGGGCTTTCTGTGCAGGGGAGGCCACCTCGGCTGCGGATATGTCGGGAGAGGCCGCACACTCCTCTGCTGGGTCTGCCGGTTCCAGTGAATCTCCACTGCAGAGACTGGAGAGAAAGAGGCTGCAGGAGAACAGAGAGAAGGAGGAAGAGAGGCGGATGAAGGAGGAGAAGGAGAGAGAAAGAAGGATGATACAAGAACAGGAGAGAGAGAAGAAGAAGCAGGAAGAAGAGAAGGAGAGGAAACGACTGGAAGAGGAGGAGAAACAGCGTCAGAAAGACGAGCAAGAAAAAGAGAGAAAACATCAGGAGGGGGAGAGGAGGAGGAAGGAGAAACTGCTAGAGGAGAAGAACAAGAGACAGGAGGCGGCCAACAAAGACAGGGTGGTTGGGATGAAGGTCCAAGATTCAGGATCCTCATCAGATTCTGACTCCCAGTCAGACTCCTCTCCACGCTCATCACAGTCCTCCTCCTCCTCCGGGGATAAAACCCGCCCTGCCAGGCAGCTGAAGGTCAGTGATGTGGGTGTCCGTCACTCACTACTGCATTGATAAACATCTCCGAGTTATAAGAAATCATTTTGGTCCCAAACTGCTGCAGAAGATTGTCTAATGTTTCCAGTTATTTTGCCTTTTCCCTTTTAACCTGATTTCTGCCTCCTGTATTTATTTTATTGAAAACTGACCTTTCAAGCTTATTTTAAGATGCACTTTCAGTCTAAATCATGTTTCGGCACGCTGCTATTTGTTTTTCATTGTTTCACTTTGAATAATTTTCACAGAAGGCAGACCAAGGACAAGAATCAGAGGATGAGAAAAAGACTAACCAGAGCAAAGGGGCAGAGAAACGCTCCCTTTCAAAAAGGTCAGTAACCATCATTAAAATACAGCTTGCCTTGAAGGAACTACAAGGAACTTCCCTCGTGTTAAATCTGTTGATTTTCTGTGGACAGAAATGCCTATTAAATTAAAACTATTTACTTTTCTTTGAACACACCTGTTATCAGGATGCGTAACAATGAGGTAATGTGTCTGTTTGTGGCTATGGAGGATTAATTACTATTAATAACGGTCATACACTTAGGATGTAAGCCTACAATTAACAGATTGCTCTGTAATAGTAATTTAGTTGAGAAAGCTAAATTATCAACATACCCTTGTAATGTTATGTCTTATATACAGCGAGATATAGCTCAGTAGTAAGTGAATATAAGTTGTATTACAGTAATGTCCACCGTGATCTGTACCTCTGTGGACTGAACACAGCCAAAAGGAAGAGGGACACTTCAGCATCAGTTTTGAATCCTTACTAATCGAGTAATTCTCTCCATGAGATGAACGACCGATCAAGGTCGACTCGTTTTCGCCCGTGGTCTATCACTGTCTCTTTCTCTTTGCTGATCCTGCCGCAGTATCGGCTATAACCATACAGTTAAATGTCAAAAATAAAATTCTTAAAAGAAAAATCTCCTCCTGCTCCCTTTTAACTGGCTAACGTAAAACTTTCTGTGAAAGTTTGCCTGGGAAAATGTAAACTTAGGCTCTTCGTTTCGGTCACATTTAGAAAACCTTTATGGAAATATCCAAGAGGCATCAATATATGTCATAACCAGTTAAAAATCCCTGTAGCTGCTTTAATAACAAGTGGAATTCAGTCTTTAAATTACATGTTGCTGGAGTTGAAAGATTACACCGTCATTGTTAACTGCAATGCAACACCTTCTTGCTCTGTCTGTTACGCTTTTCACTTCATGCACTATTCAATAATGTGCTGTGACACACGAATTACTCTAGTGGCTCCCTGTAATATTTTACAACAATCTGTGTTAATATTCATTCAGTGTTTTCGCAGGTTTTTGTCCAAATAATTCAGCTATTCTCTGTATCCCCCTTTTTGGAAATCTCAACTTTTGGTTTTGCTGGCGGAGGTGAATAAACATGATCACATTTCAGGATTAACGTTCGTAGAGAAGCTGGTAACTGTAAAGTGGTAATGACATCACAAAAGCAATACTCAATACTTGGATCTATGTAGACAACATGGACTAAATTTTTTGGGATATTGAGGATGATGATTTCATTTTCTAGCTGTCTGTTCATGCTCCTGCACACCTTGCTTCACTTAACCCTCAGAGGAAAGAGCAGAATCAAATGTGTATTTTAAATACAAGAAGTTCCTACTAAAACCTGTCTAATTTCTACAACCCCCCCCACATCTTTTCACATAGCATATCACCTAATGTAAGTTAAATGAGAACATTAGAAGAGGAGGGGGGTTTTGTTATGTGAATGTCACTAGATGGGGATGTATTACTACCACAGAAAGTAACATGGCTGCACTGAAGACACGTGAATAAGCTGTATGTTTGTGAGCTGTATTAACTTGGGTTGTACTAAAACCAGTTTCTCTTAAACTTTGCACTTTATATAACTTTTCTTCCTTGGCTGTGCTCAGACTAAAGTGATTAGTCACATAATCACATAAAGGTTGGAAGAAATAAATCACCATTGTATATAATTTTCCCGCATGGAAATGCATAAGAAATGTATGTTTCTGCTTTCAATATCTCTGAAACCTTAAATAGCTTGTAAACACACCCTGTCCCTGCTTTCTCACTCGTCTCTCCTAAATATAGCAGCTTGTATTTCTTGTCAGGCAGTTAATGCGGCAGCCCCGCAAGCTGCGTGGCTGCTGCTGCTTTTCTCTAGAGAGAAAAAAAAAGGGTCCTTTTCCTGCGTTTCCTCGTTGCCTTTCCCCCTGTTGTCTTGTTTTTGTCATTCACTTTTTTCTTGCTGGCAGCAGAGCTCGTCTTTACATTTAGCGTAGTTCATTAATTAATCTACACTTTCAGAGTTTAACAGATGGGTCTGAGCATGTAGCGGAGCTTTTATTTTGGAAATCATTGACCGGAACATAGATTTTCCCCCACTCCGGCAGACTTGACACTGGGCTCGCTAACCAACATGGCCGTCATGCATGCAGTGCATCCTTGATACCGACGCAGTGTACGGCTAATCAGCAGCAGAAACAAACCGCGACCGGATTTTTTTTTATTTCGCGTCCCCGATTTCAACCCACGCCTGACCGGAATAACCATCCGCGACAGGGTGTGTGTTTTTATCCCGGGGGATTCCCATTGAAGGCCGGCCACAATGCTGTCCGAAGGCAACAAAAACGGGTAAGAGGGAGCGAGCCAGAGGGCGACTCAAGGCTTCAGGTTGCTGGTTGTACTTTTTTACACCTCCTTATCCAGGAAGCAAACGGTGATAAATCAGCCGGTCTCCGCTTGTCGTGTCGAAAATCAGCTGTAGATCACGATGCTGGTTAGCGAGCAGCTCCTTGCTGCCTGTTAGACATCATGTCATCAGTTCACATTGGCCTGGTTATGAGCCGTGATACATGGTCGCCCATGTGAGGAGGACCCGGGGGATGGTGGTGAGAGTCTTTTGTTAAGTGAAGGAGCAGGGTAGTGTTTTGTGAGGGGCGAGGGGTTTCTCCTTTATCTGATCAGTGCCTGAAATAGCTTCACGTTGAAGGAACACATTGATTAATAAATAATGGGCTCAGATTTCATGGTGTGATGAGGAGTGATTTCTCCCCTTCATGCCAGGTAACGTTAGCCAAGAGGTCGGCCTTATTCTTATTTCAGAATGAGGACATCTTCATTTTGTGAAGGCCTTACTGTACGTGCATCTTGTTTAACCCACTGAAGACTATATTTATATTTTTGGGTTTAGCTGTTAATGATCTCACTGTCAGGGGAGGTCATTAAAGCAGACATCTGTTAGCTGTACAGTCAGTGTGAATGGGCCCTTATGGTTCCCAGCTGGCACCAGCATTCACACTCATCTTCTGGGACAGGTCTGATCTGATCGGTGACAATGTTTTGGTCCATTTAGGATACGGTTCGACTTATTCTACTGAGCTGCCGTGACTGAGAATTTGTGCCGCAGCTTATGGTCACTTTTTTGGCGAAGTGTAACCATAAGTAACGCATTTATTTAATGGTGCATTTTACAGATTGTGATGTTGTTCTTCAGGTTCAAGCGGTACGTTAATGTGCTTCCTCATTCCAGCCCAGTCATTTGAATACAAAGCTGTTTGTAATGCAGGCCAAGAGGGCTTAAATGCAGTGCACACACAGTTACTCATTCGTTCTTTCAGTGATCATTACATCACCTCGTCCTGGCCTTTCCCCCTTTCCTGACTCTAAGGGCTTGTGTTTCTAGTTGACATCTGTCTCGCTTTGTACCCTGCACAGGTGTGTCTCTGGCCTTGCCCAAAAGCTACGCGCACACACAACATCCACACCTAGCGCAAATGAACGGAGTCAGTGTGGCATGGAGGAGGGGGAATTGCTGTCCACCTGCCTACACTCCTGCCAGTGACTAATCTCCAGAGAAGGAGATTGCACAGGCTCTCCAAACATTCTGGGTAGATTTTAGTAGTACAGAGACTAACATCACAGGCCCTGCTCTCATAGAAACTTTGCAGTGGCAGTGTTACATGTCATGGAGGAAGAGAAAAGGCTGTCT
The DNA here is from genome assembly GCF_021292245.1 of Micropterus dolomieu. NCBI lineage: Eukaryota > Metazoa > Chordata > Actinopteri > Centrarchiformes > Centrarchidae > Micropterus > Micropterus dolomieu. The sequence continues at coordinate 22,625,448 of NC_060161.1, read as the reverse complement.
GGGAGATTTTTAGCAAGTTATTGTTACCAGTCGTGAAAGGAAGTAAATGGCAGGGTTTTTATTACTTAAATCCAAAACAAACCGCTCGTTACCTGATTGTTGAAGTGACATTTGGTGAAGATGGCTCGCTGTTTGATCCAGAGGGTCAAATTGGCTGCCTACTGCCTTCACTTTGGAGGTCACGTGACTAATTGCTTGTTGATTAATCAATCAGACGATTAGTGCCACCTTCTTAAATGCAAGAATTAGCTGCTTGTCTTTGTCGTGCATTATAATAAAGAGAATCGTTTTTTAGACTGACAAAACAAGATATTTGAAGACATTTTCACTGTTTTCTGATGTTTTATAGATCAAACCTTTGATTGTTTAAATAATAACAGAAAAACAGTGGTCATCAAGTGTGCGCCTGAATGCGTGCCTTTTTGAATATTACTGTATTGCTGCTTTTAATTCAAATTTCTGCACAAACTGTATTTAATGGCCACTACCAAACATTTCTGTTTGATTTTTCAGAAGTGAGAAGTATTTTTGTATGTATGTATGTATGAATTACTTCCTCTCTTATGTCTATAAAATGCATCATAATGAATCAAACAATGGAGGAGAAGGTGCGCTGCGATAGAGAAGAAGGATTCAAGAGGATGTGAATCTCCCACCTACAGGGAGCTGCCTCTGTGCCTGTGTCATCCCACGGAGGCAGCGGAGGATACTTTTGATATCGCTGGCAGGGGAAGTTGAGGGAGTAGCTGAAAATATAACGATGACATCTGCTCGTTTTTTTTTTTTTTTTTGCTCCGTCTTAGATAACAGCAATAAAATAAAACGACGTGAGAAGAAGCATTTGGCTGTGTGAGGTCTGACTCACAGTAACTACAAAGCATGACTTTCCTTGGCCGAGCTAGAGATGGGGGTTTTTCAGGAATGACCCAGCGCGGATCAGATGAAGACCACACACACATCAAAGTCAGCTGCGAGTGTGTGTCTCGGACTCTGAGTTAGTTTGAGGTATATTTGTGACCCTGGGTGTCCGTTAGCTGGTGAGTTATTTATAGCAGGAGTGACCCAGATCACTGGCCCTCAGCACCCTTCCTCTGACTCCTTCCAGCCTTGTCCTACACATCGTTTTGTCCAGATTGTCTTTGATTAGGACCGCGACTAATGATTATAATCATTAAAATGTCAGATGTAACCTCACAGTTGAGAAGCTGGAACGAGCTCGTGTTTGGTCATTTTTCCAAAAATAATTTATCCATCAACAGAATGGTTCCAGATGACTTTGCTGTTGATTGACTCATCGACTAAGCATTTCAGCTCTATCTTCAGTATTTAAAATAATGATACATGTAGAGAAGCTCTGCTTTGTGATAGATTCTGACATGTTAATGTCACAGGATCAACACTTCACTAGCTCAGTCATCCCAGTTAGTCAGGTTGACTCATGACTCACATATTCCTCCATCCAGAAGCCATAAATGAAGGAAATCACTTTGTTGTCATAAATCTTCATACAGTATAAAATAGTTTTGATAAGCACTATCAACAACTTTTAGATTTTGTCACGTATAAATAAAAACCTAAGCAAAATGTTCAAATCCGAAGAAAATCAGTTATGAAAGTCACGATAGTGGTGGTACGTTCAGTTCATCCTGCTGTCAACACAGTCGTCACACCCACTCACAGGGTGTCAGATATCTGTTTTGACAGAGTACACAGAAGGTGCTTCCAGGCCTCGCCATCGTAGCGACTGAGTGTATGACTGTGGTCATGATCGATCACTTCTAAATATAAGAGGCTTTGATATTTATTAATTATGCATCACTGGAGATCAAGGAAACCATTGTTTGACTGATAAAAGACAGATGATTTTTCTCTGTGATTCATAATTTGAAATGTGAACTGCCCCGACGTAAATCTCGACACACTCACTGCAGAAGCTAATTTTCTCCCCACCCTTTCCCCTTCACCCCCAACTGTCTCCTCCATACTGCAGGGAGGTGTCGGAGCCCAGCGCAGCTGCTGTGACAGAGGTGGAACCAGACGCAGAGAGCTCCATGCCCCAGCAGCCGCCCTCCGGGGCCGAGCCGGAGAACAGCGAGGGGCGCCTGGAGGAGGTAAGGTTACCGAGAGAGTGGGGGTGCCTGGTTCTCTGCTCTGTCTCCCACTAACCTGCATCCTCCATTCATATAAAAGCATGTGTAGCTGGCAGCACAAGTTAAGTGGGTCACTTGAAACCAACACAACCCCAATGTTTTTACTAATATCAATTCCGTCGTCTCCTATGGAGATTTTAACCTTTTAAATTCTCACTGTGTGTACAGTTTCTGCATCCATTTAACGTCTTAAATGCTCAACAGATTACTTAATTGGAGGTTTCTTTAATTGATTGTTGTTGAAAAGAACTGGGGTTGAGTTGGAGTTGGGTCCTGGGGTAAATAGAAATAAACTAATCCCTTCCATAATGCAACTAATGTTTCATAACTTGCTCATTCACTTAGATGATCTCTCACACACGCACACACCTGTCTGTCTGGTCACCGCAGAGGGATGCTGCTGGAATACAAGTAGTGATGGTAATACTGTGTTAAGTTAGACATCCAGAAAGTGCATGCTCCTCATATTACTGTTCTCGTGTGTGTGTGTGTGTGTGTTAGGGAGGGAGGACGCGAGAAAGGAAAACATTAAACTTCAGGCCCTTGACGCACCAAGACGATTATCGATGTTTAATGGCCACTAGATTTAATGGTGTAGCTGGCAGTGTTGGCCAAAACTCTGTTCTGTCTTTATAATTTTTATATTTATAATAATAAACAACTCCTGTTTCGCGTGTAGTTTTGCGTCATTTCCCGTGCCACTTTTCTCGTGTTTTTTCTTGACAAAATGTAGGTTGGAGACCAGCTTGTCAGCTCGTGTAGTGAATGACCCTCCTGTCACCGATCTGTCACGTAGTGTGAAGGCCAAGACGACTTAAAGACTCCCGTTACAAGACAGCAAATCGTGTAGTCTAAACAGCACAGCGACCTGCCGACGCTGAAGGTCGTGCAGTCTGCACGATCCTTTAGTCAGCTCAAGTTCTTGCATGTGGTGTGTCAGGGTCTTAAGAGTCATTGTATTGTAGTAAAGTATTGCGTGTTCTGCTCAGTTATGCTGTAGAGAATTGTTGCTGAAGCTCATTGTGCTGTTACTGTCAGATGTGGCCTTCAGCCTTCACTGCTTACTTCTGTTTAAACCAGTTGAAGAGAAGCTGCAGAACATGCCCACAACCATATATTATTCATTATTATTATTATACATTATAGGCACGGAGCTCTTGATTTTCTCATCTCGAGTACCTAATTTAGATTTACTGGTGAGCTGCTCTGCTGTTGAAGTTATTGTCAGCATGTGTCTTTTTTTCCCCCCGTACTGTTTGTCTGTGTGTTTGGGTTTGCATGAGTAATGGACCCTGACAGTGTGTGCAGAGATGCATCAGGGCTTGTTTCTGCTGTTTCTTTCACCCTGTTTTCATTCTCTCCGCTCTCTCACTTGCCCCTTTCCCACTGTCTCTCTTCCCCTCTTTGTCCCCTTACTTTTCATATTTTGCCTTTGTATCCCATCATGAACGCTTCTCTCTCTCACTATATATATTTATGGTGTGATTGCTGTTTAAAACCCCATTGATTGCTTTGTTATGAAGGTGCCCATGCCTCTTCCATTGCCCCTAATGGTACCTGCTGCGTACTACTACTACTACTACTACCACCACCACCAACACCAACACCTCCTCCACTCCTCCTACTCCTCCTTCAACTCCTGTCCCGCTATGCTCAAGTGCGCCGCTGGTACCTGAATTAGGCCCAGAGTCTGCGACAGCCATGGCACTGAGTAAAGCCCGCAAGGCCTCCCCTGTAGCCCTCCAGCGACACGCTGAGCCAGCAGGAATTGGAGCTCGCGTCAGACCGACCGCCGGAGGCAGCACACAGTTGTCATGGTAACCCAGCCTCAGGGGTCGGGAGCCCGCTAGCTCATCTGATACGAACTGGACTGTTCTGCACCGTGCAGCGGCGGTGATGATGAAAGATGACGGAAGGGAAGGGGAGGGCGTCTAACGCTCTCTATCGCCTCCCCGCCTTTTCCCCATCTGCCATTTTGAGGACATGCACGGCCTCAAAGTGTTTCATTCCAACATCCACACCGCCGTCCTCCAAAAGCCAGATGCAATGTGGAGAAAAGACATAACTGTTTCTACCTGCAACCCCACACTGCCCCCTGCTTGTGGGGTGGAGTCATGACTTTGGACTGAGAACACCTGCAATAACCCGCACCGTGATCAGGGCTTGAGCGTTTAAACGATCACTAATAGGGGTTTTAAAATTAAAAACACATCAGCTGGACAACTGAAATAATCTGCTGGAAGTGATGATTACTGGACTTTTTAATGGGAAATGTGGAAATCTGGAATGCTATTATTGGTTGAGCTTGTAAGGCTATTGTCCTCTACCTTCACAAGCCGGCCTTTATAAAAAGTGACTTCCATTATTTAGCTGTGCACTATTTGTGCCCGACGGTGCCACTCATAAGAGAACTGTCCCCCTGAACTCCAATTCCTCTGCAACAGAGACTTTCAAAGGACATAATGCCAAGGACAAGTAATCTGACACACATTATGCACAAAGAATTTTTTTTTTTTGTGGGTTCACAGTGAGCTCGATCATCCACACGGAGAGCTGGATACATTCAAGTCATTGCCTCCCTCCTCTGCAGCCACACTGTTGGTGAACTCGAGTGTGACTCAGTGGATGTTTCACCAGGAAGTCATGATATCCTGCCTCTGCTGTGGACCTGGCAGATGGATTTGTTTATTTCTACATCCATCTCTTTGCTACACCCACACCGTGGCCCTTGCATCTCGTATGAGTTCACGTGAGTGCAGAGGCGTGATGTTCATCGACCCTCTCATTTTGACTGCTTTTCTGGATTATAATTATATAAGAAAGACAAATTCTTCTGGATTACTTTTTTTTTTTTTTTTTTTAAATCCCATTTGAAGAGACTTGTGCTGTCAGTTTGCTGAACAAACTCAAGAACTGTGCAGCGAACCTTACGGCTGTGGAAACCACATGAACTGCTAAAAACAGGAGCCCAAAGCCCCCGGACAACGAATGCATCACAGGACAAACTGTTTTGTCCCCCCCAACTGTCACAAAGCCCTGCAGGACTGCATATTGGAGAAGGTGGACAACTATTACAAAGATAGACTATACACTGAAGCATCACAAAATGGATTTCTTTACTGGTCAGATGGACTCTTAACAAAGTAAACCCTCGCCCCTCGTCAGAAACTCCCCCAAAAGACTGAAACGTGACTCTGTGATAAGCAGTCAATCAAGAAAAGTCCTCCCCAGCCCCATTCAAGAAAAAAGTGATCAGTTCCCGCCTGGTGGCTAATCTGCACACTCAAATCGAGCCCCGCCCTCACTCCTCTGCCTTCTCTGATTGGATCCTTGATTCCTAGATACAGTACACACTGTCGTGCGGTTGGGCCATAGTCGAGCCAGTAAGGAATCAGGTGTCAAATGGTACCAGGAAATGACTTGTGATTATTCCTCTATTTAAAATGTTTAAAAATTTAAAGGATTAAGTGTTTAAAAAAAAAAAAAAAACTATCTCTTTCCTTCTTTTTTGTAGATAAGAGGAATTAATTAGTTTTCTTTACGTAATTTGGTGCACATTTTTTGAACTGTCACGTGTACTGCAGTTTTGATTTGATATTTTGACACCAAGATGACAGTGTTCGTCATACATTTCACATACTGTTGGTCTACAGTTGTGTATTGTTAAATATGGTTACCCTTCAGGGGGGAATTTAAACTGCAGTACCGATAGTCCTGCTTTTTGAGTCTTCAGCACTCGGTTCTCCACCTCTGCTCCAACTCATCAGCACAACGTTCAATAGTGTGTCAGTCAACTGCAACACTTAATTCAACTACAAGACCTATTGTTCATGTTAAATAAACACCATGGAAGTGTTCACACCGCATAAAAAATGCTTGTGCAGCTCAGGATCGATTTGCTACTGTCACACCATTTGTATCATTGAACAGGGTTAATATTACGGGGGGAAGGTGGCTGATTAAATAGTTCCCCTCTTCTTGTGATAAGGTCTGGACGATATTTTTTCTGTTGGCAAATTACAGGAGCTGGTTTGGTAAAAGAGAATGATTTACTGTGGGAAGACCATGTGACCTTAATCACTGGCAGGCTTAGTTTTAAATATTGGTGTTATTTAGCCGTAATTTAACACAGACAGTTGTAAATTATTAAATGTCTCTACCTGAATGTTGAGCAGGCTGTGTTGTAGCAGTAAGAAAGGAGCTGATATCTGCAGCGGTTCAATACATGTAGCTCAAGACACAAGTTAACGAGGGATCTATTGGTTAACAAAAATAATAAGAAGTAATCAGGTTTTATTTATTGCAAGGTTTGGGGTGTAAAAAATGATTAACCAGTTCAGGTAATATTGAAACTACCCCACCTCCTCTGGAGAAAATAAATCCAGTCCAGCTGGGACGTGAGTCATGTATAGGGACAGGATCCACTCAAACACATAGACATTTTGCCAGTCCCCTTTTCTCCTCCATCCTCTAATGGACGTTCTCTTGTAATAACGTACTGCACTAAGATACGACCCAGTTTGAGTTTCACACAGGCCTAGTCATGTCTTAATGCACATCATGGACTTACTTTGTCCTTAGAGTCTACCGTGTACACACACACGCACACACAAACAGAGTAGAATAATGATTTATCTCAGTGTCTTTGAGCAGAGGTGGAAGGCGGAAATGTGTCTGGAGACTGTATCGACCAAGAATCCTCTTCATAATGTGGTACAATTGGAGCCTCCAGGTCTCTGTTACTTTAAACCCCCGCCCCTACCCCTCCTCCACTTTTCCTGTTTCACCTCCTGTCTGTTGTTGCATGTTTGGGTCTGGACTCTTGGTTCTCATGTAGCCCCGCACCCCTGGGGTTTCTGTATGTTCTTTCTGTCTCTCTCTCTTTCCAGAGCACCACTCCTAAGGCTTTTGCTGCTCGCAAGATATCCCTGACCAGTGAGTATACCAGTTACATCTTTCACCCCACATGAGGTCGTATGAGAGAGAGAGGGGCACAAGAATAAAAAAGAAAACACCCTACTCTTAGGCCCCATCCACACTATTCCGTTTTAGTTTAAAAAATGGAGAATTAAAGCGAATACGATCTCCATCCGCAGCAGCTGCCTATCAGAGTTGATCTCATCTCGTTTCTCGTCTGAAAACGCACATTTAGTGGCCGTTCACATACACTGGCATGCGCGTGCCGGTGTAAACATGAAGCAGATGGTCTATTCCGTAGTTACAGAAGATTTGGCGAAAGAATAAAGAAATAAAGACAAAGAATCGCACCAGATTTTTCTTTTTTACATGGACCAATAACGAGCTCGAACTGTTAATGAATGTAACATGGGAGTTAAAAGCAACTGTGGAGGCGGAAAACAGACTAGGAGTCATCGCAAAGTAAATGGCGACAGGCACAATACAAATTTATTAAGCATTTATTAAGTGTTATTTGCGCGGTACAAAATATTTTAATAAAAATACCCTGTCAAAAACTGTCAGTAGCATCGTGTTTCTGTTTTGCATGACTTCAGAGAGCCAAGCGTGAGCGTCTGCATCATCATTTCTAAAGTCCTCCGTTTTTGCCCGTCTTCACTAAAACACCACCAAGAAAACGAAAAACAGGGTCTCCGTCTTAGGTCTTCATTTTCGCCGTTTTAGTCTGGACGTGACGTGCAAACGTAGCAAAAGGTCTCTGGTTTAAAACGAAAACGTAATAGTGTGGATGGGGTCTTAGCATTTAAAGCTCAGATACAGATAAATGCTTCTAACTTAAAATAAGCAGTAAACTGTGAAAGGAAAAGGTCAGAATTCACAAAAGTAACTGTGCATCCATTGTGAATGTGAGAGCCGCATGAATGTCGTGCTGACAATGTGGGAGCTCAGTTCAGAGCCACGCTGCAGTTAATTCGGCAAGACCTCGTGAAGTAGACTTTAATACACAAGTCACTCTTCACATTTAAAAAATTTGTTTTGCTTTATTTACTGTGGAATAAGTTCAAATCAATGGCTGGCTTAGATTTAAAATCTGAAAGATAAACGCCAAGTTTAGTTGTCATCCTGACAGGATCCAAAGTTTCTTTAAGGTACACGGTGTTCACTGTAACAAATAAATTACTTGCTTGATGGCACTTGGAAACAGTCTACAAGCTCGTCAGACTGCTGCAGATAAAAAAAATTAATTTAAACTCTTTGTGGACTGTAATGTTGATTCACTAGCATTATACTTTTACACCACAATGCTTTGGTGGCGTTGTGTTGAAGACGCAGTGTGATTGGAAGTGATATTTAAACAAAAAAACTACAGTTTAAATACGCTGCTCTGAGGACCCTGTCCGTGTGTATGGCCTTAGACACACCTATTTAATACAAGTGAGCACTGTATTATTATTATCATTATTTTTCATTATTTTCACTGCATACTGTACTTCCCATAAGCTCTGTGTCATTTCACACAAAGTAATGTGCACAGAAGCTTGCTCTTTGAACAGTTACCACAACAAACTAGTAACAATAAGTTGAGTATTGGTTTTTTTAATGAACCAACATTGGAAAATAGTTTTGGAAACTCTGTAAACTTTAAATGAGTTCCTGCCACCCTTGCCTAAACTATGTGGGTTAAAGCATTTAAGCAGTTATTTCTGCTTTTAGGCGACGAGCTTGCAGCAACTTGTTGCTGAAGTTCAGAGAGCACATCATCCATCTGTGAATGTGTTTTCTGTCCTCAATTAAGAACTTTATTCTCTCTGCAGGCAGTAAAATGTCTCCAGCCACCACAGACGGAGGAGCAGGAGAGTCGGAGACAGGAAGTGCAGCAGGGAGGAAGAGGCGGTGGGGCTCCAGCACATCAGTGACTACAAAGAAACCATCCATCAGCATCACCACTGACTCACTGAAGGTACTGACACAGCACGGGGACCAGATGTCCATGCAGGTGTGGGAAAATGTGGAAAATAAGTGATGATTCACTTATTTTAGCTGTGATAGTATTTTTTGTTGGCTGTAGGCCAATATTTATATATTGTTTCATGCCAGAATGCAGGCCAAAGCCTCTGAAATGACAAGAACTTTATTCTTTGAGAGACTTTTATTTTTCAACCATTCAAAATAAGCTTTTTAAATGTATGGTCTTGTATGGTATGCTGGTTTTATTACAGCTTCCCAAAGTCACTAAATTTAAAACTTTATTTTTGGAAAAAAAACATAATAAACTCAATCAATCAAAAATCAACTGATGGGAACCAAAAACCCATCCATCATCTCCTGCAAATATTTATCTCCTCTTGTCCCTGTTTGTTTTTCCTCCATCAATCTTCTGTTTCTGTTCTTCAGTCTTTGATCCCAGACATCAAAGTGAACCAGGAGGCGGTGGTGGAGCTGCACCCAGAGGAGCTTCAGCTGTCCGGGGACGAGGAGAACCTGGACACTAGCCGGGGCGACCAGGACAAAGGCCTCAAGATCCGACGCACCGTCACACAGGTGCGTCTTTGTGATTCTAACAGCGTTCCTACGAAGTATGGAATTAAATTTTGGTCATTTCCAGGTCTGAAAACGTATGGAAAAATGGATAGTTAGGAAAAGTTTGCGTTTTTAATGGGGTTTGGGGCAGGCAGCTAGAATGGTAACACTCTATAAGAGATCAGAGACCAGAGTGAGCTTGATGTTGTTGAAAGCAAGGCAATACGTATTGCTCTACGCCATACTGTCAGTGCTCTACGCCATACTGTCAGTGCTCTACACCTGTACATCACAGCTCTGTCCCAAGTACCTAATAACTACCATATGATATCCGTGACAAAAATTTATTATTCAGTGATGTAGTCGTCCGAAAAGTAAACGGACTATCTTTGTGGCTGCGTTCGGCATTGTTTCCATGGATACAGTGGAAAGGCTGCACAGACGGTGTGAAAATTAAATGATCTAACTTTTTTCAACTCAAATTAGAGCAATAATATTATTTATTAGATTGATATTTTAAGGGAAAATAAGTAGAGGTGGCGCCGTTAGTTTATTTCCTCTTTGGGCAACAGATGTTTGACAGTTGAACGTCGTTCAGCTTTCTGTGTTGGAGTGTGAACTAAACGGCCACAACGTAGATTTTTATGAGCTACAGTACCTAGTCAGTTATTTGGCACCATAATAGCGTCCATAGTCAGAATGTAACACAGTGTTTCCCATACGTGGATTTATTTGTCAATATCAACACTGGCCACCACATATTGATTTTAAATTTTTTTACTACTGTAAAACTTAAATTAATAGCACAGTCCTAAATAGCCGCCTACCTCCTTTACTGGCCTGGTGTGAGAACACATTTTGACAAATAAACGCAGGCCTTGATTAAATGCCTGGACTGGTTTTTATATAAGTTCAGAGGAAACAACAAGCTCAAAACTCTAATTCTCATAGATTTACCAACATGGTACGAGAGATGAAAAGGGGAAAAAAAGTGCCGACTCCCGTTACCTTTGAAGAGCTCGTTCAGTCCAAATGTGTCCGTTTCTTTATTATTTATATTGCTTTAGTCTATAAGGGTCCACCGATCAAAGGACTCGACACAGCTTTTCATTAAAATTAATCCTGTCATGTGAAGTCCATCACTCTCTAACTTCTGCCGCACTTCTCTCATCCTGCACCCTGTTGTTGTTGTTGTTGTTTTCATTACGTTGCTTTCTTCAAAATAAAAGTTCATAAGCCGTCTGTTGGAGCTAGACCAGATGAATGACGTGTACTTGATATTATTGGATACTTTTTATACAAGTAATATTCTGTTTGAAATAAATGAACTGTTTCATAGTAGCCTATTTCAGTGGGTCAATTCAGTGATTTTAGCAAATAAAAGCCCGGGCTATTAATCAAGTTTTACGGTATTTAAAATGGGTAAAATATTCTAGAGCTTTGAGCAGCGCATATATTCGCTCAGCCCCCCGCCAGTTTTCTTTGTCACATAATAAACATCTAGCTATTGGTAGTCAGATCTCAAACATGGTCTGATAACTCCACTGAGAACTTAGTTAGTGGTTTTGAACTATCACATTGAGGGTTTTTCCACCTGTAATTCCTCCCCAGGTCGTCCCAGGTGACAGCCAGGAAAATGGACAGACAAATGAAGAAGAGGAGGAGGTGGAGAAAACAGAGAAAGAAAAACAACGCAGGACTTCCAGAGACAAAAGAAAGAACAGTGTTTCAGAGGAAGCCTCGGAAACACAGACATTTGTCAAGCACGATGGAGAGGCAAAGAAAGGTAAACTGCCACCGTGAAAGATGTATGGGTTTTTAATTGCTGCAGATTGTTAGGTACAAATCTCTTCAATCATCCCTCGGGCAGCACTTCATCTTTCTCCCTGTCCCTGATTACACATTCCTGTTTGTTGTTTATTTTTACCCAACTCATCGCACCTCTTCATCATCTTTCCCTCAGTTACCCCCAGCGACAGTCTGGTGCGCCGCTCCATAAGCCAACAGAAGTCTGGCGTGTCCGTGACCATTGATGACCCCGTACGCACAACCAGGCAGCCCTCGCCGCCTCATGGCAAAGTCTCAAATATTATCCATGTGACCAACCTGGTGGGTTTGTAACTCATTACATGACACAGCATATAGAAAGTACACTTAAAAAGTCTGGCAAATTAAAATGTGTCACCAAAAAGGTCTCGTTATGTTCTGGTCTTTTGGTCGAGTTGGAGCCTAAAATGGTTGTACAGGGGAAAAAAAACAAAAAAAACCCCCTGCATTTCCAAAACATACACTACCAGGTTTTTCATGAATGAGGCATATTGTGGTGATGCCAGTGGTAACCACATCGCCATCATTCCCATAATTAGAGTAAGGAACCCAGGTATTATGGCTGTAGTCAAGCATCACCTTAAGTTGGGGGCACGCTGCATGACTAAACAAGAGTATGACGAGACCAGACATTACACATTTAATGACTAGCATTTGCAGATTTCTTTTTACTTGCGTCATAGAACCAAGACTTCATACATATGGATCAAAGACTACCAGATTTCTAATGCCACCCAGCCTCACTGATCTCAGAACAACGGGAGCTCTCAGGCTACAGCAACACCAAACAAGACTAAAGGTTTATAGCTCTGCTGTTTGACTGTGATGCTCATCACAGTTGTGTTTACCAGAAAACAAAACTGATGGACTGGATGGATTTAAGAGGTAGAAACTACTTTGCTATCCTTTGATGGCAAGAACGTGAAGTTTGGCCAGAGGGAGGCGCCAGAGGGAAGCCCATGTTGTTACCTAAACTAAAAGGCCTTATCATCTGAACTGTGACCATTTTAAGACTCTGTTTAATATACTGTAGCATTAATCTCAAAGTACAGCTGACGTGAGCTCAGTCATTTGTTTTAGAACGATCATATCGTGTGTTTAATCCACAGGTCCGTCCCTTCACCCTGGGCCAGCTCAAGGAGCTCCTGAACAGGACGGGCAGCGTGGTGGAAGAGGGCTTCTGGATCGACAAGATCAAGTCTCACTGCTTCGTCACAGTGAGTACCAACACATTTTCATATTGTGTTGAGAGTGCGAAGTGAAATTTGTCAGGCATCGCTACAGCTGCCTAAACTGGCCCATTTGAATAAACCGTATCGTTTGGTGTTGTGTTATTGAACACACGCAGCTTCCACCACAAGGTACCAGAGGAGGGTCAGAGTTTTGTGAGAGCAAATAGTGTCTGTTTTTTGAATGAAGACATATCTGATGTTGAATTAATAGAAGCGTTTGTGTGATTATTGTCACTCATCCTTACAAACTATCACTTCTGTGTTCTCGTCCATCTGCTCCTGCAACTGACCTATTTTCGCAGGTTGAGACGTGATTTACGCTTTAAGACGACTATTTTCAGCCTTCAGATAACCCATTTCCTCTTCTCCTGCCCGTCGTAGTACTCCACCACAGAGGAGGCGGTCGCCACCAGAGCTTCCCTCCACGGGGTCAAATGGCCTCTGAGCAATCCTAAGGTCCTCAGCGTCGACTTCTGTGAGCAGGATGAGGTAATGATGCACTTAATGGAACGTGAATCGCATTACAGAAGATGGTGGGGAAAAATGTTCCAGCCTTAAAGTGAATATTTTACAGGATGAAATAAATTGGTGTTTGCTATAATGAGAAAAATAAAGAGAGGAACTGGTTTTACAATTTATTATTATTATTTATAGAGTAAAAACCCTTGTATTGTGACAGGAAAATATACTGAAAAGAAAAAATTTGCATTTTTAAAAAAGCATGAATCTAAAGTGTGTTCTCTTCCACTGCTGTTCAAACTTTTGGAGACTCACCATATTTTCTGGGGGATTGAACTTGTATCAAACAGTACAAGTGTTCCCCGCAGTGAAAGGCACGAGGGATGAAACATTAATAGGTTTATTTTTGGAACCATTTCAGAAGAGCAACCACATACTTAGTCCTAAGTGGTGTCAGGGAGTTTCTTTAAAGCTGCAGGCTGTATCACATCATCCAGCATTATCATTTTCCTACACAAAACTGTCAGGTTTACTTCATGTGATGTCTTTGTTTTTAGAAATCACAATTTAAAAGTGCAAGTTTACTTTTCCGATTGTGATCTTGCATAACAGATGGTTTCTGTGTGCGTTTTCAAACTTTAACATCCTGGCATTTGTCTCATGCAGCTGGACTTTCACAAAGGGGTCCTGAAGCCGGAAAAGGTGGAGGACCCTATTGCCCAGCCAGCAGGTCCTCAGAACCGACTGCCCCCTCTGATGCCTGAGCGAGAAAGGGACAGAGAAAGAGACCGGGACAGAGAGCGCGATCGAGACCGCGAACGGGACCGAGGCGTGGCCATGGCTGGAGTGCGGGATCTGTGGGCAGAGCGGGAGAGAGAGATGGAGCGCCGGGAACGGGCCCGTGGCGAGCGGGAATGGGACCGAGATAAGGTCCGGGAATTTGCAAGACCAGGAGAGGACGGGCAACGCTCTCGCTCCAGAGACAGAGAGAGGAGGAGGAGGGAGAGGGCCAAGAGCAAGGAGAGGAAGACCGATAAGAAGGGTAACGCAGCTCGCTGTGATTAAATAGAAGCACAAAAAGAAAACTGGAAGTGAAAATTATAAAACGGAACAAAGCATGCTGGTGGAACAGAAACACTATTATATAATAAATTGTAAGAATTAAATCCATCAGTCGTCTACATAGGGAAGTTGTATTTCACTTTCTGGCTCATAATTAGCAGTTTGTGTCGCATGTTCTCGGTTTAGTTTTGTTTGTAATCAAATTGACTTTAGCAGAATTATATGGAACTTGGTTTATCAAATATTTACATTTCCAGCATCCAAAGTAAGTAAATAAATTGTCCATAAAACTAGAAAAGTTATAATAAAACAAAGTCTCAGTACCCAGCCTGCACAAAGGCAAAAAACACCCTCGTCCTTAAATCATGCTGCACACATACAGACATGAACCTTAAGCCAGTGGTTCCCAAACCTTCAGGGACCCCTGAACTGAAAATTAGACCAGCAACCCCCATTAGGTAAGATTTTGTCCCAGGGTCCCCCATCTTTGAGATGTTTTACTACAGAAAGTGTATCAAACCCATGACCAAAGTAGTAATAGATTCTGTCATTGTGTTACTTATTGATGGAATAATGACGACCCCTCAAAGACCGCTGGGCGTCCCGGATCCCACTTTGAGAACCACTGCCTTAAGCAACGCTGGGAGGTGAAAGCAGAATATGATCCCTGCACCTCAGTCTACAGAAGAAAAGTGAAGGAAAATTTTATTGGTGATTATTGGGAATAGACGCACAAAACAAATGTAGGACCAACAGATGATAAATACTGTTAACTGGCGAGCAACCTCACATTCTGCAGCAGTATTTGTAGTAAGGTCAAACGTTTTTTATGAAGTAGATCTTAACACGCATGTCTCCCCTTTCTGTTTTCTGATTAACAGAGAAAGGAGACGAGCCTCCTGCCAAACTGCTAGACGACTTGTTCCTCAAGACCAAAGCAGCTCCGTGCATATACTGGCTTCCCCTCACTGAGGAGCAGGTTGGTCTTACACAAACGCACGCGTGTCTGTCACAGCGAGAGCTGGAAACTTGATTTCATCTAACTGAACTTTGTGTCCGCCAGGCGACGCAGAGGCTGTTGGACCGCACGGAGCGGCAAAAGGAGCGCGAGCGAAGGCGCAAAGAGCAGCAAGAGGAGGCGGAGAAGAAGCGCGAGGAGGAGAGGAAGGAGAGGCTGAAGGGCCGGGAGAAGGAGGTCAGCGTGGCGGCGAGCGGCGGAGCAGCCGGACGAGGAGCCGACGGAGACAGAGAGAGGGACCGGGGCCGAGACAGAGAGGGGGACAAAAAGAGGGACAGCAGCCACCGACCCAGACGACCCTCGGCAAGTGCTGGCAGTGGGCGGCGCTCCCGTAGCCGTAGCAACCCCAGGGACAGACGCCGCTGAGGGCTGAGCAGCTGCAGAGAAAGCTGAAGAGAGGGGAAGGGAGGGGGGGACACGGCTTAGCGGAGGACACTGCAGACAGGAAGTCTTGGGAGGGAGTGTTTCCACTTGGAGATGCATTTCTCTTGCATCAAGTTCAGGACTTGTGTCTGCTGCTCGCCACCTGCCCCACGTGCTTTAATTCGTCCACTTTGATGCCAGCGTTGTCTTCCACCCGCTTCTGCCATTTCCCTTCCTCCCCGCCCACCCGTCCGCCCACACCTCGTCCACATCAATTTACACATGTTGAGTACACGTTTTGTTAGTAGTTAAACGGCGGCTCATCTAGCTCCCCACTCTTTTGTTCTGTCGTCCGGAAGCAGAAGTCACTCCTGTCCCTCTGCAGAGAGCGGCGTTCCTCCTCGTCTCCGTGCTGTTTAATTCTCCTCTGTTGAAGAAGCAGAGAAGGGTGGTGTGTATTTTTTTTCTTTTGGGCTCGCCTCAGCATTTTGTCCCACTGAGGTTTGGGAGCCTGCCTCTTTATTTTAGTTCTGCGGGCGCACAGTTCCTTCCTCCTCCGAGCCCTGTAATAAAATCAGTCCAAAATAGATCCCTGACCTTCAAATATTTCCTAGGATCAGTTTTAGTGTTCTACTCTTCAGCACACAGTTGTTGATTTTTTTTGTTTATTTTTTACAGGCAGTCTTTGTCAAAGTGAGGAAAGTTATTTTGTTGAAGTTTTATGAATCATGTCAATCTTTTTCAGCCTTGGAGGGGTTGTTGTGCGCCACAGCAGGTGATGTTTGTGCGAGTATATAACCTTCATCTCCCTCTCCCACGGCGATACAACTGGTACCAAGTCTCAACACTGTAACCTAGAAAAGTGTGCGATAGGAAGAGACGCGCCCAAGCTCATCTTCTAGTAGATGTTTTTGGAAATAAGAGGGGGAGGATATAAAATTCTTCAAGTGGAGGTTTACTCTGTAATAATTAGGGGAAGCTGACCTTCCCTGCACTGAAGTCTCCATTTGGGAAATCCCTCCTCTGACCCATCAATCATATATATTTAAGAGGACGTTTACCTGCTAATAGAGTAATAGTTACAATTTTAATATCTTAATTTTATGTTTTTAGTTTGAAACAGTTGCTTTTTTTCTTCTCCTGCAAGTGCTGAATGTACTGAGAATTTAAAAAATGAATAAATTTAAATTGGTTATCAGCCTGTCTGCTTTTGCTTGGTCATTTCTTATAAATAAGGAGCATCATGACTTGGCTGCGAGCCGCTGAGTGCTTCTGATCTTCATAATGACTAATATATTGGGAAAGTATCTGAGTGATTAAGTGCAGAGGAAAAGCTTTTAAAGTCTGTTACACTAAAGCAGACTATTATCTGAACACAAATGAAAATATTTATTAACATACAGAAAATACAGTAATGTTTTTTCCCCCAAATTGTACAGATTCACGTTACATCTCTTACAGTAAAGTCAAATTTAAGTGCAAAATGTTTGCTAGCGATAATATATGTACAAAACAGTTCAACATGATCCTTGAATCCTTGTTCTTCTACAGCAAACAGTAGCCACATTGGGGTAAAAAAAAAGCAGTAGTTTCTTTCCCGTTCCCTTTATAACTATGGTACAGTAATGGTCCAAGTAGTACAGCAGGCAGTACATGTGGGGAAAAAAGGGACTGATGGGAGTCAAAGAAAGTGAATCGGTGGAAAAGTCTGAACATCAGCAGTTTCATCTGGACGACAAAAGAGCAAAAAAGCACACGAGAGAACGACAGCACGTCAAGACCAGCATTTTCCAAACGTCCCAGCTGCACAGGCGCCGATCAGTGTGTGTTGTGAGGGGAAGCGCTGTGTGTGGCACACACTCTGCTCATGTGACAGGAGTGGCAGAGGAGATGAGAGTCCAGAGGGAAGCACTGCGAGCCAGGCTTATCAGAGAGCTGCTTACCACACTCCTGAGGGGCGTTAAAAAAAAAAAAGAAAGAAAAAAGAAGCAGATAAGGACAGGAATGCACACAGGAAGTGAGGGCAGCCAACAAGGCGCTTCATAACAAAAAAAATAAAATAAAAAAAAGAACAATTTGTAGCTCAGTTTGTCTGCACTCACACTGAAGGACAAAATAAACAGCTGAAGATCACTCACCTCACAGTGGTAGCACTCAAAGTGATAGTCCTTGTTCATAGACACGACCCTGAGGACCTCTTCACTCCCCTGAGAGACCAAACAGGAGGGAAAAAATAGAGACGTCAGCAGAGTCCGGGGAAATAGTTTTCCTCTTCACTTTGTTTGGACGCAGCAAAAATGTGTGAATCACCAGAAATATATGAGAGACAATCTGATTTTTAAATACGCTTCTGTGATTGCCTGAAACTGCTCTCATGTTGCACTGGTTGCACAAGTTTGTCTTCGTTAAACTGTTGAAGTTAACTGAAAACAAATTGCTCACACATGACGCTCCAGGTTACACATAAGAAACAGAAATAGTAAGACGCTTCCAGCCAGCACATGCATTGTTACACAAGTACACTCCTAAATACTCACCTCAGTAGGCAAGATGGGTTGTGAACAGGCAGCGCACCTCGGGGCAAACGCCCTGCAGGACGACAGGAGAAAGTTTATTTACTGTAGAAACCAGGAGCACTCACACAGTTGAGTGATGCCTCTGAGGAAAGCTGAATGAGTACGGCACATTCCCTAACATCACTGTTACACGTGAATATTAAGAGCTGCTGAGCTACAGCACCGGGATAATAAACACGGAGAGAGTCTCACTTGTTGTAGTCTGCCACACAGTAGATGTTGCTGTGGTGGTCCACGGTGAAAGGCACCCCATCCAGAGCCTTGGAGCACTCCACGCAGCGGAAACAGCCGGGGTGGTACGAGTTCCCAAGAGCCTGCAGGATCTGAGAATGAAGTATAATAAATGATGTATATTATTTACTGTACGTATCGTATTTTGTTAGTTTTGTTATTTATTTTATCTTCAACATTTTTAATGATCACTAGTTACTCTACTGTCGTACAGACATCCTTTACTTTTGCTTACTAACTCAAAAGACACCAGAAAGTACGTTCACTACACAGCACAATATTTCCAATTTAGCTACATATTATAATGTCAACGCAATTTTTCTGCACCAACATGCTTCTGAACATAAAACCTATGTAGTCACAAAACTTTAATTCAAATTGTGCAGAAAATTATTCCTGTGGATCCCAGACCCTTTCAAACTTTCTGTTTATATTATGGGTATTATGTGATTCAAATATGGTCAAAACGTTTTAAGCTAATCACCACAAAGCCTTATTTCTGTATTTATCAAAAACCCAAGGCAAACATTCCACTGGAAATCCGCCGTGGGAACCCGAAGAGGAGCCAACAAAGAGACGTCACTGAATTTCTTTATCCTCTGAGGGCTTCTTCAAAGGCATTCTGGGAAACGGGACGCAAGTGACTAAAACTGACAGATTTTACACACACGCACACACACAAACCTTACCTGTTCGAGAATAAGGTGGCCACACACGCTACACTTCTCAGCGGCAGCCTGGAATCCTGAAAACTGTAATTACAACAGAGAGATTACCATTAGCAGAAAAATCCCAACATGTCTGAGTGTGTGTGTGTGTGTGTGTGTGTGTGTGTGTGTGGGATGGATGACAAAACACGCCTTGACCTCAACTCTTACCATGTAATCCTCTTTACAGTACACAGAGCCACTGACATTGTAGAAGTCCTTGTTTCTCAGGGTGCGTCCTGCAGAGGGAGAGAGGTGGCAGACAACTGACTCAGCATGGTAAAAACAGGAGATTTTAAAATGGTTCAAAATGGCGTTCAGAACAGGTGTCAGTGATAGAAATGAAGCGTTACACTCAATGCTTTAAATCATAGTTGTTGTGTCTTCAGGGTGGGTTACTCACCACAGGACACGCAGGTGAAGCAGCGTGTGTGATAGAGGCTGTCCAGAGCCTGGCAGGCATTATCCACCCCGTACACGCCTTTCCCACACTTCACGCAGGTTCCTGCCGGCACAGTGGGGGAAAAACACAACGGACACAAACACGCATTTTAGTCAGGGAGTAATCGCTCAGCGGCTCTTCGCACTTCGTTTACGCCGCATTCCAAGGGGATGTGTCTGAAATCCAACTCCACACAAAGTGTCAACACTTGTAAATCCTCTCGTTCGCACCACCTAGGGGATTTTCACACAGTTAAAACCCGGTTACCCATGCCAGCCTGTTTGCTCATCCACTCAAGTGTCTCCGCTGAAGCTCTGTTATTAAAAAAGGGAAACTCCACCAGCACTGACTTTTTGGCAGTCCTTCCAGAAAATAGATGACTCTCTCTCCTGGAGGTTTTTATATACTTAAGACTGCCCTTTAAATATGACTTTAAACCCCACAATTTGAGAATTTTGGAGATTAAACAAGATTGCACCCCTAAACTACCTGCTTACCTGGGAAGATAATGTTTTCCCCCTTTAAAGTCAATGAAACAAATGTTTAGGTGGCACTTTTTGGCCACATTTTTACGTTAACCGAACAACAAACACATTTCAGCTCGTTCTTCTCATTTCGTCAGGTTGGTGTCAGGTGTAAGGACTCCACTGACGAATCAGTTAAAACTAATAAATAAGCATTTCTAGGTCAAGATTAGCGTAAGTTCTACTGCGTAGTGTCTGTTACAAAAACAACACCTCTATAGTGCACACACTTATAGCCAGCCAACCTTTACGACTATATGACTTTATGACTTATCTGTATGTGTTTAGAATACAGTTTAGTCTAAGTACAGCTTGAGCACTAGTCAGGGCACTGAATGTAAAGTGGAAAAGTGGTGTGGTGGTCCAAGCTACAGCGTCTCTGTGAGCTATTTAAGGGTCTGCCTGCATTTCTGTTTTTTTCCCCCTCTTTCTAATGTGGCTGAGGGAGTGCCACACAAATCCAGTATTCCTACACTCTGGACAGTCCCTTCGATATTCAGGAACAGGCGCAAGTCTCTGCCAAAGCCAGAAACCCAAAAAAGGGGCCAAGACTAAAACTCGAGGCTTTAAATTGAATGTCTGAAGCTGCTGCATGTAGAAGAAGAAGATGGGAAATAAGTGAGTGGGTTAGCATTCGGGGAAAAATAGAGATAAGGCATTTTAGGGTTCATAAACAAAGGTTTTGAAGAATAAAGTGAAACTGGGCAAAAAAACTGAACACTAAATGTGTGAATCACCACACTGCAAAAACTAAAATCTTAGTAAGAATAATTATCTTAATTGAAGGCAAAATATACTTGTTTTTTGTCTGACAAGATATTTATTCTTACCAGGCAGCTTTTATGTTAGAGAATTTCTCTAATTTGAGAAGCACAAGACGACATGTTACCTCAACAGTTTTGTGCGTGTACATTATTCTTTTGAACTTGTGGGACAAAAATCATCAACAGTTTTTTTCATTTGTTTCTTTTGTGGATTATCTCTGAATCTACTTCTATGGTTTCTTGGTTTTTAGAACATGTTTCACTTTTACTTTCTTTTAAATTATGAGCATTTCACTTTGCTCAGCATTATATTTTAATATTAGAGTGTGTGTGTGTGTGTCGGCTGAGCTCAGAGCGTCTGTCTTCACAGCTTAGAGCTTCTGATTTCTTCCTAATGACTGAGAGGTGTACAGTATTGTATGTCCCCTCCGGGCACACATACCTGAGGAGAAAAACAGGCTACAGCACACCGCCCCTGCACACGCCAAGGCAACATTACACACACACACACACACACACACACACACACACACATACACACTCAAATGACTCAGACACACTGCGTTACTGTGGCCTGAAGTCACTCAGGGTAAACACACCCTGCCACAGAGAAACAACACATACACCGTAACACACTCCTATCCTGGTACAATCACACACACACACACACACACACACACACACACACACACACACATCCTGAGCCCTAATCTCCTGTGACTCACAGTAATGGTCGAAGCTATGTTTATATGGAACCATGTAATTTGTGTCTCACTGTTACAGCACAGTTTTGCAGTTTAATGGCCGTGTAGATACGCTGCGTTGACCGTCTATGTGCATCTCACTGCAGCAAATTGGCAACGTCTTGAAACACCAGCTGACTTGATGACTGATGTTTTGGCTACAGGTGTGAGCCTGAAGGAGTATATATATATATATATATATATATATATATATACATACATACATATCTGTACCATTAATAACTATTTATCCTTCACGTTTGTTTATTTCTTATCTTCAGCCAAACATGTCTACTTGTCTGGATCAGTTACTGAAGAGAGCGCCCTGTTTGTTCTTCTTCCTCCATTCTCCTTTATGCACTGCGTGCTATGACCCTGCATGTCTCTGCAGGTTCAAATGCACCATCCATCCACTCTTTCATCTATTAATCTGTCCGTCCATCCATACAACCCTTTCATTTAGAGAGAAACCTGTGATTTAACACCAGGCGGTGAGAAGGACAATAATAACACACGGAGGGCGGATGCTGGGCAAACCAGCGCTCCATTGTGAATTCATGAGATGCGGTGCGTGAACAGTGGCCCAAATTAGGGACATGATTTTACAGTTTGTGTTGAATGCAGCCGTTTAACTTGTATCATGTTTCCACACTGTAGCATAAAAACTATTTTTTAAAAAAAAGCATCTCACCAAAGTACTCCTGCCGGTTCTCCACGACCTCCCTCCCTGGATCCTCCTGAGGTTTGACTGGCCCTCCAGCTGAGCAAGGCCCCAGTGTTGCCGTGTTCGGTTTGGAAAGAGCAGTCAGGGCCAGAGACTCCCTCAGCATCAGGCCCTCCAGGAGCCCATCACCTTCCAGCGCTGCGTCTCTCAGTAGAAGTCGGGTGAGCTCTTCCTGGTACCGTGTGCCAGGCAGGTCTGAGTATCGGCCCCTGTCTCCCATTACACCCCCCTCTTTGCCTCTCACCCCTGTCTGCTGCTCTACCCACCACTCTGGGCCAGCCTGGTAGCACGCTGCTCCTGGACTTCCAACAGCAGGTGGGTAGGAATGTCGGCTATCGTGGGCCCCTGGACGCATCCCTCCGTCCAGGTATTGAGTCCAGGCCTCCACAGGGGTTACCCCGGGCCTGCCTGGAGCTCCATAACCAGCCACAGAGCCCCCTGTCTGCATGGAGGAGGACTGGTGCTGTGGAGGGAAGCCTCCAGAGGTGGAGTAGCGAGAGTCGTAGCCCAGGCTGATGCCACTGGTCCGGTTGCTGCTGCAGCGGCTCTCCATGGGACTCCCTCCACCGCCACCGCTGGCCGTGCTGGAGGCAAAGCTGGACCTGGGGCTGACCAGCACCGACTCCTGGAGGCTGAATGACGAGCACGGGCTCAGGGTTGGTCCTTGGGAATAAAAGAAGCTTCCTCCTCCGGGCACATCAGATGTGCGGTGTGGTGGATGAGAGAGGGATGCGGGCCTGGTGCTCTCCCACAGTTCACTGCCCGTGCTCAGGCGTTTGTAAAACAGAGCCTCCTGGAGGGAGAGGCGTTTGTGCCTCTCAGGCTCGGAGAGGTAGCCAGGCTCCGCCACGCCACCTCCACCACCTCTGGGAGCTGACCCGTAACCCGCCGTGGCAGGGTACGGCGGGGGAACAGATAGAGGCGGAGGCTGAGAGAGGAGCTGCTGCCGTCTGACCAGCTGCTGTAGCTCCAGAGAGTAGCGACGTTGATTGAGGGCTGCCTTGGAGCCAAACGTCCCCAGCGGGTCACACTCGGGGCCCAGGCCAGACTCTCGTCTCAGGTGGGAATCCACGCCTTCACCCAGGTAACAAGAAGCTCGCTGCTGGGAGGAACGACGCCTCAGTGGTGCCAAGGTGGAAGGGTGAAGTGGTTGCTCGCCATCTGGAGGTATGGCGCCCACCGTGGAGGAAGAGGGCGATGGGGTGAGGAGCTGAGAGGGAGGCATTCCCATCCCTCCTCCTCCTCCTCTCCCACTCGCTGGAACACATGCATCACTTGTGGTTGCAGAGACAAGCGAGAACTGGCCGGGCCTTGAGGGCGAGGCAGCTGCAGAGCTGGGAGCTGGTGGCAGACCGCTGCCCCCACCGCTGCCTCCGGAGATGCCAGTGTTGGCGTTGCTGTTATTAGAGTTGTTGGCAGAGTCGTGTTTCTTCTTTGAACTGTTGAATTTCACACTGCCCGAGTCGGTTAGCTTTAACTTCTCCAATAACTTACTTATCGGCCTGTCCATGGTGAAGCCGTCTCGTGTTTTTACCTGTCTAGGCAAAGTCAGGTCCTACAGTTCCCCCTTTAAGTTACAGATCAATGTGCTCAAATACAGTGTGGGTAGATATGCAGCAGAACAAAGATGTTCAAGTACATCTACAGTTTTCACTACGGCAGCTTTCAAACTCTTACTAAAGATATTAAAAACTGGCCTTGAAACCAGCACAAAGCTTTAAAAAAAGCTTATATATATATATATATATATATATATATACACACACACACACATACACACACACACACACACACACACACAATAAATACAAAACAGATAAATAAGACCTTTTAAGACATTTCAGGGTGGTTACATGACTAAAGTCCTCTGAGTCATCTGGTTTGCCTTCATGTGGAGATCCCACAGGTAAGCTGTGTTGAGGAAGAATCCATTGGATTATTAGACAAATACTAATAAATCAATCCAGCCAGGAAGTAGGAGAAACACACATCCAGGATATTTCGGCGTGACCTATGGTCGTGGAGGGCCTCCTTTGTGGACCCTCATGCGGCTCCACATCTGCATCTTCTCTAGTGTTTAAAATGTCTGAAATACGCTTTAGTAAAGTCGGTGTGATAGCTCGGTTATCCAGTGCGGTGTGGGGGGTGCCTCTCTCCGTTTGAATTTTCTTTTTTAACCAACACACAGCGGAGAGGGGTTCAGCGGGATCTCCGCTTCATGTGGGTCCCAGTGTTAGACACGAACATAAATCCGTTTCTGCTCAGATAGCCGACTTCTGCCATTCATCCCAGGACACAATGTGTAATAACACGGTAGTTTAACTCGGGCAGCAGAAAACACACACATATGGCACTCGCTAGACTTCAGCACGTCCGTCCATCCGCCTGTGCTCGGCTGCTTTTATCATCCCCAGTTTTCAGAGGAGGAATCCTGTCCGGGACTCCGCGGAACAGCAGCGGAGAAGTTTGAAGAGAGAGAGAGAGAGACAGAAAGAAACGGGGGAAACCGGTGCGCCGTTACATCCCAACAGACCGGTGCTGGGCTAAACGAGTAGTGGCTCGAGACAAATAAAATCCCTCCCCGGGTGCACTGCACGGTCGACAACTTTGTTTCTTTCTTTCTTCCCCCTAAATAACTACTTACCTCCCCCCTTTTTTTCACAAGGGTCGAGTTAGCTACAGCGAAGACAGCTAGTTCCTGTTTGAGCTTTTCAAGATTAACTCATCCCTGGCAACCGTTATAGTTAAACTAAACTGAATCGTAAATAATCCGCGGTACACCTTTGAGTTTGTTAAACACAAATAATATTAGACTCCCGATAAATGTTTAGACATATTTTCTGTAGTTTGTGGCTCCCAAATGGTTGTTTATTCGCTTCCTTTTCGACAGCGGCATTACATTCGCTTTTATTTTGAAGGTTGAGTCAGTGATCGGCCGTTGCTCCGCGTTCGGTCGGCGTGCTCAGCTTGACGCATCACTGCTCCTTTATAATCTGCCGCGGCTCGTTTCCCCCACCAGGCCGGAACACCTTTCCACCAGCCATGGCTATGTCGTCATTCATACGCAAACCTCCCTCAGAGGACGTGCCCCCTCCGCCAAGACCAAATATAATGAGGGTGATAGATAAAAAAGATGCTTTATAATGTTTACTTTGACCATGGGACCTGCTCTTTGGGGGCGTGGGATAACCAAATGTCCACTCACTTAAATTTCTTTCAGCCTCAGCAAATTGGGTTATCAGTTGTCAAACCAAAATAAAACTGTTTTCACAGAGATCTCAACCCACGCAGGGCCGTGGCTACTGCTGAGGGCATGTCTTATATTTGGCTTAAAATGTGTGGGGGTTTGACATTGGATTAAGAAGAAGAAGGTAACTCAGATATTGTTTTTAAGTAAAAGTAGCTATAGGCTACCACTGTTTAAAACACTCTGCTAAAAGTAAAAGTACACAAGTATTAGCATCAAAATGTTAAAATAGGCCTACTTAAAGTAGCCTAAAATGACTCATTAGATAGACTGGCCCATTTCATAATAATATGTCAGTGGATTATGATCATGATGATCCATTTACGTGAAAGCATCATGTTGGAACTGGTAAAGTAGCCTATATAAAGCCTATATAAACTACTTTATATTGCCTAGCTATTGCCGTGTAGCTTAATCAATTATGATATATTATAATTTATTTGTTAATTTTTATTTTGCATTATAATATATATGGAATCTACAAAGTAACTAGTAACAAGAAGATCTGGATTATATAGCAGTGCAATACTTCCCTCTGAATTGTAGTGAAGTAGAAGTCTAAAAAAATTGGAAACACTCCAGTAAAGTACAAGTACTTCAAAATTTTACTTATGCAAGCATTTTTATAGTTTGACTTTTAGAAGATTTCAGACGGCTTCATTTGTCTAAATGTTGACAGATGACTATGAAATAAGAAAAAAAGAAACAAACATCCCTCCATAGTAAAAGTAAGTTGGTAAACATTATTTATATAGCAGCTCACTATATCAGACACCACAAAAGCATAAAGTTAGTTCAAATTTGAAAAAAAAGAAAGAGGGATTTAGGAGCATGTGTCTCCACCAGGATCACATTCATCTAGCCAGATGAAATTTATCTGATTTAACAGACTTTATTATTTCAGTTTATTATATGCTTGCATGATGGATACTCATAAAAATGTACTGAATCAAATTGTGGAACAAATATATGGCGTCAATAGGGACCCACAACTAATTTCTGCCCTGAGGCCCCTTAGCCGGTTGATTGAGCCCTGAGGCTGATCTGAAAATGGTCTAACCATTAGTTGGCTATGTTTATTATGACTGAGCACTGGATACAGAAACATTCATGTGGCTGTGGCTCTGCAGTGAACTGACCACCACGCACTACCGCCAAATATAAACAAGTCTGTTTTCAGAAAAGCCATTATTTTGTCCTTGTGATCCTTACATGACTGCAACCTCTGAATCACTATAAAAACGAGGCCTGCTCCTTTTTTTGATAATGTAATCTGTTGTGCAATTAGCCTAAATGTAGGCTATAAATTAGTGTCTTAAACCACAGATGGAAAGAAACTCAAGTAGCCTAAACTTTGAAGACACTTGGTCTAGCTACCTAATACCTAAAAATATTGCACTTTTTTACTCCTTTTGATCTACTATGATCATCTTCTTCAATATGACACATTGTTAGAGATTTATCGACCCAACAGCTTATAAATATGTTAAACATATAGGCTCCATGTTGACCAGCTACAACATTAAAATACTGCCCAGTACACATGAATACATCAGTAATAATATAATAAGAATATCACACCATGACAGGGTCTATTCTACATAATGGGTAGGCTACTTTTTCTAACTCTATGCAATTTACACTAAGTGTTAGAATGTATGAGATTTAACACATCATTTTTCTTATCATTATTGGTATTGTATATTGAATGAATAGTGTTTATACAGTGTGTATCTTTACTATTATTGAATGTTAATTGTATATTGCATATAGTGAGCTATACATTGTGTACATTATTTAGTACCTTGACACGGTGGTATTGCTGCTTAGGTTATAAAAGATTGAATAGAAGAGTGCTTCCTCCACCACTGTTTGAAACGTTTGTAAATCTGTCGAAATGAGAAAATAAATGAGTCGTTTAGGCAACGGCACTACTTTTTAGTACCACCAGTGGAATGCGCGGAGGGACACGCAGGAGTGAGGCGGCTGGTGGATTTTTTCGGCGTGTCTGAGTTCTCCAAGGAGGACACGGGGTAAACATCCCGCGACTGTTTCAGGGCTGGCCGCCCTTAGTCAGTCCTGATTCCGGCTGTTTGTGGCAGTTAGCGGACACACCTAAACACACCAATCCTGATAAAGCAACATGGTGTTTGGAAAGGCTTGTCAGCCCCGGAGTCCCCCTCCCCTCCACATGCAGCCTTTCATGGCCCTTGCGGTTCACCGGAGTCCCTGCAGCAGCCTCTGCAGACTCCAGCGTTTACCTCTCAGACTACGAGTGGGAACTTGTCTGAAAAGCTAACAGAGAAATTCTTCTGGGCTTAGTAGCGGAGCACTTCATACAAAAGCAATACTTTGAAGAGCTGCGAGCGCGGCGGTGCTCTGTCTGCATTTATGTTTCAGCGAAATACAGTCATGTTTAGGCCTATAAAACTCACAGACACGACACCATCAAGTGCTCTCCTTCACAGCCTCAATTTTTTCCCCCTCAGGATGTATTTGTGTAATTATTTAGGAAACATACAAACTCAACATTTAACATAAACACAACGATGAGATGTTTCCTGGAGAAATTTGACGTTTTCTTTTAAATAATAGGCCAGATGTTTGTCACCTGAACTCAAACGGGCAAAGTGTTTTTGCATTTCTTTTTAAAGTTGGGGAATTCATGTGAAACAGGTATCTGAGGTGACATGGGCCCTGGAATCCTGATTCTGAGTCAAAAGTCTGGATCAAGCTCCAAAAACCCTGGATCATACACTTCAACAAAAAACAACTACTACAAAACAACTCCAGGACTCCAGGTAGTAACGTTAAGTGTTTGGATCTTCCAAGGGGTCCCAATATGAATCTGAGGGGTCACATGATGATGGAGGATGGAAAAAGACAGAAAATACAAAACAGATTTTCATTTCTCAAATGTTACTATGTAAATGTTTTCACCACTCCAGACCTTCCTTGGCAATCTGAGAGGAGAACTGTTAACCTTACAACACATAAACTTTAAAGAGGAGTCACACTTCTCAGGTCTCAAGCTGGGATAACCTGGGATGACTTCACTATGACATCATCTTCTTTCTCAGACTTGACAACGCCCATCCGAGGTCTCAGGCCACATTAAACGACGAGAAACTACTCCACATGACTTGTCCCCCTGACTTTGACATGTGAAATCAGTGGCGTGCTCCTTTAATGCTTCAATTAAATTAAATACAGGTAAACTCAGTGTGCTTTACATTGAAACACATACAGGAACATGCACAATAGATAAAATACAGGAAAGTGCAACAGCAACAAAGATAAAACTAAGAAAAAAAAATACAGATTCACCCACCCACCACAAGACATCCACTCCACAGACATGCACAAACTATTTATAAGCCTGAACAACAGAAACATTTTCACTTTCTTCCAGAGAACAGGGCCAAAGTGAGTAGAAACACTCTCAAATCTAGATCTCATGCTGCAGTCAGAGAAGCAACACACGATGACTTGAGAGGTCACACTGGACTGTGGTCAGAGAGAGGGTCAGAAATGAGAGCTGAACTGATGAACATGTATGTTGTATTTAAGTGTCCCAGTAAGTCCAGTTGACCAGCATGCACAATAACTAGCCTACATGGAATGCAAACATTATTAATTAGTTATACCTTGTCCTACTGTGACAATGTCAAAATGCTATTTCAATGATGATTGCCAAAGTTATGGCTGGATCAGCCTGTTAAGGGGGCCCAGCAGCAAAAATTTGCCCCCATTGAACCCCAAATGCCACATAGGAGACCAGAGCAGACTACACAGGGCAGCTTCATTATATGCTTGGACACCAACCAGCACTCCCATGCTGAAATAATAGTATGCGGCCCCAAATTGTATGTGTCATTTATGTTGCAGTAACTCGATTCTGACACGGGGCCCCTCTACAGGACAGGGTCACAAGATAAGGTCATAATGAAGGACCAGCCTCAGTTGATATTATACGTATGGCGTCAGACAATGTTAATCTGATTACCAAACAAACAAAGGAACTGACAGTGAACCTGGGGGCTCTTGGGGGCCCTAGGGTCTCTGGGGTCCTAGTGCAGCTCAGCTGCATGCTTTGGCTATTTGGTAATCCGGCCTAGGCCAAAGGAATCCAAATATCTAAATTACTCATTAAGATAACGATTCAACAGTGTAAGCAGTGCTCAAGCCTCTTTGATGTATAGTGATGTATGGATTAACACAGATAAAGAGAAAATATTCGTATCCCCAACAACTGGCACAATTATAATATTCTAATCAAGTGTGATTAACTTGAATATAGGTCCTATTGTTTTTTCTTTAATGAACTAAATAAATGAATAGAAACAGGTTTTAATGACTGAATAAACAACAACAACAAAAATCAGCAACGTGAGATATAATCCAGATGAGAAAAATAACAAACTGAGAGCTTATAATAACCTTCGGAGCTTAGTTTTGTTTATGTTTGGAGTTATAAAATCTAATTTTCAGTCACCAAACATTAAAAGTGGCTCTCAGTGAATCTTCAGCCTCACCTGCTGGTCAACACACAGCAGTGCAGACAAACATGGCGGCCCCCGTGAGGACATTGTGCTGTTCAGGTGGGACAGAGGTTATTCTGTAAATCTGTTGTGTGTGAGAGAGAGACCTTTTAAAACCCCAAAAGCTGAGTTTCGTTGCTGTAAATATATAACATCTTCTTGTACCAGTCGCTGATTTAGATGCAGTTGCGTGTTTGAATAACCACCGTAAATACGGTAATGAGTCTCGAGGCTAACGCTGATGCTAACGTCTCTGTCCAGCAAACTCCTGAGGAAAGTAGATTTAAAGTAGACTTTATTATGTTGTGGGTTATTCCTCTGCAAGGTTACTCAGCTAACCCACTCAGGAGAAAAAGAAACCACATAACTGCGTGTTTACTTATTAATTAGAGATGTGTCTCAGCTGTGTTAAAAGGCTTTTGAAATGAGATGTATCACTAATGTGGATTCATACAACCTGATACAAAGAGGGGCCACACATGTAGATCAACATACAGGCAACTTTTAAGTACATAGGGTAATATGCTCAATGATGCTAATACCCCAAACTGTGTGACAAACAATAAGTGTTTAATATGTTTATGAAAGGCTCATAACAAATAATTAAGTCTAATCTAGCAAAGCCCACTCACTTTGTTAGTGTTTTATACTTATCCATGATGAATTAACCTTCTGTTGCAGTAGAATGGCACCCAGAAACAGATACATAAATAAAATTAATCTTGTTTTATTCATTTATTCTTTAATCATTTAAACATCTTAATCAATAGCCTAGCTTGTTGACATTAGTTGATAATAAATGAAGCCATCATAACAAATCATAGGGTAATACGTAATATAAAGTAACCATAGACATATCTTTAGTTAAATTTAATATAATCTATGGATAGTTTAAGAAATATGTTTACAATACTTCATACTGAAATATATCATTACAGTTACAGCAGGGGCATACACTAATAAAACTGTGTTCCAAATTACCAAACTTGTTAGTGAAAATGAGTTTTGTGTCAACTACAACAAAATGGTGAACCGTGCTTTGTCAAAATATCCATCCACACTTAATTTCTTTATACAGAGAGAGTAGACACCCTGAGGAATTCAGAAATGTGTCTGTCATATGTTGGGTGACTTTTTAAAATGTATGACAAGAATGAGGTCACAAGAATTACAAAAACTGTACAGATACAGCTGAATTCAGTGTGGGTGTCTTAACTGTCTGACTTCAGGGGCTGATTTGTCTGTTTTTCAGTGTTGAGGCACTCCAGCCGGCAGCTCAGCACAACATGTGGAGTACAGGCTGGAGAAAAATGGAGGAAAGAGTAAGTTCACTGTTGGTGTTCCTTCTTCCCACTGTGGACACGTTGATGCTGTGTCCCTTTCTTTACTCTTAGTGAGTATGCAGTGCACTCACACTGGAAAAATGACACAAAAAGTCATTGTGGGATAGACTTATTTTGATTGCTAATGTGTATTTGTAACACTTAATGTGTAAAATGTATTTTACCTAAATAATTTTAATAGAAAACGTCGGTTTTCCCAGTGGCGTTCATGTAATGTGACCCAGTGACTCCAAATCAATACCAGTAATTATGCACCAGACAAATAACAGACACCTCTTAATGCCAGATTTTAATACTTCTTCTATTTTATGAATAACTTTTATATGTGTTGTATTGTGACACTGTGACTTCATATCAATACCAAAATGTATCACTGCACTGGAAATAAAAATAGAAGAAGACATAATGAAGATGTGAATCCTATTTGGCCTATGCAATAATAAATAGAATTGTGCTACATGCGACCAAGTCAGGACACTTTTTTATTATTTCTAATATGGGCAAGTCAGTGTGAGTGTATTGAAAACAGTAATTTATTGATATTCAGCCCTCAGCAGTTAAGTGCTGGGAGGTGAGCTAACTGTCCTCCTGCTGCCAACACAGGCTGAGACACATAGTGAGAAGACGCCGCTGGATCCAAGGGGAACATGTGTCCAGATCCTACTAAAACTAATCGCACCAGTAGTTTTCTGCAACATGCCTCTGGGTTAACCTGCTAAAAAATGAGCCCCTATGAGACACAAGTTCTCCCCTTGTCTGTGCAGTGTTATGCTTGGGATCAGGCTGTTTTTGGAGCAACACTGCACAGTAAGCAACAACTAATTTCACGTCCTCATAATGTTTGTGTTTGCCTGCAGACATGGACTTCCCCGAAGCGGCACAGAATATGGCCCCCTGACAGATCTGCCTGATTGGTCGTTTGCAGGTATTTGATTTTTATGTGGAGTCACACATATTAGGAGCAGTTTTCAAGCAACAGAGGCCTAATTCAGAGCTCACGTAATGAGGCAGCGAGGGAGAAGACTTCAACAGAGACGTGATTCACACTTATTGTTTCTATGTAGAGTGAAGGAGTTCACTTGACATTGATCTTAATAAATTCAGGGTAATTTGTTTAGGGAAAACAAGTCTTTATCCTTTTCTCTCTTTCTGGAGATAACAGTGAAAATGTTGTGATCTACTTCTAGCACATTTTGTAACCTCGTGTGTGTGTGTGTGTGTAACTGTTTCTTGTTTGTGTATCTGGACAGATGGACGAGCAGCGCCTCCTCTGAAGGGACAGCTGAGAAGAAAGCAAGAGAGGGAAGTTTTAGCTGTGCGTATCAACACATTTGCCTTTTTTATTTTGTTTTAAAGCATCTACTTATCGCTCTTTCTGTGTTTTTATTACACGCTTTTATCTGTAACCTTGGCGTCCTCTCTTGCAGAGACGTATTGTGATGCTGAACTCGGAGGTGGACAGAGGGATAGAGGCGTGGAGTAAAAAACAGGAAGAGGCTGCAAGAATGCAGGAGCACAAGAAGTCTCTTTTACTCAAACCTAAAGGGAAGCTGTTAATGAAGACAAAATCTCAAAGTTAGAAACATGTCATCGTAATCAAAAACTGCTGCGATCGGTTGATAGTCAGCATATCTAATGTATTTATGATATCCTTGTGGGTTTTCTCCTGCTTCACAGTATGTGTTTTTTACTTTTCATGAATTCCTGCACTAAATGTTTGTTCTGATTTATGCTTTAAATATGAATCAGTTGTCCAGTAAACGAACGTTGGCGTGTATGGATTGTTTATTATCATCATTATTATTATTAGAGTTAATATCTCTCAGCTTCCACTAGAATGCAGTGTTTCTCCTCTGTAAGGCAGTGTGACGCCATTTTGTCTGGTGTTGGACTCAGAGAGGAGTTTTGTTGGGCAGAAGGAGGAAGGGAGGAGCTGGCAAACATAAAGTAGCACTGATTCAGGGCCTAACTGTGTATATATGTGTGTTAGAGGGGGGTTCACACCTTGGCATGCTGCAGTAACTCAGTGGAATTACTCAAAATACATGAAGTTTTTTAGTCAAGTCCACCTCGGGGTAGCAGCTTTGTTAAGTTTAAGTAGAGAGCCAATAAAAAAAGAAACTTCTGTGACACCGTTTCCAGAAAAAAATTCACAATTTTAGTAGCAAGACTGAAAATAAATCTGCTCCAAAAACAACAAACTAAAAGTAAAACATGATTCTTGTTGGTTCTTGGAAAGATTGGGGTGTTTCACACCAAGCTTTGTGTTACTCATTTAAAGCCTCTTGGGTCTTATTTTTCATGGGGCAGCTCTACCTACAGAGGGAGAAGTTTGAATTTCGACTGTACAGTTCTGCAGCCTGGGTGTCTGGAAAGATGATTAGCTGGCTGCGGCCAAGTTGGCAGAAAGTTTCATCCCACCGAATGTGATATTTGACCGGTATCGGTTCACATTTTAAGCCGCACAAAGCCTTAAGCTGCAGAATCACTTGTCTTTTGCATCATCCCAATTTTTAAAAGCAGAAAACACAAATCGGCTACGAGGACGTTGCATGAAATTGAATTCCACCTCTTCTTATGTGTGTCTTTGAAATTGTTTTTGAGCAGCTCCTGCAGGGACTTTTTGTACCCCTTGAAAAACCATTATTGCAACACTGATGAAGTATTTTCAAGAGACTCAAACTGAACTCTGTGTCGTATGCATGTATGGTGTAAAGGGACGCTGAGTAGCTGTGCCTTTGTTAAGTCAGCACTAATTTAGAGTGACTTTGTCTTATAAACAGACTATTTACAAAAAGGCTCTCCTCTCTCCCCCCTCTCGCCATCAGCCCTCTCCCTCATGTATTTCTCCCCCTCCTTCTGCCTCTTTTTATTTTTCTCTCTCTCTCTTTGTCTTGTTGCAGACTTCAGCAAAGCCCCACTGTAATTAAGGCTGCCAGCCGCTGAGTTGCAGATTCTTTTCTGTGGATAGGATGGGAGTTTTCTCCCCCCTCTCCCTCCTCTCCTTGTCTTAACCTTTTTTGAGTGCAGTTGACCAAAGGAGCTGACTGTTGTGTTACAGAGGTGTGGGAGAACACTGAGCATTGAGACATTCTTCATTCGTGCACATTCTCACACCTGCACCATCAAAGACCTCCAACTGCACAAACAGTGATAAATGTAACTCCTCATTCTTTCTCTTTTCACATCCTGCTTTCTCCTCAACAATCCCCCCCCCTTCCTCTCCTCCTCGTGTTGTTTTGGTTTTGGGGAAATGAGAACCAGATGCTTATTGTGCAGAAGTCAGCGATGGAGGGAGGGAGGCTTAGGGTGTTTTAGAAGGATAGGGGGACTCTAGGTGAGGTCAGTCTGGTAGGTTGGAGGGGCGGAGGATGGGGATTAGCTGACATGCTTCTGTAATTTCAACCTCAGACCAGAAACAGGGAGGGTTTCCTGCCAGATACAACTGGGACGGGGGTGCAGGAGGATGAGTTGTGCCCCGGTGCAGAGTTTGTGGAGGGTCTGATTCAGCAACTCGTTCCCAAAGACCGCTCCCTGATCAGGCTGTTCCTGTAGCGCGGGGCACCCTGGCTAGCATGTTTGGCAAAATTACACAGCCTGATCGTTTTGAACTGTGAATGACTGTATGAGAACTGGCACTGCAGGCTGCAATTATCTTTGTTTGTTTCTAGTTGGACAGTAGCCTATACCACATGCAATATGGCTGCCTTGGTAGGATACTTGGGAAATTTGTTTGCTTTTATGCAACTTGATTAATTATTTTTGGCATCAGTAAAATTTATTATTACTCATGGATACTGTCAGTTTGTTAAAATGCTTCTGCAGGAAGGGAGTTTGTTCTGTAGGAGATAAAGATTGTGGCTGCAGTAAGGGAAGACGTAAGATCCTTTACTTAAGTACAAATACACTGATGTAAAAATACTCCATTACAAGTAAAGGTGCTGCATTCAAAATCCCACTTAAGTAAAACTACAGAACTATTTTTAACAAAAGCATTTTTAATATATTTTGCTGAAGGAACTAGTTTTAAATTTTATATACAGTTAGATAGTTGTCCAGTGATTCTCATCCTAGGGGTTGGGCCCCTCCAAAAGGTCACAAAATAAACCTGAGGGATTGTGAGATGATTAATGGGAGAAAACAAAATTATGCTTCACACATTTGAATATATTTATTAGACTTGGCTTTTTTAAATATTGGATAATTTGACCCATTTGGGCCTCAAACTGTTATTTAAATGAAACTATTTGAGAGGTTTAAGGAACTGCTAACAACTCATCTGAAAGGTGACAAGCAGCCCAAAGAACAAGGGGTCACAAGCCAAAAAGACTGGGAATGACTGGTTTAATCTTAACCAATGTGTTGTATTTTATAAGCCTTTCATAGGTCTTTAATGTACAGTCTTGATCTAAAAAAGTTGTTAGTAGCTGTAGCTGCAAGATAAATACAGTGGAATTAAAAGTGCCTTGAAGAAATATAGAGTAGCATGAAAGTGAAATGCTCAAAGTACAAGTTAAGTACCCCCAAATTGTACTTAAGTACTAAGTAAATGTACTTAGTAACTTCCCAGCAAAGCAAGAAAATGAAGAGAAAAAGAAAATATGCCATTAAAGTTACAGTAGAAAGCACATGGTGCCATAATGTAGGTCACCCAAACAAAGTCTCAGGTTGAATTGCAAGCAGCTGTCCTGGCCGCTTCCTGCCTGGCATGGATCAGGAGTGCAGAGAACGATGGTTGTTCCTGCACCGCCCAGCCAGACTGTATGAGTTCAGCACTAAAATGGCTGGAGAAAGGGGGAGAAGGGGCAATAAGCCAAGGACTCTTCTGCGTTCATGTCCGTGACATTCAGGACAACACAAAGAGCAGCTGCTTGGCAGATACGCTTGGTAGCTCCTCCAAACAGATGTCCAGATTACTGCACACAATGGCCAAAATTATGTGAAAAATTTGACTCAGTCTGTGGCGTTTTATAATCTCCCCCGCTGATCAGCAACGTCTTTTTCAACATTAAACATGTTTCTGTCTTGTCTGACTGCTCCTCTGTGTGCACCCACCAAGATGGCATCACCACGACAACTTAAAAGTAAAACAGGGATGTGAGGCAGGAAAAAGAGGGGGGTTTCTGAAAACCCCATACAGGTCTCATGGTTTCATAATTTCCTAGAAAGGAACAGTGACTTCTTAAGAAGGTTGCTGGTTCCTTATGAAATTTGGTTATATTAAAAGTACCAGGGAAATGTTGTTAAAATGATTCACTAACAATTTATTTCTTTTCTGTCCACTTCAGTTAGTTTAATCACACAACATAAAAAATCATAAGAAATAATGCAGATCTTTAAAAATGGACAACCTGGTCAGCTGAAGCTTATAGGAGCCCAAACACTAAGTAAATAATAGACATGTATTTGAAGTACTAACATATTGTCTGGATAAATACTACAAATAAATAAATGTATTATTATAATTATTATATATTATCCAAATAATTGCATAACTGAGAGCATTGGTTCCCAACCTGTGGGTCATGACATCTACTGGATAATATTGCCTCTT
The DNA here is from genome assembly GCF_021292245.1 of Micropterus dolomieu. Classification (NCBI taxonomy): domain Eukaryota; kingdom Metazoa; phylum Chordata; class Actinopteri; order Centrarchiformes; family Centrarchidae; genus Micropterus; species Micropterus dolomieu. The sequence continues at coordinate 22,588,504 of NC_060161.1, read as the reverse complement.
TGTCTTCAGGTCAGTTACTCACTTTTTGTTCAGTTTATTCATAAAACCAAAACCAAGTAGACACTTATCCATTTAAAGGGTTTACAACTGTCCACTGACCTAGAGAGAGTTTTAGTCAATGAACAGCAGCATCCAGTCGTTAAGATTTTACATTTTATAGGACAGTTTGCAGTCTGCACACTCTCTTTGTGAATAAACTCAGCACAGTTAATTGTAACTGACGACTTTGTTATTGGTTAATAAACCATTTGATAATGCTTTCTAGATCTGTTGTAAACTATCAGTAAGAACACATTCAGTCTTGTAAAGACTGGTGTGCATCCTTTTCAAATTGGTAATAATCATGTTAAAATATATATGATATTAATAATGTCGGTAATCATCCACTGAGACTAATGGAAACAAACAGAGACAGAGAGAGTGAGGGACAGTTTGGTCAGTGGAGGAGGAAAGCGGGTGAACAGATGTGAGTAGAAAAAACAGAAATAATGGGGTCATTCGGGTCAGCATACAGTATCGTCATGAATCGTATTCTTCAGGTCCACAGCAGCTGTAGCTACTGCTACTTCTAGTGTCTCACTAACCACAAACTGAAATATAGTTAAAGCTTGACCTGTTTACATTCAGTTAAACAATCAAGCTAATTATTAAATCTGTAATAAAGAAAAGAGTAAGTAAGAATAAAATGGTCCCCATAAGTGTTTGAGTATGTTTGATGTTTTTGGATTAATAGTACTAGTGCATTGATGTGCTTGTTGCATTTTACTGTTTAAGGTTAACTACTTTACATAGGCCTACTGTTGGTTAGTGTCGCTGTCAAGTCCACTCAGAAAAACAGGCCTTTCAGATGTCTTCAGCTTTGTACTACACATTTTCCAGCAGATCCAAGGGGGGATGGGAGGGGTTTAATTGTTTATTTAGCTTAAGAAGGAGGAGGATTTGTTCAAAGAGACACTTGATCCTTCAGATTTTGAATGTTTCTGGTCAAAATCACCAAGTTTGGAGATACATGGTTTTTACAGGGAGGGCATAAAATGTGTTATCTGAAAATTAACTAAAGCTGCCAGACTAATGAAGTGGATTAGAAAGTACAATACTTGAGTAAAAGTACTTAGTAACGTTCCACCACTGTCCGTGAAGAAGAAGATTCACAACACTTATCTTCTCCTGTTAAAATACCTTCTTTATTACATTAAGAGCAACCAGTGGAAACCTGCTGCAGTGATGCCACAGTGTACTTCAAGGTATGTCAGTATGCTGTGACATCACTGCTGAATGTTGTTGCTGTCTTGCTCAAGGGCACGTCAACCTCCACTGGTTAGGACCCCATAAGCTAAACTGTGTTTATAAGGCATTTTATATACACTAAAGTCACAAAAAGCACTTAGTATGCAGGACTTTCTAACAGTTAAAAGTGCTAAAAGCTTCACTGTGTATAAGTAACCACATTCATATCATGTATTCTGAAAAATATAATTTACATGAAAGAATGTTTTTTGGGAGACCAAACCGTGGTTGAACACCAACCAGATTTTCAGCAATTTTCTTTTTATGTTTGTGGTTGTTTGCCCTAACCTTGTGGTTTACCCAGGTTGTTGTTGTTTACAGTTACACTGATAGATTTACAGTAAGCGAAGAGTTAAAACAGAGAGCATGGGGAAAAAAGAGGTTGAAGGGGGAGGAGGACAGAGGCAGAGGAAAAAAGAGAAAAAAACAGACCAGAGATACTTGTGGTGAGAGGAGGAGTGGTTTGAGACTGAAGCCTCATAAAAAGAACAATTTTGCAGTGGGTGAGGAAATAAGAGAGAGGGAGGAGAGTGAAGTTTTTTTTTTTGGATAGAAATGCGGAGAGGGAAAAATATCCCCAACCCTATAAAACCATTTCTGTTTAACTGCCCTTCTCACTTCCCTCACCTCACTGCTCCCTTCTGTCTTTGTCTTCACACACTATTCACAATTCATTTTAAGAGGAGAGAGTTGGGGGTAAGCTTTTCTTTGCATATCCCTAAACACACACACACACACACACATACACACACACACACAGTATAGGCACGCGAAGGCTGCAGCCGGGCTGCTTGGCGGAGAGGTTGAGATGTTTCAAGAATACCAGATGCTTGGTTGGAACGCACTTCCCCGAAAAATGTGAACGTTCCATCATTTTTTCCAACTCGTTCCTCGACACATGACCATGGTCCAAAACAACCAGTGGTATGGCGTAACTGTATCCAGACCGCTCCTTCTGTGGCCCTCGAAAAGGCAAAGTCCTGGTCTGTCCTGGTCTGGAGGTCACGAGGTGAAGACACATTGCAGATCACCTTGTCATACATCACTTCTGTTTGTTTTATCTTGTCGGTCTAACTTAACCGTGAAGGTCAGGATCAGGTTATGTGGAGAGCCAAATCTTAAGTGAAAAGTCTGACATACTTTGTATCTCAAGCTTCTGCAAAACGTTTTTTAAGAAGCAACACAGCGTTTTTTATTGCATGCAAATAAAAAACAGAACATATTTTTGCAATATGAATATTCAGATTAATTCACGTTGGTTTGTATTTTTTTTTTCATATATATTTTTTGATACTGTTTTAATAGGTGGAGATTATTGCGGTAAATGTGTTATGAACTGTATGTGAGTTGTAGGAAGAGTAGAGTAGTAATACACAAGAAAACCACACAAAATAACAAAGCACACTTTAAATGCTGGTCTACCTTCTACAACCACTTGACTTTTGAAGTGTAGTGTTGATGGACTGTTGATTATCCTCCAGAGCAGCACATATTGGAGGGAGAGAAGCTAAGGACTAGAAATAAGTGGAACAATTGCAGATGTTGACCTGATTCACAATGGCTGAACCACTGTGAATGACGTAATTATCCAAAAAAACCATGTTTTCTGAACACATCCTCCAACAACTTAACATTTCAATAATAAACGGTAGTTTCCAATTGTGAGATTTTCAAAATAAAACATGGTCCAAAGCTCCAGCTGAATACAACATCAGTCTTGTATCAGGCCATGTTTAGCACAAAATTAGCTTTTGCATACTAACTGTCAAAATACTGTATTATGAACAACATACAATGTAGACTCACTGGCCACTTTATTGGGTAAACCTGTACAATCTCATGCAACAGCTCTGCCATGAAATGTACTTCTACTTCTAACGCCGAAATGTCAGCTTTTCAGGAATTAAGCAAACAGGTGTGCTTTTAGCTTGACCACAGTGGATTTGGGATTTTATGAACAAGGACCATAGGACATTGTTAGATCATAATAATTCTTTATCAACTGAGGTCTAAAAGGGAAAATCAGCAGAGTTCGTCACATGAACACAGTGTAATAAAGCAGCATAGCTTTCAGAATAGCTAATAATAAGAATAAATGGGTTTATTTGTTTGTTTGTTTTTATTTCTGGGGAGTAAAATTTAGTACCACAGATGTGTTTGGCTGAAGGATTGTTAGATGTTGTGATTTGAAAGTTTGTGAATATTCAGGCAGAGATTATGAAAGAATGGGGAAAAATGTATAATTGTTTGTAGAAAATAGTTTAATTTCACTTCATCTAATGAAATACAAAAGTGAAAACAGGCAGGAAAAAATCTCATTCCATTTTATTGATCATCATTATAAATATCATTACCATTATCATTGTTATTAACTAAATGAATTCACCTTCAATTTTGATTTGTGTAAAAAAAGAAGAAGTAAATCAATGAGCACCATCAAAGTTCATAAATAGTATTGCTTGTGCCAACATCCGGGTAATTTCAGGAGTCTCCGAGTAAAACGAAACTGCCTGAACTCACATTTACCCCCCTGATCTTATCTAATTCATCACATGAGTGTAAAATGGGATTCATTTCCATCATTGTCATGTTATGCCTCTGTCCAGCAGGACTCCAAATGACAATATACAAAAGCAAAACAAAAAGAAAAAAGAAGTCATTTTAACTTTACCAGGAGAACAATAATAACAATAACCATACTTATAATAACAACAATTCCACATAACAACGATAATTAAAAATTGCACGATATTGTTGGAAAGTGTACCGCTTACTGACACATTTGGACAAGCAGCTCTGCTCATATCCAACAACAAATGTACTGGAATGTTAGAAAACTCTCATTTCTGAGATAAAATGCTTTTTTAAAAAGAAATATATTTCCCGTCTGACTGCTTGCACTGAAAGAATAGGTTTGCCTGTAAAGTCTGAGTGAATCAGTTATATGTTGTTAGACGTTCTGACGGGGCTGCAGCTGCACTGTCAAGGGGACATTCACCTCCAGCAGCCTCATGTTAAGTCGGACTTTTGTGGACATAATCCTGGTTAAACAGATACTAAATCATAAGTCCTATCTCTCTACGTTCAAAAGTCTGCATCAATCAATACTAACACTGTGCATAAGGGACATTATACTCCATCAAATCCATCCAAAAATGAGGCAGGTGATAATAACTAAAACTGAAGATTAGTCATCTTTGTTTAGCAGATGGGAGAGAATCATCTTGGTAGGTATAATTTTAAAATTCAGTACCTTACTGTGAAAATTATGAGCACTCGTTTAAACAAAAGCCAAAGTGCTCAAACATTGATGTTGTCTAAACACAGACAACAGTACAAGAACTTTGCCTCAATAAAATAGTCCAAATATTGTTTTAAATCTGGACATATCCGATAAAACAATAAGAAAATAAAGGTTATGAATCTGACCAGACAGTTAATGCCAACTTGAAAGTTTTTAATGCTATGTGCAGTAGACACATTTCAGGCAGTACTAAAGAAGTATGAGGTTAGAAACCCAGCCCTACTTAGTGGTAGAGTAGAAATCAAAGAAATGCAGAAAATATTGCATGGTCCAATATCAAAGCTTTCCCAAAATAATGGATTCAAGAGCAAAAAATTTTGAAATGAATGAGTAAAACTCCCCCCAAAAAAACCCATTAGACAGAAAATGTATTTAGAGCAAAAACTCTTAACAGAGATGATGAATTTCTGAGTAAAGAAATGAATCAGACAGCAGTTCAGCTGGAGTCGTCCAGTTAAAGGAGAGGAAGGAAGGAGGGATGTTTTTTTTAATACCTGGGACGTGAGAGAGGAGAGGCGGGAGGGAAGTCGTTGATGAACATGAGTCTCTTTGTATATTTCCCCTTCTTTATGTGAAGTTGTGGGTAATTTGTTAATCTCTGAACATAGAACAGTACGTAGTTAACATACAAATACACATTTTCCTGATTTCAGTTTCTAGGGCCTTTTTTTCTCTCTTTTGTGGCGCATACATACCACCCAAAACTTACACATTGCCCCTGTTCTATCCCCCATTTCTTCATCTTTTCTCCAGTTGCTCTCTCCTCCTCTTCCATATCTTCCCCCTCTGTCAGTTTCCATCTCCACCCGGCCCTCGTTCTCTCTCCCTCCCTTTCTGTCCCACTGTGGCAGTCTGTCAATCACCCCGTCGCTCTGTCTACACCTTGTCCAGGAGGGATCTCTGGCAGTAGAGGAGGCGTCGAGGCGTGCCGTACTTCCTGAAGAACAAAAGCGCTCCCAGAGTGACCACAACCAGCACCAGTAGGAGGAGAGGGATCACCACGGCCACCGGCCCGGCCCCGCTCTGTGACTCGTTCACCTCGATGATGATCACCTCTTCCCGACCCTTCCTGGGCTCCTCGCTTTCGCAGCCCATCCAGTCACTGAGCACAGACTTGGGGTAGCCGGACTCCACCTTCATGTACTGGTTGTTGAACTTCCAGTACTTGTTGGCTTTGTAGAAATATGTGTAAGCTGAGGAAAAGGGGAAAGAGGAAGAGATTAGTTAGTTGAGGCGGTTTTGAGAGTTGCTTTTATTCAAAACACAACACCGCAGTTGTTGTTTGAGCTAGAACTGCTCTATGTCAACAGTAGGGCTGCAAAGTAATATTTTCATTATGGATTAATCTGCCAACTATTTTCTCAGTTAACTAATACATTGTTTGGTGTGCAAAATGTCAGAAAATTGTGAAAATTCCTTGAAAATGCTTGTTTTGTCTGACCAACAGCCCTGAACTCAGTGATATTCAGTTTACTATCACATTAGACAAAGAAAAGCAGCAAATTCTATTATTAATATTTGAGATGATGGATGATTAATTGTCAAAATAGTTGTCAGTCAATTTTCTGACCGTTGACTTTTCAATAACCGACTTGTCTTTTCAGCTGTAACTGTAAACAACACAAAATCCTGGCCAATAGACATCCACATGATCAGTTTAATGAGTGGAAAACTTACATCCATCTTCACTCATGATGGCAGCCTTGATGTTGTCCGGTGCACCGTTCCACATGCTGATGGGCTTTGGATAGCCGCTGTCCACGGTTTGAGTCTGCTCGTTGAAACGGTAGTACCTGCGAATGACACGAAGACAGAACTATTAAGTATGAGAAACTATTTCCCAAAAGAAACAGCTTTACATGATTAACAGATCCAGGGCTGTTGCAGGGGAACACCAAGGTTAAAGTCCTTAGTGTTGATTTGCGGAATGTGGGGTTTTAACATCCCGAGGAGCCATTTATATTCTACAGTTAACCATAAATTACACCTGGTAGTGTTTTAGGCAAATGCTGACATCTTTTAGACTCTGTGTTTACTGTTTCTCTACCAAAATGATATTACTGGCAGTGTATAAGGCTTTAAAAGAGGGCTCCACCGATTTAGCATTAAACTATATATCATCATCAGACTCTTGGTGGGCAGTTAAAAAAAGATTAAAAATAATGCAGCAGAACCAGACATATTTTTTATTTCATGCATTTTTCTCCTTGTCAGAGCTTGTTTGCCTACATTACCCACAATGCAATTGGTCTCCAAACAGTTTGGTCAGAGTTTCAAGTGTGTTATGCTAGTAGTGGCTAATGTAACCTCGAGCTGTTAGCCTCAAGCAGAGATGGGGAGCGTGCTACAGAGCTCTGATAAGACACGCCCAGATTTTTTAAGTTCTCAAATTTGTAGCCTTCAGCCCCAGCTGACGCTGACTCAAGTGACATCACTTGAGGCAATTTATCAGATTTTTTTTGCAGCTCTCTCTGGAGCCACGAAAGAGTTCATACAACTTCTTTCAGCTTGCTTCCCCAAAAACCTGTAGAAACAGACTTTGACGTGTAAAATTGATGGAGTTCCCCTTTAAAAAGCATTTACACCGTCATGCGTCAGGATGGAAAGTTTACACTGGAAATAGACTGTAACTGAAATAATATCACCTTTTGGAGGCTAGTGAAAAGGGGGTGGGGAGATTTTGACTCATGACCTCAGCATTTCTAAAATACTGGCTACGCCCACGATGTTGACCGTGTAATCGTAAAGTCCCTGTCCCAGGAAGGACAAGGTGTGAGTCAGAGGACTGAAATGTAGAAAGCAACCTTCATAACAAGTTCACAGATAAACATGGTAAAAGTACAAGTTATAACAGGTTACTACAACTCAAAAAGTATGAACAGTATTTGTTTGGGAAGAAGGGTAAGAGCATGAATGCTGCAGGAATGCTCCCGCAATGTTTCACAGATAAACTGGGGTCAGATGTCTGTAAAAAATACTGCAACTGCAGTCATTGGTCCTTTAAATGAGGAAGAATAACTTCTTCTAACCTGCCTAACTTTTCTTAAATAACAAATAAGATGTGTGTGTGGTAAACCCTGAAGAGAGACTAACTTAGTGCCTTTGAAGAAGTACGTCTGTCCTGTCGGCGTGTAGAAGAGAGCAGCATCGAGCTTGTCCTTGGGTAGACCGGTGCCCATGTCTGTCAGGCTCTTGGGGGAATCCTTGTCCATGCTGGACTCACTGAAAACCCAGTACCTGTCACCTGGAGATGGAAGAAACAACAACAGGAAGATGAGAAGAAGGGAGATAGAAAACAGATTAGGGGAACGATCAGAGGAATAAAAGAGATGAAAGAAGACCAGTCATAATAGTAAACACATGAAATTCATCAGTGGAGCAGCTGGCAATGACGCAATGGACCCAAATCTGGTTTCAATCTAATCTCAGATGGAATTTACCCTTGAAGAAGACAAATTTTCCATCATCCCTCTCGTAGGCGGCGTTGATGCTTGAGGGAAGACCCTTCCAGAAGTGACTGATGGTCATCGGGTAGCCTGGCAATACCTTGTTATTACGCACACGCCAAAACCACTTGTCCTGCAAACACACACACACACACACACACACACACACACACACACACACACACACACACACACACACACACACACACACACAGATAGATTAGAAGTACAGTCGAATGTATTGAAAGATGGGACTATTCTATCTTCAGTTCAGCAAACATTAATTAAAATGTGTCAGAAAAGGGCAGCCTTTGTTCATTTTATTCTGCAGGCACATGTTAACTAAATACCACCACCTCTAAATATGCTGTACAACCCTGCATATTAATGAAGCAGGTTGTTAAATTCAAGCAGTTTTAATTTCGTAAATGTTGGGTAAAACCTCACAGTGTGATGGGAGCACGAAATAAACAAAAATGTCTTTGAGAGCATCAGTAGGCCTTTTTCATGGGAGACATTTTGACATGTACAGTAGGAAAGGAAAAGCACCGGTTTAATAATAAAATGAAAGATGGCTGAATTCCATTTAGCTTCTTCAGTTTCAGGGTCCTGGTGTTGTGCACGCTGACTAGCAGTCACACCGTCATCTGGTACATTTGAATTGTACCGAGCCACCGTTAATGTTGGCAGTAACGCCTGCTGCGACAGGAGAATGTCTGAGAATGTACCTTAAATACAAACTTTTCCCCTCTCAGGACAGCGATGGTGTCAAAGTGTCCCTCACAGATGTCTGGGCCGTGGTCTGGCTTGTTGGGTTTGGACGGCTTCGTGGGTCGAGGGGGAGGAGGGGGAGCTCCAGACTTGGTTCCTGTGGGAAAGATGTTGTGAGATAGAAGAGTTAAATGGTTAAGTTGGATGAAGACCGCTCAACATAATTCACTATATCTATGCATGCACCAACACTGTGTTGAGTCTCTTCCACCACTTTGGTCCAGACTAAAACATCTAACTACAGAACTGAAATTGTGTCCACCCATTCATTGTTCGCAGAGGATGAATCCTACAAACTTTGGTGATCTCCTGACTTTTCCTCTAGCACCACCACAAGTGAAACATCTCACCAACTATTGGATGACACCATCATCAGGTCAAAATACTTTGGTTCATATAGCCTATTTCCAATAAATTCCCAATTCCCCTCGGAGAACAACCCACCGTATATTGCCTGGATGCCTTTGCGGTCATCATCTGGGAGCTGGAAGTTTTCAGTTTCAAACCACTGGTAGAAGGGGGCCATGATGGCAGAGGGGTCGTTGGAGTGCTCCAGACCCAGAGCATGACCCAGCTCATGGACAGCTACCAGGAACACATCATTACCTTCAGAGAGAGCGAGAAAGATTTCAGTTTAGTGAGTTTTTTGTTTCTACCAGGGCTTCTTCTTCTACACTTCACTGTCTACTCTACTCTCTCTCTCTCACCCCCTTGGTCGGTGTTCCCTGTAGTCCAGGGCTCGGCGAGGTCAAAGTGCGTGTCTCCACCGATGCCGTGTCCAGGGAAGTAAGCATGAGCAAGGAATCCGCCCTCGCCGTCGAAGGGCGTGCTGTCGCCATGAAAGCCCTCTGCGAAGGAGAGCATGATGTCTGCGAACTTGTCGACCTTGTCTCTGATGTGGCTGTAGGGGATCTCTCTGAAGGTCAGCGGGATCACGCTCTCCCACACCTTGAAAGCTTTTCGGATGGCTTCATTTGTGGCTCGCTCGCCAATCTTAGGGGTGTAGTTCTGTATGCTGTTATAACGAACAGAGAGACTGAGATTCAGGTGGATGCAGTGACTCAAAATAACACCGTAAAGAGAGGTGAGAGACCAAGTGAGAAAGTAAAGATTTATTTAGGCTGTATAACACATGTTACAAACAAAAGTTAAATTGCTTCACAATAAAAGCCTTAAGCACAAAACATCAAACATGATAGTCTGTAGATTAGTCTGCAGTCTTGTATTCGGTGTAAAATGGTATAAAAACAAGACTGTATCTTGAATTAATGTAGAACAAAGCAAAACACTGTGATATTATTGAGGAATTTCACTAAGAATTTAACAAAAGCAAAGCAATATGGATATTTCACGTAACATTTTATAGCTCAAACTTGATCAATCATGAAAATCATTTTTAGATGTATATGAATAATAATTAAAATCTTTAGTTGCAGCCCTAAATTACATCCGATCATCACTTGTATAATAAATCAAATTCACATGTAAAACTTTAGTACTAAAAGCCAAAATATTTGTCGGTGTGTACCTGAAGGTCACCTCAGACTTGTCCCACTTCAGACCCTGCACGGCGTATCTCTTCCTTCTTAGGTTGCTTTTCAGCGCCGGGCCAAACTTGTCTGGGACGCCACACCTCGGCCGTCTCATCGCCCTGGAAACAGCACAATAAAATACTATGTACTCAACGATGTAAAATATTCAGACTCCTCTCAAGGACACATTTTTTTTGCAAATAGGGACCTTGCTTACTGTCTTCATTCCTCTTTCAATCTAAAGTCATCATATTATCTGAGACTAAAAACCTTCAGTAATACTTTGTGCAGTTATGTGTTATAAAAACTTTCAATCAGGACTCACTCCATGGTGTTGGAGTCTGTGGAGCCAGTGACAGTCAAACCATAAAACCTCTGCATGGCTGATATCGCTTTTTCAATTGACTTTGGTGAGCGGAGGGCCTGAGCTCTGACGTCACCTGGAGGCAGGTAGCCATACTGCTGCAGCCAAGCCTACGAGAGAGAGACAGAGGAGATAACGAAAATGATGTATATTTGTATGGACAACTATTTCCTTTTGTGTTGGATAAAGCTAATCAGATGTGATATAATTAACAAAAAGTGTATCACATGTCATCTTTATAGTTGGACGCAGTTTCCTTTACTTGTGAACAGTTGGGATAGCTGATCAAGAAGCTATGAAACCACTACAAAATGAATCTGTTGGTGTTTTAATGTGATCCAGTCTTAAATTCACTCCATCAAGATAACATTTCTAAAGGAAAAATTTTTAAACTAAAACTTTGTTTATCCAAAAATAAACTGTCTAGACTAACAAGTTGACCATACATGCATGATAATAAATATATTCTACTAAGTCTGAATAATTCTGGGATTTATTGAACTACAAATACACAAAGAAATATTAATGCATTCATTATCTTCTCCAGAGAACAACCACGTGATGAATGAGACCCTGATCTAATATTACAGTATTTGCTGTACACACACTGACCATCAACAAATGTAATTATTATTATTATTTTATAAAAAAACATGAGCATCTACAACAGTGATTTGGAACAGCCGACTCATACTGTATATTTATATATGTATATTATGAGATACATAAGCTGAAACTTTTATATTACAAACTGCTAAAATATGCAATTACAATCGCTAATTTTTGTAATTTTAAAGACCCAACAATCAATATATTGATCAAGAAAACATAGATACAAAATAACATAAAAAAACAAATCAGGCAGACAAGAAGAAAATTCTTAATCTTGGGAAAATAAATAATAAAAAAAATACTGTATAACATGCCAACAAAAAGATAAACAAATGGAAACTTACATTTATCTGCAAAAAAATATAATAATATTGTTACTATATGAGGCTTTTTTATATACTAAGCAGTAATCAGGAGTTTTGCAACACATAATTACCATCTATTTCTTTGTTTTACTTTCTGGGTTAGTCAGCCTGGTGAAATGCCAGAAACAACACAAAAAACACCTGAAAACATCTTAGAAAACGTCTCAGTCAACAGAAAACAGGGGATTGGCCTCTTGTGTGAACCTGCCGGTGTTTTTATACTTCCAGTCAACTTTCAGAGCTTGTTTGGACCTGCTTTTCTGAGCTTAGATGCAAGACACAGATTGCATGAATAATGGAGAGAAAGGGAGTGAGTGATTGTGTAGGCCTATGTGTGGGTTTTTGTGTGCCAAGCTGAACCTACAAACCCTCCGCTACAGCATCCAACACACACTGCACGTTAAATTTATCGTCCTTTCTTCATGTGACTGTGACATTACCCCGTTTACGAACTCTTAAAAACAAACACCAAATCCTCACATGCCCCCTTGATTTTATGCTGAACTCGTTACGGGAAACTTTGTTGTGGGGTCAGAAGGGACGGGATGAGAGAGAAACTGAAAGCCAAATAAAACACACACTCTGAAAACACTGATGTCATTTCAGTCACGAGGACCCAGAACTCTGTCTAGACTTTCGCAGCCAAAGACAACTGGCGGTCATAATAACGCTGGAAAAAAGTAACATATTCAGCAACATTTGGGTTCCTCAGAACTTGAATTTAAGATCGCCCCGGTCCTCCTCCGCTCTCTCTGTCTGCCCTAATGTCAACCAAAACCACCACTATTTATCTATACACATGAAAGGACAGCCTATTATTTCCACCATCTACTGCTGGTGGTCTATTTGAAGGAGTAGTTCCAACATTTTGGAAAAATACACTTATTTGCTTTCTTGCAGAGAGTCACGGTAGATGAGAAAAGATAGTAGCTGTCCGTTAAATATGAAGCTGGAGCTGGGAGATGGTTAGCTTAGCATAAAGACTGGAAACAGGGGAAACAGCTGGCCTGGCTCTGCACATTTTAAAGTGATAAAGATAACTTTTGATGAACAGCATCCACTGTAGCCACGAAAGACAAATAAGGGATAATAGTTAATGCTAACAGTAAAAGAAGTAGAAAAGAGTCGTCAAGTCAGTGAACTGATGTAGTAATATCCACCGACATCTATGCCCATATGTAAAGTTTGCTAACATTAGCTAACATTAGCCATCATAAGCTACAGGGCAAACCTGAAAGGCTATTGCAGCAAACTCCCTAGTGAGTTAAAGGGTGTGTTTGATTCTACTTTTCATTCATAAGAGGGTGATTATGTTATGTAATGGAAATTTGTCCTTTAGTGAGTCTTCTGAAATAAAGTACAATCCATACATCTTTTAAGGGTTTTATTCTTTGCAAAGGGTCAGACAAACATACAGAGTGCAAAACAGTCTGCAGAGTGTAAGACAAAGAGCCAGTGAAGGAGCAGGTGACTTTATATTACTCAGGAAGCAAAAGAACAAGGGAGTAGTGACCAGCTGTCCTGAGTCGAAGGCCTATCAAGGTCAGTCTGATGAGAAAACTCTCTAACGAGCATCTTTCCAATGGAAAACTTCACCTAGCTGTAACATAATAAAATAATCAAATACCACACAGTGAAACACTGGTCTATTCTGATGAAGCATGCAGGGTGAAACAGTAAACACAGTAAAATATCAAATTTCCATCACAGTTATTTCTTCATTAAAAAGTTACATTGTCTTGCTTTAAATCTCGATAACCAATACACTATATGTGTTTGTTTGAAATCTAACTGTAAAAATAACAAGTGCTTTTCCAGGGGAGTTTAGGTGTGACATACCCTAATGCTGCACACAATTAGAGAGCTTTAGGCATCTATATTATTACAATTGGGCAGAGCCAGGGTATCTGTGTCCAGTCTTTGTGACTGTAGCTTCATATTGAAAGGACAAATATTTGAGTGGTATCTTTCTTCTCATCTCCTGGTTCCCTTTGCTGGAGATGAAGAGGCCTGAATGCATGTTCAGCTGTGTGTTTCCATTGATGTATCTGCACACTAAGAGTTAACGCACATCTTCATCTCCACCACAGATTAAGTCAGTGGAATTACCCTGAATTCCTCCATTACCGTCATCTAAACCTCAGATATCTCTTGCTCCTGCTTTTCTCTTCAAGACTTCCTCCAACAAGTGAAGGGAGAAGCAGTGGGGGCAGGGATTGAAATGTTGCAACTGCATGGGCAGGACTACCTGGCCTTATCCTGCCTGGGCACACACCGCTACTGTTAGTCATGTGGTGGGCAGAGAGGCCAGAGAACAAGGTTCACTTATGACGAACCTGCGGAGAGACGATTTACCCCCTCTTCTCTCCATCTCTGCACCCC
>NC_060161.1:22543641-22574421 GCF_021292245.1 Micropterus dolomieu | reverse complement strand
CCCCCCCCCCCCCCCCCCCCCCCCCCCCACACACACACACACAATTTCTTCAAGATTTCTCTAGATCATTTAAGCGTCTAGTTAATGTAATTTCTCCCCTGACTTTCTCTTGAGTAAATCTGCCTCTTACAGCAACCAAATTTACTTTCTCTGCCTCTCTGCTGACTGCTGCTAGTGTGTCCTGTGTGGCTCCAATGTGGTGACGCGTCTGCTTCTATAAAAACACTCCCCTGAAAAGTCTCCCCCACAACGTCAAGACCTCCATTTCTCTCCTCTAGTCCCAAACTACTCCACACACACACACCACCACCACCACCTCCGGTTGGGACACCAGGTATCCCAGCATGCACCCCTCTTCCCTGGAACTCCCAGCAGCCACCATCAAAGCCTCTATTTATTGAGACTTGTACATGTCTGGTATTGTTGGCCTCGGGGTAGCTAGGTAAGCTCGCTACACAGCCATGTGTGGTCAAAGGTCTGGCTGCTGGCCTGGTAAACACTGTGCAGTGTGTGCATGTGCACTGACGTGAGGTCTAAATGTATAATGCACAGACAGTGAAACACAACCAGCATGATGTAAAGTTGGTGGAAGAAGAAGTTGTTTCACTGGAGCTGTGTGAAGTATACATGGATTCTGTGACCCTGCAGTGACTTTACTATTTTACGTAGAGCTGAACATTAATTAATTGGACAGTTTTTGATCATCTATAATCTTTCAAGTAATGTTTTAAGCAAAAAAGACAAACATTCAATTTTTCCCGCATCTGAAGTTCCTTGATTTCAACCTAATATCTTTGGGTTTTGGCCTGTTGGTTGGACATATAGTTATAAGTAATCTAAATATGTCACTTTAGGCATTTAGTCATTGGTGTTTTTTCTGAAAAGTCTATAAATCAAGTGATGATTAATGAAGAAATCAATCTACAGATTAATACATAATAAAAATCATCATTTTGAGCTCTAAATTCCACAGTGTACCATCACTTGCACAGTTAATTAGACTTTAGTAGTAAAGCCAAAATATTGAACAGTAGAGTGTTTTTTCAGATTTTTTTATGGACCAAAAGATTAATTGATTATTTAAGAAAAAAACAATCAGAAATTACTATAATAATTAGTTGCAGTTTTAATTCTAGACACTGTATGTTTGTTGATAATCAAACTCAAACTAAAGACACTAATGTTTTTTATATCTATAAACTGCAGCAGGTACAATACCCTGCCTCCACAGCACCATTGCATTTGGCTCCCTGCAGTCTTCTCAAGATCAGAAGAACAAAATCAAATCTTTTGACTAAACCCTAAAAACCTACTTCACCAGGGCTGTATTAACTTGCTAGGGGGCCCTGGGGCAACAATGAGCAGCCGGGCCCCCACTGACCCTCCATCTGGTCTATCGTATTAACACCAGTACCAGGTGTAATCAGTCTGTTTTTATTTACAACATGTGATACTCACGGATACATGAACATATCAGCACAAAATTGAATTAATCAAGGTTTTATAGGTCGATTTGAAGATAGACCCCTCAAGCTACAACCTCAAGGTCAGGTCATACAGCAGGAAGTACTTTTTTAAGGATGCTGGATACAATATTTCAATAAATTAACACAGACCAGTTGACAAACAGTAAATCTGGAGCTTTCAAGGCCCCAGCGAAGTTGCCGAGTTGGTACTTCACAACACAAAATCACTCGATCCAGCGAGTATCAATAGTTAACCATGATGCCGGGCAGCATGCCACACATGTGATGTCACCCATCACAGGACATGCGGATGCCACCTTCTGTTACACACTTACATTCTCATGGGAATGAGTTGCCATTTGTTTCCGGATGCACTATATATATAAAAGACAAGACCACAAGTTCCTGCAAGAGTTATGAACAAAATGAAAAGAAATACCCTAAGTTCAATTATAGCTGCTGTTGTGAAGAACAAAAGGAGGACATCTTCAGAGGAAGTGAAACTGCCATTGTGTCCGGACATCTGTCATGTGGGTGGTTGACTATATTTATACATTAGATAAAGTAATCTTGAAATGAAATAAGAATAAGGATGTGTGTTTTTGTAATGGTGCACATTTAAACATTGATACACTTAGTGCAGTGACGCCAAATGCCATCTTTTTGTGTATGGCAATACTGCCAAGTGTCACAACAGTATTTGTTTCAAGCTGCCTCTATAAATCTCCACTGTGTTTTTATTGTGAAACTGTTTTTTTCCAGCCAGACAAATTAGCTATACATAAATCTCAGCAGGACAGAGGGAACAAAATAGACAGACACAAGGTTTAAGGGCCGGAGAAGATGATCTAAAGTGCAGAGTTACATTAGCACAGGAGAGGTAAAGACATTAGAAGGAAGAGAGCGGTAAAAGAAAGTGGGGAGAGAGAGAGAGAAAAAGAGAGGAGTATGGCAGAATTTAAATTTGAGGGACTGACTCAGTTGTTCCTCTCGTTGGGTGCCAACGGAAAAAACTGAGAATTCGGCTCATGAGTGGTTGAATCTCACATGGCCTTCATTTCTTGGCGGCTCTGACCCAGTTAGCACTAACTCACACCAGCGTCGTGCAATAGTGTTTCTGTGTTTCTACTGGGTCAAACAGGTCAAATGAATTCACTGGATGGTTTATTACAAGGTTTACGGGTTGTATGGTAATAATTCTATACAAATAATAACCAGAGGTGGCCTGTATAACTGTGTTTACTCAAGTACTGCACAATTTCCTTTTAATGCTTCTTTATACTTCTACTCAAAGGCAAATTTATGACATTTGATAGCTTTAGTTACTAGTTACTTTAATATTTTACTTTCAAAATATTAAAAGAGCTAATGAAATATTTATTATTAGA
Source organism: Micropterus dolomieu (assembly GCF_021292245.1). NCBI lineage: Eukaryota > Metazoa > Chordata > Actinopteri > Centrarchiformes > Centrarchidae > Micropterus > Micropterus dolomieu. The sequence goes on along the minus strand of NC_060161.1, from coordinate 22,571,567 downwards.
TCATAAATGATGCATTAACATAATTTTGCATTGGTTAATGGTAATGCTGTAGTGGGCTGAGCAGGAGCAAAGTAGCTACTACTACAGCTGAGGTCATGTGACGAAGACTGTGAGATGTGGAAAAAGGTTCCTGAGAAAAGCAGGTAAGATTGTTTTTGTCAACTATTTGAATTTTGTTATGAAGGTGATCATGTAAGTTCACTGAACTACCCGGTCCACCATCAATAGTTTTGTATATAACAAACTATAACTACTTCATATGCTGTTGGGTAGATTAAAATAATACATTATATTTCATTAACTAATCATTTCTTCCATATGTTAAATGTTGTGGAATAAAAAGTACGAACTTTTCCTCTGTAATGAAGTGAAGTAGAAGAGTAAAGTAGCATAAAATGAAAATACTATCAAAGTCTATGAGTACAGTACTTGAGTAAATGCCTGTATATACCACTGCCTTTAGTCGTCAAACAGATCTAGAGATCTCTGCCTCTACCAGGTGGCTGGCTAAGTCTTTAAATCTAGATTTTGGTTCATCATCTGGCCTTTAACATTAGCCACATGCATCCAGCTGAACACCGGAAACTAAAAACAAGGTCATGGTAAAAATGCATCTATCTTTAAAACTTGCTGTTCTAACGTCATGGTGAAAATGCGCTCTCTTTGATGTCCTCTGTGTTGACAAGCGGGACCATTTTCTTGGGTGTAGGGCAAAAGATAACCTCCCTTTCTCCCTTGAAGTCCATCAGTTTCTCATTATGGCCGATCCAGCTGATTATTTTGACATTTCTTAGGTGGCAACAGCTGCCTGTCAGAGCAGTATGCACCAGATCTTGAGCTAGGCCCTTTTCTTTTGATGCTACAACAACAGTCACTCTAGTCGAGATAAAGAGAATTGAACCCAGATGTGTTTTGACCAGATCTGTAACCCTCCGCTGGAATCTCCAGAGATGTGTCTCCACATGGCAATGGGAAATCTCCAGATTTCTTTTCAGCCAGATACGGAGAGATCCTGTTTTAGAACCTGGTGTTTTCCTTGCTGACCACTTCCTTTGCTCACAAAACCTCACTAAACTTTTTATTTAAGTAAACAAAGGTTAGACAAGGCAAAAACGATGAATGAAAACAGATGCCAGAGGCCGCAAAGGTACTCGACTTCACCAGAAGCTGCTTCGCTTTCTAGAGAATAGAGAAAAGTCTCATTTCTGTTCTGGTGGAGCTTCTCTTTTCACTCAGCATGGATTAAGTAGGATTAGTTTGTCAGAGTGAAGTCAGAGAGGGATGTTCAGATGTTGAGCAACACTGATAAACCACAAAATACCTCTAAACTCAAGTTTCTCTGCCTGACTTCTGGTTTCTCAACCACCCAAACCCGCCTTTGAGGATCTTCATCGACTTTAATTAAACATTTATGTAATTTGGAGTCCATTTCATCTTTGTTCCTCCTTTCTTTTGCTGTTTCAGTTCAGTCTGCTTTCTCCACACACAGACACGTCTATCTTTTGATCACAGGGTTCAGCTCTCAGGTGATGTAACCCTGAAACCATAATCAACTCTTAGCCTCTTTCTGCATCAGGACTGACTGACTGCTATGTCTGACAGCATCCCAGCACCGTGCAAAACACGAGACATTCCCTCTCCACTGAGGTGATTTATGTTAGAGGTATCATCTTAGAGCTGTAAACAGCCGTGTTGTCTCACTTTGTTTACAGACATTCATCACTGTTTCTGTGTGTTCGCCACAGGAGGGCAGCTGCCTGTGGTGTCTTATAAACTGTCTGGGTTATCCACCAAGTCTGGCTTGACTCACACGCCAGCGACTTGTGGTCAGTGACTAAAGTCCTCCTTTGCTTCTTCCTGCATCCTGTCCACCAGAACTAGCACAGGCTCTTTTATATCTTAAGTAACGCTATTACAGCTAATAGACTTTTCTGTGACATCTGGCTGTTAGAGGTGCATCCTGTCAGAGAATCACCTTATATGCAGTTCCTGATAGTATGACTGGATGTGACTGAACACTGACGTGGTGCCGTATATGCTCAAACACTGGAGCTACCTACAGAGCAAATGTAAAATGGGCTCAGACCGGAGGTGCCCAGGGTGCCCGTACCCAATCATTTACAAAGCTGCACGGCCTGAGGACAAAATATGTTGTTTAGTTGAAGGTTTAGTTGAACTTTAATGTCTCCAGGCAGGAGTTTCACAGCCCGAAGTCTCCCAGATGCAGCACCTCATGTCCAGCTTTTGCAGATGCAAACCATTAACCCCCTCCCCCGTACCACCAGAACAAAGCAGCTCATCTGAGGTTTCTAAACTGTGCAGTGCTTGGCTGGACCTCCTCCTTCACAAGCCACAAGTTTAGACTTATGCCATTTTTTTCTCTGGATGAAGTTTCATCTCTTGTTACAGTTTCTAGTCAGACTGAGTCAGTTCTTGGTACAGAAAGACAAAGGTCACGAGTGTTTGGGGGAGGGAGAATAAATATGAAGTGAGTGTAAGCAGTTCTTCTCTTTCTGTTACAACATTAAAAACACACTACAGATAACAGTAAAACTATAGTTATCTGCAGTGATACAATAAGAGGTTAAAAATACAATAAAGTATGAGATTACTGTCATATTTAGCTGCAGAACGCTGTAAATATATATGCTTTAGGGATATTGTAGAAAATTGTAATCACAAACCACTAAAAAACAATTGAAAGATAGAAAAATGCTAATTTCAAATTGATTACACTTAACAGCTTGTATGACACACATTAAACCCCTGTATTTATCACTTTGCATTGTTTAAAGTTAAAGAATACTGATTTCCCATCAGACTTACCTCTGCTTTTAGTACATTTGCAGTGACTGAGGTAAAACCAAAGCAGCAGAGACAACAGGCCAGGGTGACGAGCTGGGGCAGCATTCTTCTATCTGCAAACTGCCCCCACAAAAAAGCTCAGGAAACTAACTTTCTACACAAGTCCCGCCGTCCTGACAGTAAAAGACAAAAACCAAAAAATCTAAAGAAAATCTATCAATGCTACTCCGTTATGCTTTAAAAATGTGGCAGAGAACCTTTTTTTTCTCGGACACTTTGAGCAGACAGCTTCTCTGCACCAAAGCGACTCCTTCAAAAGTCAGAGCCGAGTTGAAAACACCAAACAAAATGCCAAAATCATCAGGCGGCAGTGACAAATGCTCAGCTGGTGTTAACTAAAACTTCATAGTTCCCTCTGATAGGATTGTCTTCTGTAGCGCGTGTGGACGTGGTCGGAAAGGAGAGAGAGAGGGAGAGAGAGAGAGATGGATTTTCCTTTGGGTCCTCCTCCAGATGTGCAGACGTCATTTTTTTTATGCCTGACAGCTGACCAGGTTTATCAATACCGATTGTAGAAATACTCTACAAGTAAAAGCCCTGCATTCAAAACAAAGTAGGCTATATATATGTATATATTCAAAGTAAAGTATATAAAAGTACAAAAGTAGGCTATTTGCATTAAAATATGCTTAAAATAGGCCTACCAAAAGTAAAAGAAGGCCTACTCTTTATGCAGAACGGTCCATTTCAGAATAAAATATATTATATTGTTGGATAATAATCTGAATAATAATTATTGATGCCTTAATTTGCCTTTTCACTTTAATATTGCAGCCAGTAAATGTCAGACTAATTTTAATTAGTTTATATAGGCTATGCCTATTTGCTTTGTAGATTCTGAACCCCCCACGGATCAATAAAGTCTTATCTTCACCTTTCATAATACATTTAATAATAATTTGCATAATTTAATTGTTGATTATATTTTGTATTATTCATCTGAATCTGGTGGAGTAAAAAGTACAATATTTGCCCCTGATTCGTGTAGTAGAAGTATAAAGTGGCATAAAATGTTGATACCCAAGTAGAGTACAAGTAGCTCAAAAATGTATTTGTATAAAAAGTATAAAAGTAAAAAGTAAGTGTAAAAATATTATAGGCACATCTCTGAATACTTTTTCTTCCAATGCTAAAATGTATTGGAGCAGGAGTATAAAGCGGCATTAAAATTAAAATACTGTACTGAAAATAAATAAGCTCAGCACTTGAGTAAATGTACTTCCTTACTTTAGATTTTTAAGGAGCCCTGAGCCCTGTGAATGTAAAACTGATGTTGTAGATTTGTGCTAACCGATACTGCCACCTTGTGTTAACAAAGCAACATTTAACCCTAACTTCGTTTACACAGTAGCTACCGTATTGGAATACATATCAGTATATTCTACAGTATAGTCCATAAGTCTCTGACTCAGTGTAAAACACTGAATGTGGTTTTAAACGTAATGTAAAGTTTTATGAATGGAGAAGAAACATTAAGCCCCGCCCCCTTTCGTCATGAGCTAAAATATACGGAAGTGGGCCAGAACCTGTCAACAAGAAAGGCCGACTGACATGGTAACGTACTCGGCTCTTGTCCTTTTTCAGAATCATTTTGGTGTGTTGTTACCGCTCCTAACCTACATGTTGTGATGTCATTGGGTAATGAAACCCCCAGCGTCGTGCTCGGAAACCTTTTGTCGTGATGTCGCCGCCTAGAAAAAGCGTCTGAACGACAGACAGAAGTGAGGATGTTAGCGTTAGCAGTTAGCTCGTCAGGAAGCTAGCTAGCGATTAAAGCGCTTGAGACAGAAGCAGCTGCTCCCTCCTTCTCCTCCTTTATACCGAAACTATGTTGAAACCGGATCTCAGAACATTATAGAAACTTTTAGGCGACAACATAAGATGCTAATCGACTAGAACTCGAGAACCCAAATGCTTTTACTTTACTGGGAATGAGAGAAAGACTTATAAACTATTTGTTTGGCGAGGATTGATCTCGGAAATACTGGCTTTCCTGGCGTCATTGTTAAGAAGATTATGGGAAGGAAGTCGCTGCGTGTATGTGAGTAAACACAGTGTTCAAGTTAACGTCAACTTCAGGGGACTCATGTATTGTTTCCCTCCGCAGATATAAAACAAAAATGAATGTATTATGGATACTGCTGGATAGATCATCATAGCTCACTGTTTTTGGACTCCGGAGTGAAATCCCTCCGGTTTGTGTTACTCATCAATCTGACAAATATAATTTTGAAATGTTTAAATTAGGAGCAGATAAACCAGAGGTTGGCTGAAACAAAGTGCCACACAAATAGGAAGTTTACTAAATGAATTAGGAGTCGAGGTCACTTATGTGACTGAAGATGGAAGAAGATAAGAAACTGATTCAATAACAAATGTTTGATTCTGTATTTTTGGTCTCACAGTTGAAATAAACATCTGCAAACTACTATTTTCATTAAGAGTTTTATCTGCTGATTTATTTTCTAATTGTTGATTCTACAAAGTAAAGCATTTAAAAAGTTAAATATACCTGTCACAAGCTGCCACAGATGGAGTTCACTTTTTCCTAATATGGCTTGTTTCATCTGACCGACGGTTCAAAACACAAATGTATTTATTTTAGTGTCAAAGAAGAAACCCAGCAAATAATCACATTTGTAAAAATGATTTGTTATCATAGATCTGACACACACCTGATCTATTTTCTCATCTTTCACTTTGCAGGTGAAGTCTTCCTGAACAAAACCTCCTAAAATGACGCTTCTCTGACGTTTATTTTTTTTTTTGCTTTTTAAGTCTTCAGTTATTTTTATACATTTTAGAGGAGAAGCGTTACCACAATGACCGTCACGTTCAACCTTTGTGCCCTCCTAGTTTTCACCATAGCAGGTGAGTGAATAGACATTTATCCGTGTGTTTTACTGTCTATCATAGATATTTTTAAATGTCTATCAGGCAAAGGTCATGTTTGCTGTTCTCTTTATGATCTCTGTCAGTCATGGTAATAAAACACATGCCTAACTTGTTCTGTTTTTGCAAATTATCACCTGCAGCGTGCAGCCATTTTGAGCCTGCCCGCGGCGCTGGTAAGGAGACAAACTACTCAGCATTTTATCTCATGTTGTGACTGTGGATACCACAAAACAGTTTTTCAGTGTCACATTCTGGTTTCATACATTTCTCTAACCTACGACGTGCCATAGTGACAATAACAGCAGATATCGGCCTGAGCAGATCATGTTTAGAAGTACTTTCACTTTTGTTTTTGTTTCACTTGTCTTCAACTGTAACGTGATAACATTGAGCTAAGTTGGTGTAATGAAATTAAGGTTTAAGCAAAACAGGGTTAACACCGTACACTAACACTCTAAAAAAACCAGGAACTGACTTCTTAAGCTGCTCCTTTGTCCTTCTGTTTCTCAGCCCGCTGTGGGCATTCCCCCCAAGTCCTAAACAGTAAAGTGGGAGAGATCAGGAGTTCTGCTTACCACAGCTGGTCCTACCGCTTTGGCTCTGTCTATGACTGCTGGGTCATCAATGGTTCAGAAGGAGAACCTGTTGTTCTCAGGTAAAGACTCTGAGTGAATGTGAAAACACCAGATACAATGGGCCTTGTTTTTGAGTCTTGTTTCCTAAAAAACATTTAAGAGCTGAGATATAATTATTATATATCATCATAATATACCATCATTTGCTGTTAATCAGATGAGTGAATATCATGTAAACGTTATGATGAGACAAACTGTGCAAATTACTTGTGATGGTGTGATGTTATGAATGGTTTAGGAGTTGGCTGTGTGGGTTAAAACCAATTGAGAAACTGTTTATGGGTAAAATAATCAGACGGGAAGGTTTGTTTTTGGCTAATCCAGCAAGTTAAATACCTCGCAGATCAAGAAACTTCACATTGATGCCAAAATCATATAAACATCCAATATTGCCATAAAGCCGTCCTGCTCATTGATGATGATAATAATGTCCCCGTACACCCAGAGGTTTTAAAGGGATAATGGTATGGTGTAGATGGCAACATTTCTGACAGATAACACTTTATATTGCGTTACCTTTGTCTCAAAAATGCTGTTTTCTCTTTTTGTTTTCATGTAAGTGTATTCACTGATTTTTCTCCAAATCCTTTCTCAGCTTTTCCCAGTTTTCAGCTCGGTGTAGGAAGGAATGGGTATCTATAAAATCTTCAGCTGGCGGCGAGCCTGTTGTCCTTTGTGGCTCCAAGTTGCCACAACCAATGGAGTTCCCAGGGGGAAATATTACAGTGATGCACCACTTCCTCCCGCATCTGTTTCCTGTGTCATCGTTTCTATTGAACTACGCAAGAGGTATAGTAGCATGGTGTTTTGTGCTGTCCCCAAGTTCTTCTTGTCAAAAGATTATCTTTATGTCTTTCATTACGTATCTGTTTCTACAGATCCAGACTCTGGTGAATGCCCGGTAACATCCTTTGAGTGTCTGGGGGGCCGCTGCCTTCCTTCGTCCTGGCGCTGTAATGGCCAGGTGGAGTGTCTCGGTGAAGGAGCCGGCCTCGGGTCAGATGAACTGGGCTGTGATGCAGAATTGGAGACCCCCGAACCCCCAAAGTACAGCAGCACACAGGCAGAAGAGTCCCAAGGAGAGACTTTCACAGAGAATAACCAAGATATGGACTTGAAGAGACGTACAGCTGTAGATAAAACACCCGAGAGGGATACAGAGTCTGATGTGTGGGCGCTGCTGAAGGAGAGGCTGGAGGAGAATGGCCAGGTGGATCAAGAGCAGCCTCCTCAGACACATAGGGAGCTGGTTGTGACTCCCACCCCCATTGAGTGGCCCTGCGGGGGGCTCCTCCAGACATTTTACGGGACTTTCTCCCCTCCAGCCATTCGGGGCCACGCGTTGTACTGTGTCTGGACTTTGGACCCTCAGGACTCAAGGCCGCTAAGACTGGACCTGCAACAGCTGGTGCTGGGGCCCGGGGACAGACTCTCTGTGTCCAACAGAGAGCAAGGCAAAGGAGACGTTATTAAAATTGTGAGTTTCTTTAACTAGGACACCAAACCAAACACTCATTAGGTCCTACATGATCACTCTTTAATAACAAAGAATTCAAAAAAACCTTTTGGTAACGTGATGTTCCCTTTCTGCTTCTTGACAGATCACCAGCTCCTCCAATTATAAATCAGTCCAAGTTGAATCCCACACTGGCCTGCTGTCGCTGACGTATGAGACTCTTCCTGGCTCGGAGGGGAGCGGCTTCAACGCCACGTTCCATGTTGGGACCTACTGCCCCCCTTGGGAGGGCCGGTGCGGGGGAGCAGCAGGAGGTTGCTTCACCCAGGGGCAACGCTGCGACGGGAAATGGGACTGTCCTGAGACGGGAAAGGACGAGGAGGGTTGCCGGGGCTGCGGTCAGAACCAGTTTGCCTGTGGAATGGCGGGACAGAGGGCCGTGGCATCCAGTCACTTCGCTGGCAGGCCGGTGTGCTATCCCGTCGCAGAGAGATGTAACTACCAGCTGTACTGTGCTGATGGCAGCGACGAGAGGGACTGCACCATGTGCCAACCGGGGACCTTTCATTGTGACAGCGACAGGTCAGTGCATGTCAGAGTTTCAGACTGAAAACCTTTTCCCTCCAGGCTCAGAGAGGACAGTCGTCTCATTGTTGTGCTCAGGTTTCAGTGCTGTTGCATTAGGAATTAGTGTTGTTATGGAGCAGTAGGTGTTAAAACTTTGAAATAATTCTGCGTACATCAAGAACTCATTCTTTTTAACCTAAAAGTCGATGTTCAAAAGGTGACAAAACAGTCTCTGCTCATGGTCCATTTAGTAGCTGTTCAGCTTCTAAAGTTTCGTTTTTATAGCGATTGTTATGCCGGATGAGCTATATTGGTCTGTGTCTTCATTGTGGTCAGGTTAAGTATCAGAGCTAGGTGTGTCTTGGTTATAACGCAAGTGTGTGTGAGTCAGACAGTGTCTGCAAAAAACGTGACCACCTGAGAGTTAAAATAGAACCTGAACTCTGTGTAGTTGTGATGCATTTTAGTAAAATGTACATTATCTCAGGGTGTAATGATTAAAAACAATCTGTACTTAAACATGTACTCAGCATTCAGAGAGACTGTGCCTGATGTTTCCCTTTTCACTGTATTATTTGCTCCTGGAGGAAACCCAAAAAGCAGAACTTAAACGATTAAAGATATAATCTCAGCTCATGAGCAACAGCCCTGCATTGTTTAACAATATTTGAATAAACTCCATGGTTACCTGTTTGATTTACTGCATGTATTGGATACAACATCCAGTTTCATTAGCTTATAAAATGATTCATAACTTCTTTTCACACAGAATAATACTATTAAAGTATCTCATTTTGGGCCATAAGGCTGGTTTACAATCTTCTTTTCTGCATTATAATGCTTCGTAACGCACGCCTCGGCTTCCAACATTCATGTGAAACTGAATTTCTCACTGGAGTTATTCCTGGACACGCCAACACACAAACGGCCCATTGTCCCGTCTGCAGGTGTGTGTTTGAGAGCTGGCGCTGTGACGGCCAGGTGGACTGCAAGGACGGAACAGACGAGCTCAACTGCACCGTCATCCTGCCTCGCAAGGTCATCACCGCGGCAACAGTTGGCAGCCTGGTATGCGGGCTTCTGCTGGTTATCGCCATGGGCTGCACCTGTAAACTGTACTCACTCAGGACCAGGGAGTACAGGTAACTGCTTTTTACAATTTATCTCAGTCATAAGCAAGTGATTCATCAATTCAGCACTGATAATTTAAAACCAGTTCTTAGTTTCTACAGTTTTATATTCTGTAACCAAAACACGTTTGCTTTCCAGACAATAGCCTTTTTGGAATATCTGTTTTTCTCCTTCGATGCAGCATAATAGTGTTTTCTTGTGATGCCTCAGCCAGATCTTGTGCTGATCTGAGATAGTGAGTCACAAGTTTGTTTTCCTTACTATTCGCTTCAGTTGTTGCCAGCACTACCAGACAGCAGCTCTCACATCACAGCCAGTACACTGCGTACTCCGCTCTTTGTGATAAGCGAAACGAGGAGTACCAGGTTGTTGTTGTAAAGCTTCCCACATGCAGTTAGTCTCAGCCAAAGTGTGTTATGTCGTGTGTACTCTTCTACACTATGTACATCATCTTCATGAAGTGGACATTAACTATCATAACTAACTATTCAGGCTACCGTCAGGGTAAGGATTAAGGTTAGGCATTTACTTCTGATGGTTAAGGTAAGAGGCTAGGGAATGCATTATGTCAATAAGATGTCCCCACAGGGATAAAGGAACGAACACGTGTGTGTGTCTGTATCTAAATGTGTCTATTTTCCTGCAGCTTGTTTGCGCCAATCAGCCGCCAGGAAGCAGAGCTGATCCAGCAGCAGGCTCCTCCATCCTACGGTCAGCTGATTGCTCAGGGCATCATCCCCCCAGTGGAGGACTTCCCCACTGAAAACCCCAATGAGGTGAGCGGGAGAAAAAAAAGCAACACAAGATCTAGAAACCACAACATTTTGGGCTTATTTTTTGCATTGGGTCCTAGTTTTGTTTTCATATTTCTACGAAATCTTGGCCTCATTGATTCTAATATATTATATAGCTTACGTCCAAGCTGACCCTCAGTCTTATCTTTTATCTTGAACCTAAGTCCAGTTTTTAACCCTGATGCAGGATAGTCCTGTGACATCATTCTAAAGTGGGATCAAACCCTTAACCTAAATCCATGGTAATGCCAAACACCTCTGCCTGACATTAACAACATATTTACATGCTTTAAAGTTTGAAAGAAATCAGGGAGTATAAATACCTGTTGTCTTAAAAACTACATTTTTGGGAGCATTGACAATCTATTCATTCAAGGGAAAAGAAGTCATGTTGCTGAGTTGCTCATCCCTCAACTCTTCAGCCACATGAGTGCACTGTAGTCTCTAGTAGTCCTTGTTTATCATGTGCTCCACAGCAGCCGTTTTAATCCCCAGCAGGCCATGTGGGCTGAAGTAGGTAGAGTGTCAAGATAGAGCTAATGTGCTGTTACCATGCAGGTTCACACCAAGGTGCTTTATTAATAGTTGGTGAGGACAGCTGAGGTAGTGGAGGCGGAGGGATTAAGTGTCTAAAACAAATCCCATCTGTCTGATGGGATCTGGCCAAGCTGCCTACTCTGTCCCTAAACTTTGGAAATGATGTAATACCACTTAGTACTTTTAGAGTTTGGAGTTTTAGAAAGTGTTTAACTCTCCCTTTCTCTTCGTCCTCCTCCTTGTCAGACGTCATCTCTTTCTCTAAGGGGAATCCTGCAGCTCCTCCGTCAGGACGCCGCCAACTCCCCGCACCGCAGACGCAGGCCCCGATTCATCCGCCGGGCCATTCGCCGCATGAGGAGGTGGGGTCTAATCCCCAGACCTCCCTCCAGGCCGAGTCAGGCCTCAAGCTCCGGCCAGCAGCAGTCGGACGCCGCACCTTCCGGTCAGGAACCAGCTAACTCCTCTGCCACGAGCTCCTCGTCAGCTGTGGAGGCGGTCAACCAGCCGGTGCCTCAGAAACTTGGTTTGTTGGCTCAGTCGGAGCCGCAGCAGCAACAGCAGCAGGAAGCACCACCTCCTTTACTGCCGCCTCCTGCCGCTTCCCCACCCCCACCTCCGTACGCTCCCCCAGCTCCTCCCTCGGTCACTCCCCAGACTCCCCCTGTCGCCGTCCCCCCGAGCAGCCCCTCTCTGTCCTCCATCTTCCACACGCTGGGCCTGAGCATCTCCCTCTTCAGAGCCTCGCCCTCTTCCTCCACCAACTCCATGCCCCTCTCCGCCTCCCCTTCCTTCTCCTCGTCCTCCTCAGATGACGAGGTGCTTCTTATCCCCCTGTCTGAAGACACCACTTCAGAGGACGACGTGCCCATGCTCACCTGAATGACTTCCTCACGTGCCCAGTACACCCCGCCCCTCCTTTATCTCCTTCACTCACTGATAATAACTGAAACCCAGTCTTTCCACGTTTGTTTGAACTTGAGCACAGGAGCGGTCCACGGCGAGACTCACTGTGCAAGTCTGGTGCCTTTTTTTTGAAAATTGTTTTGAGATGGATTTGTTGACTTATGGAATCAAGTATTTGACTTTTCTTTTTAAGACCTCCTTGCAAAAGTATAGGTTTTAGACGAAAAGCACGGCTGATGTATGTTTGAGAGTAAGTGTAGACGAGAATTGGATGTGCATTTAATGAATGCCAGGCTGCACATTGAAGGTAAACTTTTGCACAGAAGAATCTTCCCTATCCAGAAACTGAGGCTGGTTGCTGTCAGATTGAATGATCAGAGTTTTTAAATAACATGATGGATAATGTTTGTATGACTGCAACTGTGTGAATGCATTTGCATTTTAGTCTTAAATAGACAGTGGAGTATGTTTGTGGATGTGGATTGTCTCCACATTCTGCCACTTGCATCCAGTCTCATGTTATATCACAGTTAAAGAAAAATAAGTCCCCTATTTAAGTGCCTTTTGAGGAGTTTCCTGTAGATGGCTCGTGGAGATTACGAAGGTTCCTGAGATACACACTGCACACCAAAACACACGGAGGCACATGTTTTCTCACATCATAGCACGCGTTGACACATCAGTGGCTTTATTATGAACATGAAAAAAATGCATGTCTACTCTGCAAGCTGGCAATAACTTTTTTGGGCCCCTGTTTTAGTGCACATTGCAACAAAACTGTGTAATGAGCGTGTGTGTGCGCACACACACACACATACACATCTAATCTTCCCAAGTGAATGTAAGTAATCTGAAAAGTAAATGTGTCAAAAGACAATCTCTTTGGTGCCTAATTTTAAGGTGGGTGGGTGGGTGGGTGGGTGTGTGTGTGGTGTGCACAGCACGATGAGGCGCCCCAGTGATGCACGGTGCCCTGAATTCACAAAATAACCTCAACTTGAATCTTCAACCTTTGAGGGGAATCGATCGCGATCAGTCATAGTTTGACACAACAGACTTGTGGTGTGCTGTTTGTATTATTGTACATTTTATGTTGTTTTTATTTCAGCAAGTTGCTTTTCTTTTTTTTCTTAAGTTCTGTTTTGCTTTGTTGAATGTATTAGAGTCGACATGGAGTAGCCAGAAGTTTTAATTTTGAAATGTATTGAGGTAAATAAGAGAGAAAGTGATTTTATGGATTGCTAGGGTCAACTTCACTGTATATAAGTAAAAATGTTGCTGAGATTAAACAATTTGCACTTTTAGCTGTTGGTCACTGTGTGTTTTGTGTGTTGGGGGTTTGGTGGCACCTGACACCTCACTGTCATTGCATTGTGCTTTGTATTCAAAAGTCTTATGGAAATTCAGACTCTTTAACTCTTCACTGGTTGTTCTGGATGTTCAGATCATCACTCCGCTCTGCATTGCCATGAGGGTTAAGACTACATGGATGGACTGAGGTCACATTTGCCTACAAGGTAATTACTATGAATACATTTGATTTAACTGATAGATTAATGCTGCAGGAAAGTAGTTGTTGGAGCTGATATCTGTTCTATTTAACAGCTGCTACAGCAGATGCATGACCTTATTTCTAACAGCAGAGCTGTTCAAAGGGAAACAAAGTTTTCCCATAATAACCATTGATTTGTCTGGGAGATAATCGAAAAGCCTTGTGTTTATTGACATACACATTGACATGTGTGAAAAGCGTGGTCCAGGACATTACAACCACCTTAAAAGTGACCTCACTGGCTCTGAAAAGTAAACCATACAGTTACATTTTTGCTTATTGAAAGTAACAAACTATGTTTTCACATGATTTCTATCCTCTGTGCCATGCTTAAATTGCTCTATAATTTCTCTATACTTCCAGGAATGCAGATATGGTGGGGAAACACTTTATTTATGTGTTGACCCAAAAATAAGAAACATTTAAATATATAAAGCACACAATATTTTCTTGTTATACAATTATACGTTATGCCAGGTCACTTAAACTCAGAAAGTGACCTCAGTGTGCTAAACAGTAGCTATGTTACAAAATAAAATGCAGTATTAAGGGGCACAGAGGATAAAGTTGACTTTAATCATGTAATAATTAATAAAAATGTTTTGCATTGTTAGAACCTTTAATATAATTCACTGTAATGTGTGTCATTTCCTGCTTTATAGGCTGTTTAGTTTAGAATCAGTGTCCCACAGGTCAGTTTGACCGACAAGCAAAGCTCCTCAGCCACAATGTCCAACAACTAATCATCATCCTCGCTGTGACCCTTAAACAGGGTCCAGCTTTAATTATGGTTTTATCTCCATCCCAGAGACTCTGGGTGCTGGCTGCAATGGTGGTTGGGGTGGTGAAGCTATCCGAAACCCTGCAGAAGTGCATCTTCGATGAGGTTCAGGCCCAGGCCAGGGTGGTCCGAGCTGGACCCGTCCACCCAGACAGTCCACCCAACGAGCTCAGACTCAGAGCCCAGGCCGGCCAACATCATCCAGGACGGAGGGCATCACCTCTGCCTGGCCTGTCAGTGGAACAGAGGAAGAGCCTGAGAAAGAGAGCCCTGCCCACTCCTGTCTCTCCACAGCCGATCAGGATTCGGACCTGGATTCCAAAAGAGAGCAACAACCTAGCGGAGGCTGAGAAAGAAAGGCTAGAAGCAGCAGTGGCAGAGGCTGTGAGGATGGTGTCTTCTTTACTGTCAGGTGAGAAACAGACCGCGCAAGCACACAATCATACACAGATTAATGTGTACTATCATGAACTGTTGACCTTTCATTAGTGAACAGAGTACCGGGTCCGTTGCGGCTCACTAGAGACATCAACAAATACTGCAAGTTTCTCTGGAGGAATTCAAGCACTGCCAACTACAACAGGTGTGTGTGTGTGTGTATGTGTGTGTGTGTGTTTATGTAGCTCCAGTCCTTCAATCGAGCTCATTTGGCATCCTCCAGATGTGGATCTGCTTTATCTTCAAAAAAGCCTTTGTTAAAAATAATCACTTAAACCAAGTTTGTGTGTTTTAGATTCATGACAAAATAGTTTCCTGTTAGTTCAGTTTATCCAAAGGGACTGAAATAGAGAATTATGTAAACTTCATGTTAAAACACAAAAATTACCAGAATTAGAGGTGTGAACTTTTATGGCAAACTTGGTGTCTTAGAGTTGATAAACAATCAAACTTTGTTGGATTTGAAAACAAGGTAAAATGAAAGTACAAATATCAGCAATGTAATGATAGAATACATAGTAGTTTTGTATTTGATAAACAATCTTTACCCTTTGACTGGGCTCCATTAAATACAGCAGCAATGTTATGAAAAAGCATGTTAAAAGTTACCGTTTTCTTCCTTCAGGTGTGGTCGAGCCAACATCAGATACAGATCTGAGACCTGCCTGGATGTGACGGTGAGTATAAGCCGATTGTATTCCTGTGGGAAGCTTTGTGTGTACCTGTACACAGAAACTAGTTAAAATCCAGGACCAAATATGTCAAGCATTGTTATCCTTGTTGTCAACAGATCCCAGATGATCATCTGGCCGGATGTGATATTTACCCGGAGGCTGATTCACCTCGCAGGGCTGTTCTCCGTCCTGAAGGTGCTGGACTCCCCGACACGGACTTCCTGCTGTATCTCCACGTGCAGGCCACTGACAAGTGCCGAACTGAGGTAAAGATCCACTGATAACGTAAAGATCTTTGTGCTAAAACATATCTGAGAAATGGTTTAAAGTAAATAGTTACAATAAAACAGAAGACTGAAATAATACAGTAATTGACTGGTTTTACTGTGTTTTGACCTTTCATAATAATAAACCAATACTACCACAAGATGTTTTTATTGTCTTTTCTTTTTCTTCACATCTTAAACACTCACAGCTTTGATTTTCCCTCCCTTGAAATCCCAAAGTTTCTTTTTCAAACATTAAGATGGCATTGTAACAGCATTTCTCTTTTATTTTTATTAGGTTTAAGCTTTTCTAAGCTCTATTGTCTTAAAATGTGCAAAAGAGCAGCAACAGACAGACACAATTGTTTTTAGCTGTGTGAAAACACAAAATGCCAGTGCTGTGGATAACATTTCCCAACATCAGAGTATTACAACAGCAATGAGTAACAAGTAATAAAACATATTTTGTATATTAAAATAAAATATGCTGTTTAAATACATTAATTTTTTATTTCATTTACAGATGTCACTCTCTGCTGTTACTTTCCTTGTACTGCCCTCCTCCTTATGTTCTGTTCACCCAGCCTAACGTGTTGGCCTACGCTGTCCACTGCCAGGCAGACGCCTGTGAACGACCTGTGGCTGGGGTGGTGATCATATGCAGGGACAGACTGACAGGAGCCGCATACAGCTACCAGACTACTGTACAGGTACGATTAATAATAATAATAATATCAATAGGAATACTTCTGGAAATGTTTAATCGCAGGCAGTTTTATAAAACATAATAAAATGTGACAAGCAGCAGCAGGATGAGAAGGAAGGAGGAAGACTCACTCCAGTTCTTTATTAATCCCTGGGAAATTTTTATTTTTTTGCTCTGTTGCTATTTTTTCATTACACAATAACACACACACACACACACACACACATAATGAGTGTGTATGCTCATCTGTTTTCCAGACTGTGATCCATGAGCTGTTTCATGCACTTGGTTTCTCCAAAGACCTCTTCCACACCTGGAGAGACTGTTCGTCCACTTCTCAAGGTTTTTAAACACAATTTCATATTTTTATCTCACTGTATCAAACTATAACACATTAAGTGGTATTACATTATTATAGATTAGTGTGTAATTGCATCATTTGTTGTGTTTAGTGTAACGTAGCGAAATGGAAATGATGTATGAAATGATTCCTAGCGCTAAATCTACCTGTGGGATAAAATAAAATAAGAAAAAAGATACAACGATTACTTGATTCATGATTACTCATTTACATATGCGCACTTACTCAACATTAATCCTTCTTAAATTGCACAGTTGAATTATACTTTGAGGTCAAGTATCTTTTTTGCAACATTGGAGGCCTGGATGAGGAAGCAAAAGTAAGAAAGACAGAAAAATTGCAGATAGAAAACAAAAAAGTAACAATATAAAAATGTTATTTTACCAATGCATTTACTCTTATACTGCAAGATGTGTAGTGGACTCAAAGCATCCTCGCTTAATTTAGTCAAGATATTGGATAGAAATTTCATTTTATTTTTTATTGTTAAAGGGACAGTGGACATTAATGCACATTTCTGCTAGCATCAATGTAAATATGCCAGATTTAGCCCGGAAGCTATTTTAATTTGGCCCCTGATTATTATTATTATTATTATTCAACAAGTTTTCACAAACGTTTAGGCTGATTGCTCTTGTATTAAGCTAAAATAAGAAAATGTTCCTTCTAATGTGTTTTTCTTTGAGTCGTGCTGCAGTGGGTGCTGGCTGTTCTCCTCGAGGCAAAGTGACTCACCCTGATGAATCAGGCCAGATGAGGATTTACACCCCGTCTGTCATCTCAGCCCTGCAGAAGCACCTGGAGTCCGCTGACCCTGAGCTAGGGGGGCCGCTAGAGAATCTGGTACTGAGCAGCTCCAAGTTTTCATATTGATCATCTGCTCTTCTTACATGTCTAACACTTTGTTTCTGTAGGGTGTACCTCCAGGCAGCGTGTCCTCACACTGGGAGTCCCGGGTCCTGCAGGGCTCCATCATGGCGGCTGTGCTGGGGGACTCAACCACAGTCCGGATCGACCCGGCCACCTTGGCTGCCTTACAGGATACGGGCTGGTATGCCGTAGACCTGAGCCGGGCACAGAGTCTAGTCTGGGGAGACGGTAAGGGAAGATGAAGTGTGTAGATATTAAATGTAAACATATACATTCATGTAAAATCTGCATGATCATTATCATAATTACAAAAACATTACAAACAGGAAAATAGACAGCCTGGCGTGTGTCTTAAGATTGTTTACATGTAAAAAAAAAATAAATATACAGTACAATTGAATGATAAATCTGTGTTGTTATAGGTGAGGGAGCCATGTTTGGTTCCCTTTCAACCTGTCAGGACAATTCCTCATCCTTTTTCTGCACGGGCAGGTAACTGGCTTATAATTACATATTTGTTTTCCATAAAACAGCTTATGTTTTTTTGTAGGAATATGATTTGTTTTTCTTTCCAGCACAAATGTTGGCATTACGCCTATCACACTGTTCCCCATGCAGCCTTGGGACTCTCTGATCACTGTCTGGTTCATCTTATCCTGACACACAGGCAAAAACTGAAATCTGATAAACCTGTTGTAAAGACTGTAAAAAGATGGACCAACGAGTCAAAGCAGGAGTTACAGGCCTGCTTTGACTGCACTGACTGGAGTGTTTTTGAGGCTGCAGCCACTGACTTGGACGTACTAACTGACACTGTGACATCTTACATCAGTTTTTGTGAGGACATGTGTGTGCCGACTAAAACCTTCTACACATACAACAACCAAAAACCCTGGTTCACAGCGAAACTCAGGCAGCTTCGTCAGACCAAGGAGGAGACCTTCAGAAGCGGGGACAGAGTCTTGTACAACCAGGCCAGGAACACAATAACTAAAGAGGTCAAAGCTGCAAAGAGGTGCTATGCTGAAAAGCTAAATAACAGCTTTGCAGCCAACGACCCTGCGTCGTTGTGGAGAAGCTTACGGACACTCACAAACTATAAGAGACCTTCCCCCAACACTGCTGGTACTCAACGACTGGCAGACGAGCTGAATGGTTTCTACTGTAGGTTTGAAAACCCCACAGTCACACCTCTCTCCCACTCCAACGTCATCTTCAAACAGTCACCTTCCCCCTCTGACCTCTTACCTGCACTCAAGATCTGTGAAGAGGATGTGAGCCACCTCTTCCAAAGGCAGAAGATCAGAAAGGCCCTCCATCTCTGGACTAAATGACTACAGGCCCGTCGCCCTGACATCTGTAGTCATGAAGTCCTTTGAAAGACTGGTGTTGGCCCACCTGATCCATCTCACCCCGGACACAACCTGTTCCAGCTCCTCCCCTCTGGTAGGGGAGGAGCTACAGAGCACTGTACGCCAAAACCAACAGACACAGAAGCAGTTTCTTCCCACAAGCCATCACTCTGATGAACAGCTGATTTCTGACTCACGGTGTCAGGAACAATTCCTGTGCAATAACCCAGTAACTCTAATCCAGCACCTGTTTACTGGTTTCCACTTATTATTTATTTATTCACCATTCTCTATTTCAGTGCTGTTCATACTATGTCATATTGTATATACTGTATACCAATACACCTACCTCAGGTCATAAGGTCATAGGTCTTATTTATTTTTTCCAGCATCCTTTGCACTATGCTCCATCACACTGTGTACATGTATGCATGTATGTGTACCTGTATATCATATCCACCTTCAACATGTACATAATGAGAATAATAGTTTATTCTTGCATCCTTTGCACTCTGATCACTGCACTATTTGTCAATATGTCTATATTGTTTTTTTCATAGTGTGTATGTTAGTGTTGTCTATACTGTAGTTTGTATCTGATTTTATTTTATGGTTATGGTATTTTTGTATGAGTAAGCACATCGTGAGCAATGTACAATCCTGAGTCGAATTCCTCGTATAAAGCGGATTCTGATACTGATTATTCCTTCTTCTCAGTGGATTTGGGTGTCATTATCTTCACCTCCACAAGGGGGAGTGCCAGACCGATCAATACCTGGAGGGATGTCGAGTGTATAAACCTCTCAAGAATGGAGTGAGTCTTTTACTTACTTTTCTATTTTCAATTTTCCAATTCTTCAGTCCCACATTTTCACTCTTTGTCCTCCTCCTCTCCTTCAGAGTGAGTGCTGGAAAGGGGAAAATGGCAGTCAGTCAACTGAAGAGGACCTGAGTGGGGAAATTTTTGGCTTTGACAGCCGTTGCTTCTTTTCCAACCTGACCAGACAGGTGTGTGTGGCCTACATGGTCTTATCACCAACTGTTTTCTTTATTTACCATTCATTTCTTCTTTTTTCCTTCCTTCTTTTTTCTTTAGAACCAAAGGGAGTTTATTTTATTCAGCAGCTCTGTTCAGGGATGTTGTTATAGACAAAGGTGCACTGGACCAAACAGATACCAAATCCAGGTGTCTGGCTCTGAATGGGTGGACTGTCCAGCAGGGGGGACCATTCAGGTAACATGACACAGCAACATATGTAACCACAGTAGCCTATGCTGGAGATCAGAAACTTATACCTTTTTATGTATTTGATAAAGTGTGAAGTTATGTCAAACAGCAATATCTTAGCTCATATGCATGTGTCTATGTGATCATATAACATAATCAAAATCCCACAGGCATCCAGGAATTAAGCAAAACTAAGCATGTAAACTAAGGGCGGATGAGGTG
Organism: Micropterus dolomieu; assembly: GCF_021292245.1. Taxonomy (NCBI): domain Eukaryota; kingdom Metazoa; phylum Chordata; class Actinopteri; order Centrarchiformes; family Centrarchidae; genus Micropterus; species Micropterus dolomieu. The sequence goes on along the minus strand of NC_060161.1, from coordinate 22,551,331 downwards.
GCACCTTTTCCAGGCTTTGTCTGATGGGAGGCCCACAGTCTCAGACTTTGAAAACTCATAGACTACTGTTGGCCTGCATAGGCCACATTAGACTTTCGTTGCGAAGTAGCCTAATTTGTTAACATGAGACTGATTTAGAAATCACGGGAGATAAGGTCTACAACTACAGTTTACATTTAGTAATTTAGCTGACGCTTTTATCCAAAGCGACGATTGCTATAGGCTATATGTCAGAGGTTAGTGGGAATACCATACCAAATGCATTGCACAAACAAGATGAAAAAAAATTGCATTATGTGTTTAGAGTGCTATTGATACTGCATGAAAATGTGTATTTAGTAGTATATATAAATATAGAGTTTTTTTCTGAAGCAACACACTGAATCACTGTGTCATCTGTACCTTTAACATATAATAAGACTTCCCCAAGGGGAAATTCAGGAAATTCACATGTTAAAGTCACACAAAGATGGACTCAGAGGTAAGAAAACAGATATTTGAATAAATTAGAAATTAGAGAGATGACATTAATAAAGCTAAATATAATATATGCATTACAATACCCAATACAATAAAAGTGAATTGTGTATCTAGTAATAGCCTAGATAAAAGCAATAAGTATATAATAAAGCATAGTATCATATGATATGTACAGTATAGGTCATATACACATACTAACTAAGTAATGCAATACTATTAAGTATAGAAATTAGCAAATACTATCACAAATAATATACAGTAATGTACAATAATAAGCCATTGCTTAGTATGCAAGTGATATAATGTAGTATAAAAATATTAATATGCTAAAACCCCGCCTTTACCAATGCCTATAATCTTTAATTGACCTTTTTTGTGTACATTTTTGTATATGTGAAGTGTAAAGTGTCCTTAGGTCTCTTGAAAGACACATTACCAATTCTAGTATAAGCTAATACAAGTTAGTATTAATCTTATTAAGAAATGTGTACAATGTACAACATTAGGAAGCTGCTCAATAAAAATACATTTGACACACTGTAAGCTACAAGCAAATACCTTTACTTCTCCACTATTCAGAATTGTTTACAGGGACTTTGCTCATATATCACAATTAATGTGTATTACTGATGTTTAAAATGCTGCATGCAGCAACAAACAGATCCCCGTAGTTATCTGAAATATAATCATATTATCCATCCTGTCTTTGCTGTTTTTAACCCTCAGATTAAAGGATACCAGGGTTTAGTTTTTTGCCCTGACAGAAGGTTATGCCTGTACGCTGACATTACACTGCCCTCAGACGAAGTCACTACATTTCCTTCTTCTATCACAAGGTGAGTATGACTTCAAACCAGAATCCTCTTGCTTTATTATAACCTGTAAATTATCCTAACTTTACTTTATTGCTTTTTGCTCAGCGATCCCAACGAGACTTTAACTTCAGGCCAGAATGGGACCTGGTTGCCCTCCAGACCTCCTACAGAGCTTGTTGAAGCCACAGCGCTCGGCATCACTGCTGCTGTTTGTCTCCTGGTTGCAGTCGTGGTGTCTTACAGGAAGTGTTTCCCCTTCAGGATCAGGATCCACACTGCCCCAGAGAATCACACTGATCTGTAGCAAACACTGCCATAAAACATTCTGACTCAGTGTTGTATAAACTAAATGTACTAAATAAAGAATGCCTTGCAAGTGTTTGGGAATGTGAGCGGTTTTGAGATACCTAAGGCATTGAAAGGTTCTGCTTGCAAACAGACCATAAGCCTCTTGTCCCTTTGATGAGCTCACATGACCTCTGCAAAGCACCTGTGAGATGCCAGCGGTTGTTAATGCCTCTGATGAAGTGGTACATTGAAGCTGTCCACCTCCAAGGAAAGCAGCTCGTCATGGCTGATACTCAAAACCCCTATACCTCAAGACTTCTAAAAGAGGCAGCACTACCAGAGATGTTTAGGACTTTGGTACTCTGCATCACTGTGAAAACAGAAATAATTTATTCAAACCAATAGTAGGCTATATATTTATTAACTGTATTTTATTATTTTATTTTAGTATTTACTTATATGGAGATTGAAAACAAAAAGAGAATGAAAAGTGAAATTAACAGATTGAATAAAGATACAGAGATCAAAATGACCACACCCAAAATTAAAGATGCTAAAGTAAAATCCAGCAAAATGATTTTCACGAAAACAGAATAAACAGAGATTCAATTACTTGAAATGTCATAAAACATGATAATAACCATGCTTTTGATTTTGTTGAGTTGTGCACTCGACACCCAGATCACTGAGCTCAGCCCTCACTATGCGAGACTTGCAGCCAGGACAGTGTTGAGTGAAGTTACACAGAATGAGAGGTTTTTAAAATCACCCTTGAATTTTCATTGACAACAGTTTTTCATAGTGTAAATATTTTCATTGAAATACAAATTTGATGTCCAAGTCCTTGGCAGCATTACTGAATATTTTCTTTTCATAGAACTTCATTTCTTCTTTGGTTAGAAGAGCCATTTTACAAACCTCCTCATATGGCCACTCAACATCACAGTCAGGTTTGCCACACCCAAATCTGTACTCACCCTTAGATAGTAAAAAGAAAAACAAAGAGTGAAAAATGTTGAGTAAATTCCTCAGCTTCTGTCAGTTTGCTGCCGCTTATGGTTCACTGCTATTAACCAACATCAATTTCAAATTTCACTGAAATGACACGTGTGTTTCTACCGTCAGATAGCCTATAGTAACATGTATTTTCTGTTAACAATTTTAAAAAACTACAAAATTCCTATTTAACTACACAGGCTGCCATTGTGCATTTGTCTGTGAAGTTTATTCACTGAAACATCTTTGAAGTTGATGATGAATGTGAAGTAAACAGTGTACCTGGTCCACCAACCTACCACACCAGTTGGTGACAGACATAGGAGTGACAGCATGACCACAGGACATCTATGCTCTGAGAAACGCACAAAAACAAGGATAAAAACGAGGAGCAAAATAAGGCACTTTGCAGAAGATTATAGCCACATGGTGTTTATATTTTAGGACTAAGGCTTGTTAATGTGACATTTGGCTACTTACAGTCTAAGTCATCGTCGACATTGACAAATGTAAGTGTTCTGTCTCGAGGGTCGTAACACTTCTCCTGTTGTGTCATATTGCTTGTCTGTTTTGTGGAGTTGCTCTGTTCACTTGTCACGCTGTTGCCCATCTTGACTAAATGTAATATTTTGCCTACTCACTCAAACTAAACACTCTGAGGCTTTGAGTTGTTTCAGTTTCTTTCTCTGTTAATTTAAATTTAGTCATGTGATTGTTAGTTCATCCACATCATGTAACGCAAGTTATGAAAACAAAAAAAAAACAATTGATATCATGTAGGCCTAGCTATATTTACCTGAAGTTTCAGTTTCTCAATACAGGCTACTAACGTTACAGCCGGAGATATATAAATAATGAGAGAGACACACAGAGAGAAATCATTGCTTATTGCGTGATTCAACATTTCCCTCTCTCTCACATATTGCTCAAGGAGAGACGCAATTCTGCCCTTTATGGTAGGTATAATGTTAAAGTGTTATTATTTTAGGCATTGCTGGCTGCCAGCACACTGCAAGCATATTATCATATACAAGGCCTAATTGGAGGATGCATCAAAAAGCCAATAATAAACAAATGAGCTACAGTCAATACAGAGTCTAATACAGTACAATACCAGGCCTCAACCTGTTAGGTCAAAACTGTGTGCACGCTGCAAGGCATTCTCATCTCAGTGTCTGTCTGTAGCGGCTGATGGTGGAGAGGTGCAGCCATCCTGTCATGCGGTGCGCAGTGTAGTTAATTAGGAAAGTATATTCATTTAAGTCTGTTGATCTTTTTGGTGTAAATAATAGTAGCCTAGGTACTAATTACAATGAAAAATACATTATTTGTGATTCAAAATAATGGCTGTTGATAAATAAATTAGTGACACCCACACATGCATGATTTTACTGCTTCCATGGGAGCTCAGACCATGAGGTAAAATATACTATATAATATATTAAAAACTTATTTTAAGGTTCAACCTGAAGGCTATTGTGTAAGATTCTATATATAGCCTACTATTATAAGACTAGCATTTACTCCACTTTTTACTTAAAGATGATGACTTGCGGATTGTGTTCCGAGTCAAGACGCTGGAGGATGAGACCACTCTGGATTCCTCTGAGATAAAGCACGTCTACAGTTCATACAGTACCGAGACTGTCCGGAGGCCTGATGAAGACAAAACCGGCAAAATCTCATCAAAACCACAACAAGACCAATAACACCTGTATTCAAAACAAGCTCAAACAAAGAAAGACATCACTCTGTACTTCGTTTCTGATCTTTGCAAACTTCGGGGGAGCCATCAGCTCCCCTAAAGCATGATTTGTAATATTTTGGGGGTCTCTAATATTGCATGCTTTAACAGCATGCTTTATTGCCATTCATTTCTATATTTCTCTATCATCGTGGATCCGTGCGTAAAATCAGGAGCGTCAGACTTCATCCAGCCAGAGGCCGGTGGCTCCGCGATCTCTGGTCCCTGGCCCTGTACCCTCTGCCACGCCACTCCCTCTCCGGTACGGGTTGTGTCGCTATAGCCCACAACAGGTGTAACACCAAAATGTGTGACCTATCAGATTCTGTGACTACACCCAAACAACAATGTTTTCCTAACCATAACCAAGTACTTTTGGTGCCTAAACCCAACCAAATTGAAACCGCTTCACATCGTCAACAAAGCCTCTGGCGCTTAACTTGCCATGTGTGTCACAGAATCTGATAGGTCACACATTTTGGTGTCACATCAGCGCGCTGTGAACGGTTCGTGATCGTTCCCTCTAGTTGGACGAATATTACGCATGCTCCATGCACTATCATCTGGGGGCTCCCCGCAGCATCACGCAACTTTCTAATTCTTCCCTCTTATGGAGAAAAGAAAGGTTAGGTCGCAGCTGCAATTAATTATTAATAATAATGAGACAAACATGCCTGATACTTTCACAGTCAGCCCCACGCTTGCAGCTATCTATTAATGATTCAGCAGTAAGAATCACGGGCTGATAAACTTTGTTTATCAACTCTGCTAATAAAGTAGCCTACATAAAAAAGGGACCTGTTGAATTTTACAAGAGCATTGTTATGCACTAACAATGACACTAACTTTAAAAATCAAAAATGAAAAACACTAAGTTATGAGAATTGTGCAAAATTAAGTCAATAGTCTGCAATTTAAAAGTAATAAAATGATTAAAACATCCAACAAGAGACTCCCAGACCTTCTGCACAGGTGACTTGACAAATGTGAAATAAACAGAAAAGGAGACAGACTGTGCATCATAAAGGCATTGATTAGAAAGCCCTTTTATTTATCTTTTCAAAACAGGCAACATTCATTTAATTTACTTGTTAGAGTCTGCCTGTTCTCACAGGTATTTTCCACAAGCCCCATTGTGAAAGCTTATAATTTCCCCCGGGATTCCCACAGAGAGAAGAGCATTGATTATGATGTTTAGCCTTTGTTTTTGGCTTTCGGTTTGGCCGCATGTGCACGTTAGTTCACGTGAGTTGAGCTAAGGGCTACAGAAAGTCCCTCTTGATATATTTTCGGTTTCACATTTTATCCTCTATAGGCACACTGCATAATGACAATTATTTTCTGTGCTAATAATTTACTGACAGGAGCACGAGCCTGTGTTCGGAGCACTGATAGTGAGAGTTTGATTCGCTAAAAAAAAGGAAGAATGATACACTACTGTACTGAAGACTTTTAAGATCAATTTTAAAAATATTTTTAAGATGGTGAAACTTGTGGATAAAAGCTCTCTAGGTCTAATCAAATTTGTTGGTGGAGCTTTCCTTTGCTTTCTATTCTGCACTTTCCGAATATCAACCTGTCACTAGGCAGACAGCTGACAGTCAGCTGTGACACAAACGAAAGTAAGAGTTATAGCCTCCACTACACCTTACTGATGTTATGACATGATCGACTGACCGCGGTAAGAACTCGCTATATATCTGTAATGTTGTCTTATACTACAAAAAAGCAATAAATTGGCTGTTGTAAACCATTCAGATTGCAATTCTCTTAATGTAAAACGTTTCCCTCGTGTTAAGTGAAAGTTCCAAAGACAGAAGCACAATGCATTCATTTCTAACTCGCATTTATGGAATAACATGTGGCTGTATTTTAATAAGTTACCACATAAATATTTCATCTCCATGTTGTTTTTTGGTGAACATAGTTTCTGCAGAGTTTACTTTAGGTTTTGAAAATGATTAGATAACCTGCTCCTGAAGATATACAATCATTCACCACTAGGGGGAACAAAAAATAATTTAAGGTTTGAATAAATTTGGTTTGGTCATCTGAGTAATCTTGTTAAGGTGCTTTTTGTTTGTTTTGCTGGGAAATAAACAGAGAACGTTTATAAAGGATAAAATTGATACCACTGTAAAGACAACATACCAGTAAAAGGAACAGGACACAGAATTTAAAAATTGCAAAATCTGTGTAACTGTAAAATGATGAGTAGAGATGCAAAGACATCTGTGTGACAATTAAAGCTCATTCCATTTCAGCATCACACTCGAAAAAATGAACAAGTTGGAAGAAACTTCTGAGAAGGAAGAACGTGTCCCTCTTCAAACCAGTGAAAGGCATCGAGATGAGAGCACAAAGCCAGAAAAGGAGGAACAAACAGGTCATAAAGAAGCAGAGTTACAGTGATCATTTATCAATTTTAACCTTCAATTATTTTATTCAACTAAATGTTGTATGTTTCTAAATCTCTGAAAAATGGAAATTATTTTTTTTTATAATCAGATGCTGCATCTGCTGAACAGCAGAGGTGCTGTCCTTCTGTGATTCCTCTGTTGTTAAATTTAATTTATCAGATTTTTAACAGGTGAGGTGAAAATGTAAGCAATTACTTTAATTTTAACAGACTTTTGCTGAATGAATTACTGAGTAAATTACTTTTCTTACAAACCCAGAGAGCGTCCGACCGGACAGGATGAAACCAGTAACAAACTGGTGCAGGATGAGGGGAAACACACAGAGGTAGAAGAAGAAGACGAGGATGAAGAGAAGAGGGAGATGGGACACAGTGACGTTGGTAAGGGACAGATCAAAATCAAGTGAAAGTAATTCAGCCCTCATCTATTAGAATGAGTTGTTCAGTCATGACACTAATTTATTTCATGTTGGACATCAGGACCTGCATCTGCTGCACAAAGAACAAGAATGAGTCTGTGTTTTTCTTTCTTTTTAGTGATTTGGCCACAGAAAGTTCACGATGGTCTGTCTAATCAGGGAGGCACATGTTCCCTCAACAGTGACCAGCAAGTTTTCTCCATGACACCAGAGGTCCACGAAAGGTTTGAAACAGCTGCTTTCATCTGTAACAGATATAATTTAACCAAACAATTATGCACATTATTAACAGGAAACATTATCATAAAGTGTTTTATTTGGTTCTAAATGTGTTTTTCAAATTTACTAGTCTCCATCAGTAACATGTTAACATGGTGCAGCTGTCCTCCTTCTGTGATTTCTGTGCTTTAAAATTTAACTTATCAGATTTATAGCAGGTGAGGTGAAAATGTAAGCTATTACTTTAATATTAACAGACTTTTGCTGAATGAATTACTGAGTAAATTACTTTTCTTACAAACCCAGAGAG